>NC_062216.1:176744619-177112356 GCF_902686445.1 Sciurus carolinensis
TAAACTTTTTTTGTTCTGTATTTAAGTCCTTAGGAATCTTTGATTGAATACATAAAAAGTATTGACCTAAGCCTACCCTTGTCAGGGTCTCTCAACCATGTCCCGCGTAGATGAGAAAAGGGTTAACTGCCGGAGGATGATATTGGCTGTTTATCAGTCAGTTACCCATAAACTTATCTACTCAGTAAACACAGAAGAGCCAATACTCTTTTTGTCTGTTTGTTTGTTCATGTTTTTATTAACTCACACATTACTTGTCTTCTGGTTTGTTGAAGCAGTAAGTCAGACAACACTTGCCACAACATTGTCTGTCAAAGTGACTGGCCACAAAAACTCCAGCACCACATTCATCTGAAGGCGACTAATTCTGCCCCTTTCATCCACCTTATATTTCAGGACAGCCAACTTAACCTTCTTTCTCTTATGCTTGTTCTTTTTGGGAGTGGTGTAAAACTTGGTCCTTTTCTTAGCACCACCATGAAGCCTCAGCACAAGATGAAGAGTGGACTCCTTCTGAATATTGTAGTCAGACAAAGTACATTCATCTTCCAGTTGTTTACCAGCAAAGATCAGTCTGCTGATCAGGAGAATTCCTTCCTTATCCTGGATCTTGTCCTTTACATTTTCTGTAGTGTCTGAGGGTTCAACCTCGATCGTGATAGTCTTCCCCATAAGGGTCTTTACAAAAATCTGCATCTCGGTGGTGGTCCCACCGCAGATGGTGGATTGAAAAAAGGCCAATACTCTTTTTAAATGAGAGGGGATGAGATGAGTCTGGCCATACCAGCTCTGACATCTAACAACATGGAATAGCCCAACTCTATTTTATTTATAACATACAGGTAAAGGGGCAAGACCTGGAGGAGCTTCTTCTGTGATGGACAGGATAGGGTGGAGTTAGGGGAGCCATTCTCTTAGGGGAATATTTCAGAAGGAGACAGGGAACCACTCCCACGTAGTGGCACATGCTTCCCGGCAGCCTGATATCTGCGTCCCATGGCTCAACCTAGTCTGATTCTGCTAAATAAGGATGGTTTTCCACATATCCTGAAGGGAATTTTTTAAAAAAATTTTTTAGTTGTTGATAGACCTTTATTTTACTCGAACCCAGTGTCTCACACACATGCTAGGCAAGCACTCTACACTGAGCCACAGCCCAGCCCCACTGAAGGGAATTTGGGTCCAGAGATGGCACATGTTCCCAGGGCCTGTGCTTCTGTGTCAGCACTCCACAGCATCCAGTCCTTGGCTCGTGGAACAGCACGAAGGTGGACATGTCAGTGAGTCTGCAGCTGGCGATGCCAGTGAGACAGCCCCCTGCCAATGGGAAAAGCAAGCTGACCACTCACACGGTCGAAGCCTGACAGGTATTGGGACAACCTGGTGCACCAGTTCCTGGTCCTGGACAAGAGATTTCAAGATAAGTGTGGGCAGCAGGAAGGGCTGGTGTCTCAGCAACTGGGGAGGCCAGAGCCGTGAACATGGGCTCAGCACAGGCACTATTCTTGCTGGCTTGGGTTTGTGTGAAATTTCCCAAAGTAAGTTAGAAATGACAGAATATGTAAAGATCAAGAGAAAACCCCAGGCCACCGATGAGCATCGTCTCCTGTCAGTAGGGTAGGTCAGCTGGGGGGCACGGAGGCATGGCAGGTGGGGCCCGCATCACTGCCTCCCACCTGCCCTTTCTGAACCTCGGAGCAGGCAGTGTGGGGTGCTTGCAGGTGAGTCAGGGCAGCCTCTCTTGTGTGGCCAGGAGGGCCTCATGACATGACCTCTGCCCTGTCCCTCTGCAGCAGTGGTGTGGTGTGTGTTCCTCTCAGGGCACGTGTGCCCGTGTGCTCGACCACATGGAGGTGCTGTGTGGGCCTGAGGCTGTCCTCTGTGAGTCGTCCCTGCCTCTGTGATCTCTGAGCCTGTGTGGTTTTCACACATGTGCCGCTCGCTCTAGCCACCTCCCACTGCCTGTGTCCTCCAGCAGGCGTGGGCCAGAGCAGCCCTTCTGCTGCCTGCATGCGAGGGCCTCCCACACTTACCTGCCAACCCAGCAGGTGTGGAGTGAGAATGCATCGTTATTTACCCAGATAATTACCTTTTCATTTAGATTATTTTACTTTTTAAAATTTCATACTGATTCATGTTATTATGTTTATTCTTTTTCTTTTGGCTTGTTTTGGTGGTAGCTTCCAACTTAAGTGAATTGCTTGTTTTGTTTAGTTTAAACTTTATTTCCTGGTAAGTGTATTTGAAACATGGAATACCTTTTTTTTTTTTTTTTTTTTTAATAAAGTGCTACTTATAGCTATGTCTCACAAAATTTTTTTACACAAATTTTAACATGTAATATTTTTGTTATTTAATTGTAAATATTTCTTAATGAACTTTTTCCTGTTTTATTTACTATTTATTATTATTATTAATTTTGTTGTTGTTGTTGTACTGGAATTGAACCCAGGTGCACTCTTATCACTGAGCTATATCCCAGCCCTTTTTAGATTTTTAATTTTGAGACAGAGTTTCCCTAAGTTGCCCAAACTGGCCTCAAACTTAGGATCCTCCTGCCTCAACATCCCAGGTAGCTGGGCCTACAGGTGTGCACCACCTTACTTACTGGTTTTGTCTTTCATGGTTTTGCTTTCTGAGGTTTCAGCTACCTCAGCCACCCTGGTCAGCTGAACTCTAAAATACTAAATGGAAAATTCTAGAAATAAACAATCATTCGTTTTAAATTGCTTGCCATTTCAAGTAGCATGATAAAGTCTTGAACAGTTTGACTCCATTCTGCCCAGGACATGACTTTCCCCTTAGTCCAGTGTATCCACATTGTGTATATTACCTGCCAGTTTGTCATTTAGAGCCATCCCAGTTATCAGATTGACTGTTGTGATATCAGAGAGTGCTTGTGTTCAAGTAACACTTACTGTATTTACTAATGGCCTCAAAGTTCAATAACAGTGATGCTGGTGATTTGAATATTCCAAAGAGAGCCGTAAAATGCTTCCTTTAAGTACCATCTCACAGCACAAGAAACACCAGCATAAATACAGTAAGATATGTAAGTACAATAAGATATTTGGAGAGAGAGACCATATTCACATAACTTTTATGGCATATTATTATAGTTCTATTTTATTATTAGTTATTATTCATCTTTTACTCTAATTTTATAAATAAAGCTTTATCAAAAGTATGTATATATATATATATATATATATATATATAGGAAAGAACATAGTACATATAGTGCTTGGTGCATTTGCTGGGGATCTTAGGCCATATCCTCTACAAATAAGGGGGGATTACTGTCTTTAGTTTCAGGCACATAGAATTTTTAAAAGTATACATGAATGGGCATGGTGGTATGTGCCTGTAGTCCCAGCTACTTGGGAGGCTGAGGTGGGAGGATCATTTGAGTCCAGGAGTTTTGAGTCCAGCCTGGGTTTTTAAAAATAAGAATACAATTCCTTGGATTTTACTATATTCACAAAATTGTCCAACCATCACCACAGTCAATTTTAGAACAGTTTCCTTATCTCCAAAGAAGCCTCTTTCTCTTGTCAGTGATTTCCATTTCTCCCAGTTTTTTTTTTTTTTCCTTTACTGCTGGACAACCATTAGCCTACATGTTTGTCTCTAGGTGTGCCTGTATTAGACCTTTTGTGTAAAGAGCATCATACAACATATGGTCTCTTGTGTCTAACTTCTTAGTGTAATGCTTTCTAGCCCATCCAGCTGGGGTATGTATATGAACTTCATTTCTTTTTGTTACCAAATAATACCCCATTGAATGGATATACCAGATGTTATTTAGCCACTCATTCCTTAATGGACTTTTGGCTTGATTCTACTTTCTGGCTCTTATGAACAGTGCTACTGTGAACATTTGTGTACACATCACTGCGTGGACACGTTTTGTTTTCCCTTGAGTACAAAGTGAAACTGCGGGGTACTGTCCCACTTAGGTTGATCGTCCAAGGAACTGCAGACTTTTCCACACAGTTGTCCTGTTTTGCATTCCCACCAGCAGTGTGTACAGGTGTTTTGGTCAGCTTTTTCAATGCTGTGACTCAAAAGACCCAGAACAACTGTAGGGGAGGAAAAGTTTACTTGAGGGCTCTTAGTCCATAGAAGTCAGCTCCCCGAGGTGAGGCTGAACATCATGGCGGAGAGTGTGGCAGAGGGAAGCAGAGGCTCCGATCTCCAGTCACAAGTGTATATACCCACAGCCCCGCCCCAGTGAGCCACCTCCTCCAGCCACACCCCCCTGCCTCCAGTCACCAGCCAGTTAATCCCTTCAGGGAGTAGTCCACTGATTAGAGTAAGACTCTCACAACTCAGTCATTTCTCCTCTGAACCTTTATATATATATATAATTTGTAGATGGATACAATACCTTTATTTATTTAATTTTTTATGTGATGCTAGGTATTGAATCCAGTGCCGGACATGTACTAGGCAGTACTAGTATACTAGGTGAGCATTCTACCACTGAGCCCCAGCCCCAGCCCTCTCCTCCCTGCACTGTCTCACGTCTCACATGTGAGCTTTGGGGGACACCTCACATCCAAACCACAACAACAGGCTTCTGATTTCTCTACATCTTCAGCAATACTTGTTACTGTCTCTCTGTTTTAATCCTTAAATGTCGGCCTTGGATCTGCTGAGTAAATTTTTATACGTGGTGTAAAGTAAAGGTTCGCCTTCTTTCTTCTGCTTATGGATATCAAGTTTTCCCAGTACCATTTGTTGAAGACTCTATTTTTCCAACTGACCAGTCCTAGCACCCTTGCAAACCATCAGTTGACTATGTGTGTCTGGCTGTCTTTTTAACTCTCAGTTCTAGGCCTGTTGTCCCTGTGACTACCCTTATGCTAGTGCCACCTCGTCTTGATGACCACAGCTTTGGAGTAAGTTCTGAAATGGGGACGTGTGAGTCCTCCAGTTTTGCTCTTCATCTTCAAGACTGTTTTGTCTACTCTGGGTCCCTTGCATTTCCATCTGAATTTTAGGATTTTAAAATATATGAATTTCTATAGTTCATTATGTGTGGAGAAAACAGTCTGTAGGATAATAGACTTTTGGAGTGATTGAGGTATGTCTCTTAGATAGCTTGAGCTCACTAATAATATTCACATTTTTAACTCTGTAACTGTAAGAAATAATGCAGGGGAAGCCAGTGGAAACATTTTGCAGAATTAGAGTAGAGTATCCCAACCAGAAATTAGCCCTCAGACAGTCCACTGACTCTATTCGGACTTCCCCAGTTTTGTCTGTGTGCGTGTATGTAAGGTGTGTGTGGGGTGTGGGGGTGTGGTATGCGTGTGTTATGTGTGTGGTGTGTGCATGTTTGTATGTGGTATGTAGGTGCATGTGTGGTGTGTGGGGGGGGTGTGCACGGGTGTGCATATGGTGTGTGTGCGTGCGTGTGTTCAGTGCAGCATGCTCTGTCAGCTCTGTGGCCTAGGCCTCTGCCATCGTGGTCAGGACACAGACACAGGGTATCTGATGGCACCTTTTAGAGCCACGCGAGCCTCCCTTTTGCCACTCACCCTCCTCCTCTTCCACAGTCACTGACCTGTCTTCTGCTTCTGAACTTTTATTATTTCAAAAATGTATGAGTGGTCTGGGCATGGTGGTACATGCCTATAGTCCCAGGCACTCAGGAGGCTGAGGCAGGAGGATTGCTTGAACCCAGGAGTTTGAGATCAGCCTCAGCAACATAGTGAGTAAATGAATGCAGAGTTATGAATGCAGTCACGCAGTGTGCGACCTTGGGGGCTGGTGTATGCTGCTCCCTGGCAGTCCCCCGGGGCCTCACCAGGTTGTGCCATGGCGGCCATTCCTTTGTATTGCTGAGTAGTGTTCCATGGTATGAACATTTGTGTTTTGAAGGACTTCTAGACTGATTCCAGCTTTTTTTTTTTTTTTTTTTTTTTTTTTGGGTGCTGGGGATTGAACCCAGGGCCTTGTGTTTGCTGATTCCAGCTTTTGACTGTTACAAATAAAGCTGCTGTGAACATTCCTGTGCAGGTTTTTTGTGTGAACTTAAGCTTTTCTCTCTCTAGGACCAATGCCCAGGGCCAAGGCAGCTCTTCTTTATGGACTTCTGTCAGTCGCTGCTTCATAGAGGTTGAAGAGTACTGCAAGGTATGCACATGTCATGATGGTTACAGCTGGTCTTCCGTCCTGCCTGGGTGCAACATTCGCCGCCGCCTGTCATGTTTTGCTTTAAGTTGGATTTGTCAGGTATTAAGATTATCCTCAGTTTTCTTTTGGTTCATAATTTACAGGTATGTTTCTTCACTTGTTATATTTCTACAACTCTCAGTTTTTTAAAAATGTATCTTTTGACCAGAGTAATTAGGCAAGAGAAAGAAATAAAAAAGAGAAGAATATGGGGCTGGGGTTGTGGCTCAGTGGTAGAGCGCTCATGAGGCCCTGGGTTCGATCCTCAGCACCACATAAAAATAAAATAAAGGTATTGTGTCCACCTACAACTAAAATTGTGTGTGTGTGTGTGTGTGTGTGTGTGTGTGTAGGAAATATACATAGAAGAATAGGAAAAGAAGAAGTGAAATTATTACTGTTAGCAGATGATATGATCCTATACTTAGAAGATAAAAAAAGCTTTACCAGAAGACTGCCAGAAGGATACAGAATCAACATCCAAAGTCAGTTGTCTTCTGGGAGCCATAGAACACCCTGGTAATCCCAGCAACTCTGGAGATGGAAGCAGGAGGGTTGTAAGTTCAAGGCCACCCTCAGCAATATAGTGAGACCCTACCTCAAGATAGAAAAAGGAGGGAAGGCTGGCTGGGATGTAAAACTCAGCCATAGAATGCCCCTGTTCAATCCCCAGCACAAACAAAGTTCTAATTTAAATAAATAAATTTTAAAATAAAATTTGGGGCGAAAAAAAAAAAAGGCCAGTCGTAGTGGCGCACACCTGTAATCCCAGCAGCTTGGTGGAGCTGAGGCAGGAGGGTCATGAGTTCAGAGCCAGCCTCAGCAACTTGATGAAGCCCCGTGCAACTTAGCAAGACCCTGTTTCAAGAAATGAAAAGGGCTGATTCCAATACCTGGTACCGAAAACAAATAATCAGTAGTTTTCCTATACGCCAATTATGCTGCCAAAAAAAAATCAGGAAAGCAATTCCATTTCTAAAAAATAACATTAAAAAAACCCACCTTGGAACAAACCTAACCAGGGAAACGAACAATCGTTATAGTTAAAACATGAGTGGACGAATTTAATGAGAATTAAAATGAGTGGACGATGGAGAGCCATTCCACATTCATGGATCAACAGAATTGATATTGTTAAAATGGTCACACCACCAAAAGTGAGGTACAAATTCAGCGCAGTCCATCAAAATACCAGGGCTGGGGTTGTGGCTCAGTGGCAGAGCACTTGCCTGGCATGTGTGAAGCACTGGGTTTGATCCTCAGCACCACATATTAATAAATAAAATAAAGGCCTGTCAGTCAAAAACTCATTAAGAAAATATCAGTTGTATCCTGTGTGTGCGCACACACGCCCTGGGGATTGAATCCAGGCGCATTTACCAATACTACATCCCCAGCACTTTTTTTTTTACTTTGAGACAGAGTCTCACTGAGTTGCTTAGGGCCTCGTTAGGTTGATGAGGCTGACCTTGATGAGGCTGGTCATCCTCCCTCAACCTCCCAAGTGGCCAAGATTGCAAGGCATGTACACCATGCCTGGCACCAGTGACATTCTTTACAGAAATAGAAAACACTGTCCTAAAGTTAATGTAGAAGAATAAAAGAGCCAGAATAGCCAAAGCAATATAAGAAAAAGAAAAAAAAAAAGTAATACTGGAAGCATCATAATGTCTGACTTCAAATTATACTATAGAGCTGGGGCTGGAGGGGTCAGAGGTCGAGCGTGTGCCTGGCATGTGTGAGGCAGTGGATTCGATCCTCAGCGCCACATAAATAAAATAAAAGCTTGGTGTCCACTTATAACTAAAAATATTTATTTTTTAATTATGCTACAAAGCTATAGTAACAGAGATAGTGTGGTACTAGCATAAAAAATGACACACAGATCAACCCACACTGCAACAGTCATCTGATCCTTGGCAAAGGCACCAAAAGCATGTCAGGGAAAAGAGCCTTTTTAACAAATGGTGCTGAGGAAGCTGGTTATCCACATGTGGAAAAATGAGACCAGATCCCTCTCTCTGGCCCTGCACAACAGTTGAATCAGAGACCTTGGAATTCAATCAGAACCTTTGCAAGTTCTAGAGGAAATTAGGGTTAACACTCCAGCATATGGGCACAGGCAGTGACTTCCTCAGTAGAATCCCTGAAGCTCAAGAAATAATGCCAAGAATTAATAAGTGAGGTGGCATCAAATCAAAAAGCTTCTGCACAACACAAAAAGCAAGTGTGTAAAGAGAGATCCTAGAGAACATGAGAAGTTCTCTGCAGGCTGCTCTTCTGACAGGATCAATATCCAGAATATACAAAGAATTCAAAAAACACCAACGAAAACCCCCCACCAAATAACCTGATCAATAAATGAGCTAACCAGACCCTTCTCAAAAGAAGAAATACAAACAACCAACAAATACATGAAAAAATATTTAACATTTTTAGCAATTGGGAAATGCAAATCAAAACTGCAGTATTTTGCTGAACAGTCCTGTAATCCCAGTGACTCAGGAGGCTGAGGTAGGAGGATCACAAGTTCATGGCCAACCTCTGCAACTAAGCAAGGCTCTGAGCAACTTAGTGAGACTCTGTCTCAAAATAAAAAATAACGAGCTGGGGATGTGATTCAGTGGTGCAGCAACCGTGGGTTCAGTTCCTGTACAAAAGCAAGCAAAGCAACTCCACTACTCCATCTCGACCCAGGTAGAATGGCCACCATGAGAGTCCAAACAGTACGTGCTGGAGAGGTGGTGGGAGAGGAGCACTCCACACTGCTGGTGCAGTTGTGCGTCAGCGGAACTGCCATGGAAATCAGTACAGAGGTCCCCAAGACCCAGCCCTGCCACTCCTCGGTGATCCTAAAGAGTCAGAGTCAGCTTAGGCATGGGACATATGCACATCATTATTTATAGTGGCACATTTCACAGTAGCCAAACTATGGAACCAGTCCAGGTGCCCATCAGCAAACAGATAAAGATAGTATGGCATGTACACACAGTGGAGTTTTATTTAGCCAGAAAGAAAAATGAAATTATGTCATTTGCAAGAAAATGGATGGAACTTGAGAGCATTATGCTAAGCCAAATGCAAAGTCAGGAGTTGTATGTTTTCTCTCATGTGGAAGCTGGAAAAAAGAAAAAAAAAAAAAAAAAGTGAAGTGGGAATCTTCTGAAAACAGAAGGGAGACTAGAGGAGTAGAGGGAAAGGACCAGGGAGGAAAGGGGAAGTGCTGAAGAGCCTGTTGACCAAATGTCTCTGTAGGAGCGTGTAACAATGGTTCCTGCTGGTATGTATGATCATAATGCACTAATGAAAATATGGGAAAACCTATAAGATAACATTAAAAAATAAAATAAAATATAGAGTAAACATTGTTGGAATTTCCTCTTTTTGGAGTTGGGAGGTGTTGGGGATTGGACCCAGAGGCACTTTACCACTGAGCCACATCCCAGCCCCTTTTCTATTTTTTATCTGAAGACAGGGTCTTGCTAAGTTGCTAAGCTGGCTTTGGACTTGTGATCCTCCTGCCTAAGCCTCGAATGTTGCTGGAATCACAGGTGTGCATCACTATGCTGGCTGTTGAATTTTCTTACCCAATCTGAGAAACTTTTCTCACTGACTCTCCTGTGTGCAGTTGTTGGTACTATTCCATTAGTACCAATTCCTACCATTTTATTTTATATCTTCCATTTACTAGTGCTTCACTTTTGTTTGTATGTCTCTTTTTCTATTTTGCAGTGACTAGATTGGAGTAGGTTTCTTGCCCTTGCTTTGTTGCTCTTTCCCTGATTCTGTGTCACGCAGGCATCTGAGTCATCCTGTTGGGCATTAAGAGAAGGGACCACCTCTCTCTCTGCTTCCTGGCTGCCATGAGCTGGCAGTGTCCTCCCCCACACTCTGCCACACTCTGCTCCCCTCACTTCAGGCCCAGGGTATGGGGGCCTGCCCACCACAGGCTGAACCTCTGAACTTGCAGAGCCTCCAAATCCGTTCAGAGAATGGTTAGAAACTGCCTTTCAGAAATGGACTTGCTCAGAAGAAGCCAGCTAATCCTTTGGATGATGACCTTTGATGTCACAAGCTCAAAATCCCCATGTGGACGATGACAACTCATAGGGAAAAGAAGCACCAGCCTGTGAAGAGGCTCTCTATGCCCTGAAAGCTGCTCATCCGGTCCCAGCTCTCCCCACGGCCTTCCTATGAGTCTTCCTGCCACCAGCCGCGTTGAGAAGGCAGATTTGAGCTTTTGCCCCTGTTCTCTTTGCCAGTGACCTAGCAGTGAAGTGCCTCCTTTTTGGAAAAATGAAAATGAAAAGAGGGGGCATGCAGCCCATGCGTGTGCAGACAGCCATCTGCCCCTGGAGTCTGCTACATCCACTCTCCTCACAAGAGGTGTGAGAGAGGCCTTAGGACCCAGAAGGAAACCTAATGCCTGTCTTACGGAATCCCTTGTCCTGCAAGTCCAAGCAGCTCTGCTTTGGATTCTTTTTTTTTTTTTTTTTTTTTTTTTTTGATACCTGGGATTGAACCCGGGGGCACTGTACCATTGAACCACATCCCCAGCCCTTTTTATATTTTATTTAGAGACAGGGTCTCACTAAGTTGCTTAGGGCCTTGCTAAGTTGCTGAGGCTGGCTTTGAACTCAGGATCCTCAGCCTCCAACGCTGCTGAGATTATAGGGGTATGCCACGGTGCCTGGCTCCACTTTGGACTCCTGATGTCTGAGTGCAAGAGCAGCACCCACCTCAGCAGCATGCACGGGCACAGGACTGCAGGGGCCAGAGCCAAAGTGCAGTCTGCGTGTGAGAGAAGATGCTGCTGCAGCAGACCTGGGAAGTGCCTGAGGACCAGGAGCAGTGGGTGAGGGGCCACTGGGGTCAGTGCTGGTTTTGAAGCTGATATGAGAGGACATGAAGGCATTGGTGACAGAGACTCCGGTGTTGGGGTTCCTAGGGTAGCACCGGCTTCACACACAGATAGACCTTTATATCCTGCAATCAGTCCTCTAGTTTTGTGAGTAAAAATGTTAGATAAATAAATCCTGTCTGCTATTACCATAACTTTGTAAATAACTTGTAACATTGAAAAGATTCATAGTTTCCAAAATAAACTTTTAACTTTGTTAAAAGATGCAGGCTTCTGTTTCTTTTTGTATCAGAAGAGCGAAGCTGTCTTGCTAACCTGCCCAAGGCTACAGACTAGCAGTGAGACCCACTGGAGGATGGGCAGGATGACGGGAGCCAGGAGAAGTGCCGGGAGGCAGAGGAGGGCCAGGCCGTGGTGATCCTGAGGTCGCTGTGGCAGGCTCCCATGTCACCTCACCCCCTGTCGCTGTGCATGAGAGGCATGTGGCAGCTTCACAGGTGGCCCTGTGTGTTACTCAGCAAGATGGAGACAGTGTGGAGGGACAGGTGGTGGGTAGCAGCAGATGCAAGGTCAAGCAACACGAGCTGCTTGGACTGGCCAAGGTTGAGCTCCGTGAGGCTTGCAGGGCAAGTTCACTCTTCCCTCAGGAGGGGCCGAGTCCTTAGATTTCTCAGGATGGAGAGGAATCCCTGGCGCTGCCACACAGGAGGCTTCAGGAGGTGTTGGCCTCAAGGAGCTAAGGAGCCAGCAAGGGACATGTGGAGTGCCGTGGTGGGCCTGGTGGTGATGGGGGTGTGTGGAACAGGGACGGTGAATCGGTCTGCGGAGAGGTGGGTCCCGGAGCTGGGGGATGCCTGTGGTGACTGAGTGCAGCCTGCAGAGGTCCGATAAGAGCAGTGACTGCAGATTCCTGTCCCTTACCCTGAGTCCCAGGATTAGTGAGCTTATGTTGGGGATGGACTTACTGGACTTTTGCTTTCCAGCACTGGTAAATACCTGACAGAGATCAACTTAATGAAAGAAAAATATTATTTTGACTCATGGATTTGGAGGTTTCTGTTTGTGGTTGGCTGGCTCTGTTGATTTTAGGCCTGTGGTGAGGAAGAGCTTTGTTGGGGGGAATGTGTGGTGGAGCAAAGCTTCTCACCTCACGGCAGCCAGGAAGCAGAGAGGGAGAGAGAGAGAGGAAGGGGCCAGGGATAAGACACACCACCCTTCAAAGGTGCCTGCCCAGTGGTCTGCTTCCTTGTAGGCACCACTTCCTGGTAGCCCTGCAGGCTGGCCACCAAACCTTTAGCACAGGATCTTTGGGGGACTTTTCTGATCCAAACTGTGACAATGGCTCAGGGAAGATTCACAGAGTGGGGAGGAGTGAGTGACCCTCTTGTGCTTGCCTGCAGCTCTGTGGCCATCACAATGTTCTGGAAATTTGACTTGAATACTACGTCCCATGTTGACAAGCTGCTGGACAAGGAGCAGGTGACACTGCAGGAACTAATGGATGAAGACGACATCCTGCAGGAGTGTAAGGCTCAGAACAGGAAGCTGCTGGACTTCCTGTGCAGGCAGCAGTGTATGGAAGAGCTGGTGAGCCTCATCACGCAGGACCCACCTCTGGACATGGAAGAGAAGGTCCGCTTCAAGTATGTACTGAGGCTGTGATGGGCCTCCCACTGGGCAGCACTCAGGGAGGCCACGGGCAGTGTCTGAGGACAGTCAGAGCCAGGGTTTTTTTAATAGAGATGGAGACTGTAAACACTTAACCCCATCTGAGAAGTGAGGAGGCCTCTGCCAAGTTTGAGTTTGGAATCTCTAGTGTGTTCTCTCCTTCTCAATTTAAGTTGGTGTGTATTAAGTACGTTTATATTAAGTTGGTACCTGCTGGAACTCTTTGAGTGACAGCATGCTGCGGGGAGGGTAGACTGATTCTGTCGTAGAGAGGCAGTTGGGATTGCAGCCTAAGCCCATGCCATCAGCGGTGGGCCAAAGACCAGGCTGGAGCCATGTGCAATATCTGACTTCTGAACCCCAGGAAGTGCTCACTTTGGGATCTTCACGTGAAGGAAATACATTATTATCATTAGTGGTACTAACCATTCTCAAAGTTGGTTTTGTTTTATTTTGCTTTTTTAGTATGCCATTCAGGATGTTAGGAGATGACAGACAGGACAGAGGCTGTGTGGCAGGATGGTTAGGCTTTGAGTAGAGACATAGTGTGCACTGGGGGATGCTTCTGGCAGCAGGGGGCTTCCTCACACATGCGCAGACTGCAGGCTCTAAGCATGCAGCTCCAGGAAGCGCCCTGCAGGGTCCCCAGCACCTCCCAAGGGATGAGTGGCCACAGGCACCAGGTTGAGGCTTATGAGGAAGGGTAAAGTGCATGAGTGGTAGAACTTTAGAGCAGGACCAGCAAAACAGCCCTGCCTTTGTGTGGCCTGTGAACCAGCAAGGGTTTTACATTATTAAATGAGTGAAAAAATAACTAAAGGCGAATGCATAGTGGTCTTGTTGGCTGGCCATGCTCGTCCACGCACAACCAGAGTCCAGGTGCAACAGAGACTCAAACATGTTTGCTGTCTGGCCTTCACAAAAACTGGTGGCTGGTCTTTGGTCTCAGGAGGAGAGCAGGGTGGCTGGATGTCAGCACCATTCACCAGAGTGGGGGCTTGCTTGTGCAGGGCCGAGGCTCGGGGATGCGGTGACCATAGCCAGAGGCCACTGTGGCCGCAGCATCCTACTCACAGCTCTCTTGGCCCTCTCACCCCCACCTGTCACATGTCACATGAGTTTGTGACACATAGAGCAAAGTGACAGGTTCAGGAGACAGATGACGGGATCATGTGGGCAAGGGTGGGACCCAGGGTGGTGTCCATGAGGCAGGAGAGTTGCAGTCAGTTTGAGAGAAACCAGTAATGAATGCTAAACAGCAAAGAGAGAGCGCGAGGCTCTGGGGGCCTCAGGTAAGGCTCAGATAGAACCGGTGGAGAAGTCAGCTCAGCGGCCAGCAGCGTTCTGGATTCCTATGAAGTCTATGCCAGAGTTGTTTTCGTGTATTGTGTTAGGCACTCCATGGACCCTTTCAGTCTGTAAATTCATGAATCTCAGCTCAGAAAAAAATGTTCATATTCTTTCTTTTTCTTTCTTTCCTTCCTTTTTCTCTCTCTCTTTCTTTCTTTCTTTCTTTCTTCCTTTCTTTCATTTGTTCTTTCTTTTCTTTCTTCTTTCTTTCTTCTTTCTCCAGGGATTGAACCCCCAGGGGCTCTTAACCACTGAGCCACATCCTCAGCCCTTATTGTATTTTATTTAGACACAGGGTCTCACTGAATTGCTTAGGGCCTCGCTAAGTTGCTGAGGCTGACTTTGCACGTGTACTCTTCCTACCATCCTCCTGCCTCGACCGCCCAAGTCGCTAGGATTGTAGGTGTGCACCACTGCACCCAGCCATATTTTTAATTTCTAAGAACTTTTTCTTATTTTCAGATTTTTATGGAACAGTATCTCACTACATTGCGCATTCTGGTCTTGAACTCTTGGGGTACAGTGGTCCTCCTACCTCAGCCTGTGTCTCAGATATCTTATTGAAAACTCCCAGTGTACCCAGTCACTGACTGGTGTGTCTTATTATCATAGAATACTGTGATTTTTAAAGTTTTCTCTGGACTGGGACTCTCTCCTCTATGCCTTGTCTCCTGTCTGTCAGCAGTGTACCTTTTCAGACATGAGGCCCTAATGCTTGTGCAGAGTTTGGGCTCTGAGTGGGGCTTGCTCACTGTGAGCTTCACCACAGGTGAAGTGGGCCAGCTGTTTGGTTAGATGACAGCTAGTTGATTTTGTCTTTTTCTCTAGAAAAGAATCCTTCCAGCTCTTCCTGCTGGGATATAGATTTGTCAGCATCCTGGGTGTTGACCCAGAAGGAGGGCCTAGGGGCACTCATGCAGTTTTTACAAACCCCCTATTCCTGGACCGCATCTTGTCCCTGCTCTCAGCTGTGCCTGGATCTCTGAATCAGGAGCTAAGTGGTTGACTTTTCCCAGGAATGAATTTCCCCAAGTTTGTAGAGGGGCGTGTGTCTGCTCTGCGACAGTTCCCAGCCCACTGCCCTCACCAGCCACTCCTTCACGGTGAGGCCACAGGAGCCGAGTGGCTTGGGCCCTCACTCCGTTGGTGCCTCTCCTGGGCATTGAGATTCTGTTTTCCCTGGGCTTGGCTGGCTACTCTCTGTCCTCTAAGCTTAGTCCAGTGTTATTTCCACTTCTCTTTTCTTGTCTTTTTAATTATTGGCATTATTTGAGTAGGAGTTGAGGGGGAATATCAGCTAGCCTGTGTGATCCATCTGCCATGCTTATTTGGAGTTCCTATTCCTTATATAAATTTTTTCTTATTAGAGCTTTATGGTTACATAGTAGTAGGTTCATCCTGACAAACACAGATGTGCATGGAAATCTATTTCAGTTCCTGATCCCCCTTTCCCTCTCGTCCTCTGTCCTCTTCTCCCCTTCTCCCGCTACTCTACTAGACTTCCTTTTGTTCATCTACGAATTTGTATTTGATTGGTTCTTTATGTTATCCTATCCTCCCTCCATCTTTCCTTTATTTTTCTCTAACTTCCTCATAAGAGAGAAAACATTCGACCTTTGAGTTTCTGAGTTTGGCTTATTTCATTAGCATGATGTTCCCATTTCCATCCATTCACTGGCAAATGTGATGATTTCATTCTTCTTTATGACTGAGTAGAACTCCATTGTGTGTGTGTATCACAATTTCTTAATCCATTCATCCATTGATGGGCACTGAGCTGGTTCCATAATTTTGCTATTGTGAATTGTGGTGCTGTAAACACTGAGGTGACTGTGTCACTATAGTGTGCTGAGTCTAGATGTTTTGGATAAATACCCAGGAGTGGGAGAGCTGGGTCATGTGGTGGCTCCACACCGAGCTTCTTCAGGAGCCTCCACACTGCCTTCCAGAGTGGGTGACTCATCTGCAGCACCCCCAGTACACCCACAGCCCCCCACCTGCTTGCATTCGTGTGCTCGATCACTGCCTTTCTGCCTGGAGTGCGAGGAGACCTTAGTGTGGTGTTGATTCGCATCTTCCTGATTACTAGAGATGTTGAACATTTTTTTCATGTATTTATTGGCCTTTTGTGTTTCTTCTTTTAAAAATATTTTTAGCTTAGACAGACACAATACCTTTATTTATTTATTTATTTATTTATTTATTTATTTATTTATGTTAATGTGGTGCTGAGGATCGAACCCAGTGCCTCACACGTACAAAACAAGCACTCTACCACTGAGCTACAACCCCAGACCTTGTATTTCTTCTATTGAGAAGTTTCTGTTTAATTCTTTTGCCCATTTATTGATTGGGTTGTTTTCTTAGAGTTAAGTTTTTTGAGTTCTTTGTATATTCTGAATTTAATCCCCTTTCAGAGGAGTAGCTGACCAAGTAGTAGGCTCTCTTTTCATGCTCTTAATCATTTCCTTTGCTGTGAGGAAGCTTTTTAATTTAATGGCATCCCATTTATTGATTGTTGGTTTTATTTCTTGTGCTTTGGGGGTCTTGTTAAGGAAGTCTGTGCCAGCACCTATATGATGGAGTGTTGACACTGTGTTTTCTTCTAGCAATTATAAGGTTTCTGGTCTAATTCCTAAGTCTTTGATCCATTTTGATTTGAGTTTTATACACGGTGAAAGATAGGGGTCTAATTTCATTTTTCTACATAATTATCCAGTTTCCACAATACCTTTTGTCAAAAAGGCTGTCTTTTTTCTAAGATACATTTTTTTGCACCTTTGTCAAATATCAGATGGCTATAGCTCTGTCTTTGTGTCTTAAATTCTATTGGTCTTTGTCTATTTTGGTGCCAATGCCATGCTGTTTTTGCTGCTATAGCTCTGTAGTATAATTGGAAATTGGGTATTGTGATGCCTCCTGCCTCTCTCTTCTCGCTTAGGATTGCTTTGGCTATTCTGGGTCTGTTATTTATTCAAATGAATTTTAGGACTTTTTTCTAATTCTGTGAAGAATGTCATTGATATTTTGATGGGAATTGCATTGAATCTGTATATTGCTTTTGATAGTGTGACCATCTTGACAATATTCTACCTATCCAAGAACATGAATATCTTTCCATCTTCTAAGGTCTTCAATTTCTTTCTTCACGTTCTACAATTTTCAATGTAGAGTTCTTTTACCACCTTGGTTAGATTAATTCCCAAGGAGTTTCCCTGCCTTTAGGTTATTGTGAATGGGATGGTTTTCCTGATTTCTTCCTTGACTGAATAACTGTTGGATTGTAGGAAACCTATTGATTTATGAGTGTTGGTCTTGTATCCTGCAACTGTGCTAAATTCATTTATATGCTCTTGAAGTCTTCTAGTGGAGTTTTTTAGATCTTATAGATATAGGATCATATTGTCAGCAAACAGAGATAGTTTGATTTCTTCTTTTCCTATGTGTATCCCTTTGATTTCCTTTTCTTGCCTGATTGTTCTGGCTAATGTTTTAAGGACTGTATTGAATAAGAGTGGTGAGAGTGGACAGCCTTGTCTTATTTCTGAATTTGGTGAACATGCTTTTAGTTTTTCTCCAGTAGTACCATGGGTTTGTCATAAATGGCCTTTATGATGTTGAGGTGTGTTTTTTCAATTCCCAGCTTATGCAGTGTTTTTAATATAAATGGGTGTTGGATTTTATCAAATGGCTTTTCTGCCTCTATTGGGATGATCATGTGGATTTTTGTTCATAATTCTGTTTAAGTGATGAATCACATTTTTGATTTGCATGTGTTGAAACAACCTTGCATTCCTGAAATGAAACCTACTTGATCATGGTGTATTATCTTCTTGATACGTTTTTGAATGCAGTTTGCTAATATTTTAGATAGGATTTTTACATCTATGTTCATCAGGGATATTGGTCTGTAGTTTTCTTTCCTTGATGCATTTTTGTCTGGTTTTGGTATCAGGGTTATCCTGGCTTCATAAAAAGTATATGGGAGTGTTCCTTTTCTTCAGTTTCATGGAACAATATGAAAAAGACTGGTGTTGATTCTTCTGTAAAAGTCTGGTAGAACTCAGCTGAGAATCCATCAGGTCCAGGGCTTTTCTTTTTTGGAACACTTTTAATTGCTATTTTAGTTTTACTACTTGATATTGGTCTGTATAGGATTTCTGTATCTTCCTGGTTCAATTTAGGTAGGTCATATGTGTCTAGAAATTTGTCTGTATCTTCCAGATTTTCCAGTTTATTGCAGTATAAATTTTCAAAATAGGATCTGATGGTCCTTTGGATTTCAGAGGGGTCTGTGGTGTTATCTCCTTTTCCATCTCTGATCTTGTTGATTTGTTTCTTCTCACTTTTTCTTTTGGTTAGTGTGACTAAGGGTTTGTCAGTTTTATATCATTTCAGAGAATCAATTCTTCATTACATTGATCCTGTGTATTTCTTATTCTCAATTTCACTGATTTTTGTCTCTGATCTTAATTACTTCCTGTCTTCTACTGGTTTGGAGGTTAGTTTGTTCCTCTTTTTCTAAGGCCTTGAGGTAGAGCATAAGCTTATTTATTTGCGATCTAATTTTTTTAATGTAGGCACTCAGTGCTATAAATTTGTCTCTTAGAACTGCTTTCCTACTGTCTCAGAGATTTTGATATGTCGTGTCTTTGTTCTTGTTCATATCTAAGAATCTCTTAATTTCTGTTCTCATTTCTTCTTTGATCCATTCTTTATTTAAGAGTATTGTTCAACCTCCATGTGTTTATGTGGTTTCTATTATTTTTTGTTGCTCTGATAAGATATATGGGATCCTATCAGTTTTTTATATTTGCTAAGATTTGCTTTGTGGACTAGAATATGATCTGTTTTGCAAAAAGTTCCATGAACTGCTGAGAAGAAGGTAAATTCAGCTGTTTGGGGATGGAATGTTCTGTAGATGTCTGTTAGGCCCATGATTTATACTGTTATTTAGGTTGGTGATATCTTTCTTAGTTTTTTGTTTTGATGACCTATTGGTGTAAGGGTGTGTTTAAATCCTCCTGCACTGTTGTGTTGGGGTCTAAGTGGAATTTAATGTCATGCAGTATTTTTTCCATGTAATTATGATTGGGTATGTTGACATTTTATTGATGGATTGTTCTCTTTACTTGGATATAGTGACCTTTTTTATCTCTTTTGATTAATTTTTGCTTGAAATCTACTTTGTCAGATATGAGAATACCTACTCCTGCCTGTTTTCTTGACCATGTGCCTGGAATATTTTTCGCCATCCTTTTATATTCAGTCTGTGGGTGTCTTTGCTTATAAGATGGGTCTCTTATAAATAGCATACAGTTGGATTTTTTTTTTAATCACTCTGCTAATGTGTCTTTTCACTGGGGAGTTGAGACCATTAACATTTAGTGTTAGTGTGGCTATATGTTTGTGGTTTCCTGCCATTTTGTTTTTTTTGCTATGTTTCATCCTGTTTAGTGGATTATTCTGTTGACCTTCTTCTGTTCGTGAACTTTCTAAATTATTTTTTGTTCCTCTGTGTAAAGTTTATCTTTTTTTTTAATTTGTTCTAATTAGTTATACATGTCAATGGAATGCACTTTGAAGTTTATCTTTGATTATTGTTTGTAGTGCAGGTTTAGTACTCATGAATTCTTTTAGTTTATTCTTGCTGTGAAATGTTTTTATTTTCCCCTTGAATTTGAAACTGAGTTTTGCTGAGCATAGTAACCTTGACTGATAGTTGTTTCCTTTTAAGGCTTGGAATATCTCATTCCAGGCCCTCCTTGATTTTAGGGTCTGGGCAGAGAAATCAGAAGTGAGCTTTATTGGTTTGCCTCTAAATGTGACCTAATGTTTCTTCCTTGTAGCTTTTAATATTCTTTCCTCATTTTCTATGTTAGGCATTTTGATTATGATATGTCTTGGTGAACTTCTCATTTGGCTTGGTCTATTTGGGGTCCTGTACACCTCCTGTATGTGGATGTCTATCACATTTCTGATATGGAAGAAGTTTTCTCTAACTATCTCATTAAAAATCTTCTTTATACCTTTAGTTGTATTTCCATGTTCTCTTCTATCCCATGATTCTCAGATTTGGTCTTTTAAAGTTGTCCCAGAGCTCGTGCATCTTCTGGTCATGTTCTATGATTTCTTCCCTTTATTGCCTTCTTTGCACTTAAGATCATGTAGCCTGTCTTCAGTGCCTGAAGTTTTGTGTTCAAAGGTGAGATTCCATTTTCTACACGATCTGGTCTTTTAGTGATGCTTTCAAGTGAGTTTGTAATTTGATTGATTTTGTCTTTCATTTCTGGAGTTCAGCTTGATTTCTTTTCATTATTTCTATTTCTTTATCAAAATGGTCTTTCATGGCCTCTAATGGCTGTCTTAATTCCTTCTTTGGATATTCTTTTAGTTCATTGAACATTTTTTCATTCATAAGTTTTTTATCATCTTTCTCTGGATTTTCATCCACCTCCCTCTCAGTGGGTTCCTTTGTTGAGAGATTGTGTGTTTGCCTATTTTCTCATGTTTCCAGAGGTCTTGGTCTTGAGCATCATTTAGAGTAGATTCTCTGCCTCTTTTGTGTGTAGTTGTCTCTTTTGTTCTGGGACTTCCCTCTGTGTTAGACCTGTGAACAGATGCCAGGGAGTAGGGCCTGAGTTCCCTCTCTGGTTATCCTCTTTGGGTTCTCATTGATGGTTTGGGCCTTTGGTCTCCTGCCTTCTTTGATTTGGAGTGACATGAGGGAATGTTTAGTTCTGCAGCCAAAACTCTTGACCTGTGAACTTTCAGTGTCCCTGTAGGTTCCCAGTTCCTCGTAGAATGGGGGCAAAATAAACAATAGTCAACTGTCGAAAACAGCAGACAGTAAACAGTGTTAGAGCGTAATACCCAGGTCCTACTATGATGTCTTCAACATTAATTGCCACCAATAAACAAGAATGGTGGGTTCAGCAATTGTCAGCAGTGAAAACAGTAGCCATGAAGTAGCTCTGGCTCTGAAGCAAAGAGCAGGTGCCGACCTTATCGCCACAGTGGCAGGATTGTGTCAGCACCATGGTGGAGGCAGTGGGTATTTGGAAAGCAGCCTCCTCTACTCCATCTCCTCAGTCCCCTGGTCAATTTCAAAAAAACTAACAAAACTAACAGAAGCAGTACCTGTTCACTGATGATGAATTAGAAAACAAAGATAAAGGGAAAAAAGAGACAATCTTAAGTCTCTCCACCCAGATATGACCTTAGGGGGGCAACTTCTAGCTGCCTCTGCTGTGTGCAGATAAGATCAGATCATTCCCTGGGCTCTAGGACCGCTTCAGGGTGCTGCCTCTGCTCTTCTGATTCCTCAACCATGGAATCTGATTTGTCCCCACTGCCTGGGGTAAGTCATCATGCTTAGTTGTTCAAAGACCTGCAGACACAGTCTTCCCCGCTGTCCACCTTGCTTTCTAGTCCCCCTGCCCTCAGTGGCCCTGTGTTGTCCCCTGTCCAGTCTTACAACAATCCATGAGGTGGGCACTGGCTACTCTATTTCACAGACAAGAATGCCAAAGGCCATAGAGGTCAGTCAGTGAGGGGGAGGCCTCATCCTGACCTAGCCCTCAGGGTCCCTCTCCACCCACCCAGCCTGTGGTCTGAAGCACTGATCCCACCTCTGTGGTCCCTGGCAACTCGTCGAGCTCCCTGCTGCTGGGCCCCTCTGACTAGCAGGCCCCTCAAAGCTCTGAAGGCTGCTCACTCTTATGGGGGCCGAGGAGGAGCACCCACCTCATGGCCAGCCAAGACCCCCATATTTTTCCTCTTCTGCATGTGGACAGTTACCACACTTGCCAGCTATTTCCTCAAGATTCTCTCAAGCCCAGGTCTCCCTCCACTTGACCTGTGTAAGCTCCCCAACTTGGGCACTGACCACATTTGGCAAGGGAAGGTCATAGCAGCTGATCTCAACCAAGTGCTTCCTGGGCACGCGGTGTGGCTAGCTCCATTCACTTCAGCCCCTGTCATCTTTGCAGAAACCTTGTGGGACAGGTACCCTCACCTGCACATGCAGATGAGAAAACCCAGATGAGAGGATCAAGTAATAGCCCAGGATAGGAACCATCCTGTCAGCCCTAAGGGACACTCCCCTGGTCTCCGAGGGTAGGAACCATCCTGTCAGCCCTAAGGGACACTCCCCTGGTCTCCGAGGGTAGGGACAATCCTGTCAGCCCTAAGGGATACTCCCCTGGTCTCCGAGGGTAGGAACCATCCTGTCAGCCCTAAGGGACACTCCCCTGGTCTCCGAGGGTAGGGACAATCCTATCAGCCCTAAGGGACACTCCCCTGTCTCTGGCCTGCTGAACCCTTTTCCCACTCCCCAGTTTTCCCAGATGCATCAGAGGAGAGGCAAAGCCTCAGGCCTTGTTAGCAGTGCTGCTCCTGAGGCTCTGTTGGGCAGGTATGTGCATCCTGAGGTGACCCAGTGCTTGCCAGATGCAAACAAGGTAACATAGTGACGTCACTGTGAGATTACACATAACAGGCTAAGAATTATTTTTTATGTGGTCATTTTTATCAAATGAAAAGTACACTATTGGGGCTGGGCTGGGGCTCCATCGTAGAGCACTTGCCTAGCACATGTGAGGCACTGGGTTTGAGTCTCAGCACCACATAAAAATAAATAAAATAAAGGTATTGTGTCCACCTACAATTAAAACAAAATTTTTTTAAGTATAATATTCAGGCCGGGGATGTAAGTCAGTTGGTAGAGTGCTTGCCTCGCATGCACAAGGCCCTGGGTTCAGTCCTCAGCACCACACACACAAAGTACGTTATTTTCCAGGCACAGTGGTGCACACCTATAATTTCAGTGACTTGGGAGGCTGAAGCCGGGGGATCACAAGTTCAAAGTCAGTCTCAGCAATAGCAAGGTGCTAAGCAACTCAGACCCTGTCTCTAAATAAAATATAGAATAGGGCTGGGGATGTGGCTCAGTGGTTGAATGCCTCTGAATTCAATCCCCAGTACTCCCCCAAAAAAGTACATTATTCACAATTATTGGTATTTCTCAATAATAAAGCAATTATATAGTCCTTACAACTTATACTGTGTCATAAGCTACAGATGTGGTATTTCTCCAATCTGGGACAATTTGTGACATGAAGGGACAAGGACACAGGGAGAAGAAAGGCTTCTGATGGAGAGGGGTTGATGAACGTGCTTGGGACTGGGCACACTGAGTCAGTGTGGGTAGACAGGAGGCAGGAGACCTATGGGGAAGGAGAAGCCAGGAGAAGGGTCGTTGAGGCATGGAAGTAGTCAGAGGGTTGGAGCTGAGGGGCCTGAGAAAGAGAGTACAGACTCTGAACCCTTGGTAGGCAGAGTGGACCAGCTGGAGCCAGGTGCGCAGTGCACGCCTGTGATCCCAGCAACACAGGAGGCCGAGGGAGGAGGATTTTAAGTTCAAGCCAGCCTTGGCACCTTAGCAAGAACCTGTCTCAAAATAGAAAATAAAAAGGGCTGGGGATGTGGCCTGAGGTAGCATGTCCCTGGGTTCAATTCCCAGAACTGGGGGCTGGGGAGATAGCTCAGTCGGTAGAGTGCTTGCCTTACAAGCACAAGGCTCTGGGTTCGATCCCCAGCACCCAAAAAAAAAAAAATTCCCAGAACTGAAAAAAATATATATAACCAGTTGGTCACAGAAAAATGTGGTTTTCTTCTGTCCTGAGGTCTGCTTAGTGCTTTGTCCTCACCACCTGGGTCTGTCCCTAAGAAGCAGATTACATAAGGAGCTCCTGAGAGTTGGAGAAGTCGCGTTTCACCTCCAGTGCTTGCACTGTGCCCTTTTAGATACCCAAACACAGCCTGTGAGCTTCTGACTTGTGATGTGCCACAGATCAGCGACAGGCTAGGCGAGGATGAGAGTCTGCTGAGCCTTCTGTACGACTTCCTGGACCGGGAGCCGCCACTCAATCCTCTGCTGGCCAGTTTTTTCAGCAAGACCATTGGCAACCTCATTGCAAGGAAAACTGAACAGGTAATGATGTGTGGAGCACATGTATTTTGGACAGTGATAGCCATCACTGTGAACCGTCACCAGGCTTCGGGGACAGCATTTTGATGGCTTACTGGGACACAGGTGGAACAGTGTGAGTGGCTGGCACATGAGCTGGAGTTTGAGTAAGAAAGGGGCTTCCCAGATACGCTTCTGATGGTCAGCCCTGGAACATAGGCACGCCCTGCTGCGGAGAGCACCAGTGGGGGTCCTGGGCCCTGCCTTCACTGCGCAGGACTTTGGTTGGCCCTCTCAGGCCTGTGCTTTGAGTGGGTGGTGAGTCTGGGTGTCCAGGGCACTTACTGCTTCACAGGACAGTGGGAGAGGGCGTTCCTCTCCCTGTAGCAGGGCCTTCTCCTGCCTCGTGTCTGACCTGACGGGCTTCAGCCCCTTTGCTCTGTGGACTGCTGGAGGGGAGGCCTGAGGTGGACTGTGCCTGGTACCCACCCAGTCTTCCTGTCTGTCACCCCACTCACCCATCCTACTGTTCACCCAGAAGCACATCTCAAACATCTGACCCCTTCTTCTGTAAAAATCTCACTATGTCTCTCTAAGACCTTTTCTTCTTCTAAGTATTAGTGGATTAGGAGAGAGGGAGAGAGAGAGAGAGGGAAAGAGAGAGAGAGGGAGAGAGAGAAGGAGAGAGAGAGAGAGGGAAAGAGAGAGAGAGAGAGAGAGAGGGAAGAGAGAGAGGGAGAGAGAGGGAAGGAGAGAGAGAGAGGGAGGAGAGAGAGAGAGGGAAGGAGAGAGAGAGAGAGGAAGAGAGAGAGAGAGAGAGAGAGAGAGAGAGTGTGAGCGAGCCCCTCTCACCACTCCAGGGTCGCCCCCAGGGATTCGCACAGTCACCCCCAGTTGACCCACGTCGGGGGATGATTTACTGATGGGTTCAAGGCTCTCATAACCCCTCATTTCACCTCTGAGCTCAAACGCGGCCTCACCCCTGAGCTTCCGGGGACGCCTCACATCTAAACTATGACAAAAGTGGTTTGATTCCCTTGAGGAAATTCTCCCTGCATGTTTTGAATATTCAGGGGACTATCATCTTCATCAGTCATAATCCAAGGTTTGCGAGCGATCCCAGAGGACCGTTTCTAGAGCAGAGCAGAAGTGAAGGTTGGCAGCACAGGAGGTGTGTGTGTGCACACTTGTGTGTCAGAGGGAGGCTGTGGACCACAGTGCAGCACTCTGGTGTCGGCAAGCATGGGTCTGTGATTTACTGGAGCCTGGTCACAGTGCTCTGCCACTCTCAGATGTTTCTTTACAATTCTGCTGGTGAACGAGGGCACTCAGGCCAACACTGGCCGGCCCCTGGCCTGTTGGATGAAACACAGCCACTGGCTGTGGTCACACATCGGGCCCCTTTCTGAGGCAGTGGTGGAGCTGAGCGGTCGGCTTCTGACTGGTATGTCACGTCCTCTGCACAGCTTTTGTGAGATGTTTTCCTTAGGAAGTTGATCAGTGTGTACTGTGCTGTTTTTTAATTGGGATTTTATTGAGGAATTGCAGATTCACACGCAGTGAATTCACGAGCTGTGGTGAAGAAAACCCCGTGTGCTTTGACCAGCTCTCGCCCAGGGCTGGCGTTTGGAGAAGTGCGAGCACAGTCTCGCAGCCAGGACTGGCGCTGAGGGCCAGCCCATTCTTCTTCCCCAGGTTTCACTGCTCACTCGCCTTCCGTGCCACTTGTCCCCTGGGGGCATTTGTGCAGCACCAGCACAGTCAAGACGAGAGGTTCAGAAGCCACAGTCCCTTCATGGTGACTGTTTATAGCCACACCCTGTCCCCTGTCCCTTACCTTCTTAAATATTGTCATTTCAAAATGTCATTTAAATTAAGTCATGTAATATGTACTCTGTGGATTTTCACATTTTGCTCAGCATAATTTCCTGTACACTCATCCAAGTTGTTGTGTGTGTCAATGACTTGTCCACCCTCCTTTGTTTTCTGATAACAAGGATTTAACCCACGGCCTTGTGCATGGTGGACATGCTGCACCACCGAGCTGCACCCCAGCCCAGTCTGTCCCTTTCCATTGCTGTGTGGAGTTCCATGATGTGGCAGTATCAGCTTATTTAACCATCTGCATGTTGAAGGATACCTAAGCTGATTTCAGCTTTTGGTGATTATCAGTAAAACTACTATTAATTCTGATAATTTACCTCTGTATTCCTTTTTAGTTATATACAAGATCATGTAATTTATAGTGATTGCTTTATCCTTTACAAATTGTGTATTTTTTTACTTCTTTTCCTTGTCTTATTGTACTGAGTGGAACGTTGGTACGATGTAGAATAGAAGTGGGCCTCCTCGTTTCATCTAGCACCTACGAGGAAAAGCCTTCGGCGTTCTGCTCTTCGTTGGGATCTTTGTCGTGGAGCCCGTGTGGCTGTTTTCTGTCTTTCTTTTTGTAACAGGTTCTAGCTATATTGCCTGGCTGTCCTGAAGCTCGTGACCTCCTGCCTCCGCTTCCTGAGTAGCTGGGATCATAGGTGTGCTGCACCACCACACCTGGCTCTGCAGTTTTGTTTTGTTTTTTAATCAAGTTTAAGGGTCTGCAGGTTCAGCTCAGTAGTGGAGTGTGTACTAACCCGCACAAGGCCCTGGGTTCCTGTCCAGCACTAAAACCAAGCAAAATAAGAACAAAAACAACTTAAGGAGATTATTCCTAGCTTTTTTGAAAGTTTATAACATGAATGGTTGTTAAAATTTTTCAGATGTCCTTATCTACGGAGTCGACTTTATCTGTTGACTTTATGGTTTTCCTGCTCTATGAACCATTGAATTTTGGTGATTAGTTTTTCTATTGTTAAACCAACGTGGAATACACTTAGCTTGATTGTGATGCATGTTCTTTCTTTTGTGTTGCTCGTGAGATGGCCGGTAACTTCCCTTTCTTTCAGTGCCTGTGTCACACTTCAGGATCAAAGTTTTACACCTTCGTACAGTTCTATGGGACATAGTCCCTCATTGCATGTTCTCTCAAGAGTCTGTGTAGCTGTTTGGTAGAAGGCTCTGACCAGGCAGTTAGAGCCCAGAAACTCTGGTGGCTTTAGTCATGAATTCTGTTTCTTCTGGTATTCTGGAGTGACTCAGATTTTCTTCTTGTCAGTTTAGTTAAGTGTTTTTTCTTCATAAAGGAAATTCCTCATTTTTCTTGATTTATACAAATTGGCATAGAGCTGTTCATATTAACTCATGAGAGTTTTCATGTCCATAGGATCTGTAATGGTGTCCTGTTTCAGCCCTGATATTGTTACTTGAATCTTCTGTTTTGTTCTTAGTCTTTCTCTCTAGAAATTTAATCATCCTTTTCAGAATGCCTTCTCCTCTCCGGCTTCTCCTTTTACCTTTTCTCCTACCTCCTCTTCTTCCCCCTTTTCTGTTCTTCTCCTTCACTCTTCTTCCCATCTTCTTCCTCAACTGTTTGAGTTTTCTGTTGCTGTAACCGAATGTTGCACAGTGGGTAATTTATTTATTTTTTAAAAAATTTTCTTTTTTGTGCTGGGGATATAGCTTAGTTGGTAGAGTGCTTGCCCTGCAAGCACATGGCCCTGGGTTCAATCCCCAGTACCAGAAAAAAAAAATTATTCTTTTTTGATATACGTGACAGTAGAGTGTATTTTGGCATATTATTCACACACAGAGTATAACATTCTAATTAGGGTCCCATCCTTGTTGTTGACATGATGTGGAGTTTCACTGGTCATGTATTCACGTGTGAACACAGGAAAGTGATGTCCCATTCATTCCACTGTCTGTCCTGTTCCCGTCCCCCCACTTCCCTTCCTTCCCCCTTGTCAAATCCTCTGAACTTCTATCTCCACCCCCATTGTGTGTCAGCATCGCCATATCAGAGAGATCATTTGGTCTTTGATTTTGGGGGTCTAGCTTATTTCACTTAGCATGATAGCTCCAGTTCCATCCATTTACCAGCAAATGCCATAATTTCATTCTTTTTTATGGCTGAGTAATATTCATGGGTAATTTATAAAAAGACTTATTTCTCCTGGAGACTAGGAGGCCCAAGGTCCAGGGACTGCATCCAAGAAGGGCAGAGTCCAAAGGAGGCCCAGGGTACCACATAGCAAGATACAGCAGTCTCTTCCGCTCCTGATGAACCTGCTGGTGTAAGCATGGGCCCCTCATGACCTCATCTGATTCCAGTCCCCTCCCAAAGGCCCCACCTCCAAGTGATGCCAGTGGTGAGAGTCAGGACTCAGTCGTTCTCCTCGTTGTTGAAGATCAAACACTGCAGAAACGCTGAGGCAAGAGTGAAAAGTTTTAATTAAGACAGAGCAGAGGGACAGAGGCTCCTCCACAGAGGAGGGGGTCCAAGCTGGTGCTGGAGGGAGGGGTTGTCCTGCCCCTTTTATACATTTTAGATTTCCTTTGTTCTCATGCCCCCTCCTCCTCCCATCCTGCCAATGGGAGGTGATCCAAGGCAGAAGGAAGCCACCAGGGGTCCAGGCAGGAAGGAGCATCCCAGGGGATACTCATTAACAGCTCCTTGCTGGGAGGAAGGGTTCCCTGGAAGCAGGTGACCTTGGGCACAGGTTGGAGGAGGGGAGGTGCTCTGGAGGGGTTAGCTTTTTTTTTTTAATTCATATTTTTTTTTATTAGTTGTTGATGAGCCTTTATTTATTTTTATGTGGTGCTGAGGATGGAACCCAGGGCCTGGAGCATGCTAGGCAAGCTGCACCACTGAGCCACAGCCCCGCCCTGGAGGGTCAGCATTTTATTTCCTTTCCTTTCTGACCAGAACCAACCCCATCTTTCCAGTCCAACAGGATCACCGCCTGCACTGACTGACCTTTTGCCCCCAGCCTCACAACTACCCTAACATACATGATTTGGGGAATTAGGTTCATAGCGTGTGAAGTTGGGAACCACATCCAAACCACAGCATTGTCCCAGCAAAAGCCAGCTGCCTGAAATGCCCGCACGCCATTGTTGTGGGCCAGGTACTGGGTCTGCTGCAGCCCCCAGCCCATGCCCTCATCCGTGTCTGACTGGGCCGATTCGCGACTGACGGGAACTGAACCCAGGGCTCACTGTCGCCTCTCCTGCCCTGATCTGCTCCCTGAGCCGCCTGCCATGTCCATGGTAGGGTGATGTTCCCCTGCCCCGGGGTGCACATTTTGTTGTCCACGTCCACGTCTTGTTGGCCCTGGTCACCAGCCCCCTCTGTTTTCTAAAGCTTCAGCCTTCTCTCCCCTCGGCCACTTCTGGGCTCCTGCCAGCAGCTGTCTGTGCTGTGCGCGTGCTCCCTGGGGTTTGTTCCAGGCCCTCCTCCCCCGCTCAGCTCCTCTGCACCAGTGGCCTTCCTCCCATGGCCTTCCTCCCCGCTCAGCTCCTCTGCACCATTTGTTTCTAGGAAAACTCCAACATGCTGTGCATAGCAGCGCGAGCACAGCTCCTCACGCACACTGTGATTGAAGGTCAGTCTTTCTCACGGAAGTCCTTGGAGGAGAGCCCCTCCTGGCCAGGGCTGGCCCTGCCTGCTCACCAGGTGTGCTTGATTTCAGGTGATTACATTCTTGAAGAAGAAGGACAAGTTCATAAGCCTGGTGCTGAAGCACATGGGCACCTCAGCCCTCATGGACCTGCTGCTGCGCCTGGTCAGCTGTGTGGAGCCAGCGGGGCTCCGCCAGGAGGTCCTACATGTGAGTGCCTGCGTGATTGTCTCCCGTGTCCTGAGTGTCAAGCACCTGGCCCCCAGCTCTCCAACAGCATCCCCAGCACCATCAGGGCTCCTGTCTGTACTTTTGGTTTTGCCTCCGCCCATTCAGGAGCAGAGAGCACACAGGTTCCTCTCCCCCAGCACTCTCTGGCCCCTGCTATGTACAGAAACCCACGTGGACTGTCCTTACCTCTGGCCCTGTTCTCGCCTCTTGGCCTTCCCCTTGAGGCGCCCACCCAGACCTTGGTGTGCCCAAGGTGCGTGCTCTGATCCAGGGCAGTCCAGCGATGGAGGCAGGAGCTGGTAGTAGTTCCACAGAGGCCCATTTCCTCTGGTCCGTCCACAGGTGTGGACAGACAGTGAAAGGTGACAGTCCGTGGGCCATGGAAAGAGCAGGCTTCCCAGCCCTGAGGGGAACTTGAGCTGGCTCTTGTTCAGTATGCTGTTTCTACTGCGATTTGAAGTAACACAAAGTGAGCTTTTGCAGCTTTGCCCTTTCCTGTCTCAGGGATCAGTGTCATCGAGGTGGCCATCCTCACTTCAGGCAGCTAGTCCATCTCTGTGTGAGGCCGACGTGCACAGAGTGAGCATGCCATGCACGTGGGCACTGGTGCCGCGGCCTGGGAGCCTGTGTGACGCACGCCTCCCTCCTCCCGTCACTCCAGTTTGCAGGGCATCTCTGAGGGGCGGCACCCACCTTCAGATAAGAGTGAGGCACCGTGCACACATGCACGGGGGACGGTACCAGCTCCACTGTGCCCACACCATCACCTGGGCCCCCACGGCCCTTGACCTGGTAGTGACAGCTCAGCCCTCACTGCACCCCTACAGCCACACCACGGTCCTCTGCGTGTCCTGATCCCAGGAAGGCCCAGTGCTTGTCTGGCTGCACGTCCAGCTGGGCTCTGGGGCCCCAGCTCATTCTGGCCTATCTACACGCTGGCCTTAAGACAGACAGGTGGTAGTCCACCCCTTTAAACTGCGGGCCACTCCCAGAGTCCAGGCATGGTGTTCTCTGGGTTCTCCTGGGTCTCGGGGACAGCGTGTGAGTCAGTCTCTATCCCAGGTAACCTGGTGTTTGGGTCCTTTGCACCAAAGGACCTTCCTTCCATTTAGTTAGATATAAGCAGAGGTGTTCATGGGCCTTTTTCCCTTTCAGTGGCTTAACGAAGAGAAAATCATCCAGAGACTTGTAGAATTGATCCATCCGAATCAGGATGAAGACGTGAGTGATGCTCTGAGAACCCGGCTCTTCTCGGGGAAGCGCCTGTGCCTGGCTGTTGGAGCGCTCGCTGCCGCTCTCCGGAGTGAGCAAGTCACTCCTTTCCTCTGACGAGGACCATTTAGATGCCTCTCTTCCTGTAATCAGTGCTACTGTCTAGGCAGTGTTTTGTTTTCTAAAAATCAGCATATAGCAGGGTTAGAAGTATAATTCAGTGGCAGAGCACTTGCCTTGTATGCATGAGGCCCTGGGTTTGATTACCAGCACTGCAAAAAAATAAAACTGCATATAATTTCAGAGGAGACTAATGAGGTCTAACTGGCCCAGTCCTAAGTTCTCTTAAAAAAAAAAAAAAAAAAAAAAAAAAACTATTACATACATATTATAAAAAAGTTTTAACAGGTTTTTGTTATCTGTGGCTGAATAATAAATATGAAGCTGAATTGTCTGCAAAAGTACTTTTCATCTCTAGCAATGTCAGTTTCTGCAGCTAAGGATCTGGCCACAGCCTAGTGACTCAGGGTTTCACACAAGAAAGCAGCCATCTCAGGGCTGCAGGTGGGGATCCAGGTCCACAGTCACAAGTCAGCTCTCTGCTGCACGGGGCTCACACTGAGGGCTAGTTTCATGGAGTAGACTGGACATAACTTAGCTCAGAAGTGGCAGCCATCATCTGGCTGCATTCTCTTCTTTAGGCTTGAATGACTAGGTTCAGCCCACACTCAAGGAGACGGATTCACAAGGACATGAATTCCAGGAGGGGATGGTTTGGGGCCCATTAAACTTAAAATACAAAACCATGAACATCATCATATATTCAGCAGATTGCAGACCGTGGATCAGATGGCAGTGACATCTGTGTAGCATATTCACCCTTTAGGGACTTGTTCTTAATTCCTGGGGTGGTTCAGCATAGCTGAAAACCTGATCTAGGGCTGGGCTGTGGCTCAGTGGTGGGCACTTGCCTGGCATGCGTGGGCTCTGGGTTCAGATCTCAGCACCACATAGAAATAAATGAATAAAATAAAGGTCCATCAACAGCTAAAAAAAAATCAAAACAAAACAAAACAAAAAAACTCTAGTCTAACTGTTTCTACATCTTGACGATGCACACAGTGGACATAGTCTGAGTCTTTGCAGAAAACTGGCTCAGAGAAACCTCTCAGGGGCGAGTGTGGTGTGCCAGCAGCTGTCCCTGGCTGAGAGCTGTTTCCCTGTCTTTTCAGAGGCAGTCGAATGCTTCCCAGGCACTCTGTGACATTGTCAGGCTGGGCAGAGACCAGGGCAGTCAGCTACCAGAGGCTCTGGAGCCAGACCCCCTCCTCACAACACTGGAATCGTGAGTGCTGGTGGGCCTGGTGTGGTGGGCCTCCCTCTGAGCCACAGGGATATCTTGGGGCCCGTGCTGAACACCAGGAACACTGCCACCACCTTAGAGGCAGTCTGACAAGTACCCCAGGCTCGAAACCCAGGGAGGAGTCCCCGGGGAATGCTGGGGCCAGCAGGTACGGGCACTGTGTGAGCCCTGGGCCACTGGCCCACGTGGTCTGCTTATGTGTGCCTGCCCCCCTGGCCTCTGAGCAGTGCGAGTGTGAGGGCCTGCTGCTCAGGCTGCTGGGGCTCCCTGGGGAGGGAAGTGTCCTTGCAGACGTCTGTGTGCCTGCTCTGACAGGCAGTGACCTCCATATGTCCTACAGGCAGGACTGTGTGGAGCAGCTTCTGAAGAACATGTTTGATGGAGATCAGACTGAGAGCTGCCTGGTCAGCGGGACGCAGGTGCTGCTGGCCCTGCTAGAGCCCCGGCGGGCAGGGTGAGCCTCTCCCCGGGAGCCGTGTGTGCTGCTCCCATGCCGCCAGCCTTGGTGTCCAGAGCGGCAGACTGTGCTGTTCGTGTCTCCTTGACTGTGCCTACTCAGTGAAAGATCCCCAGTCAGAAAGGTCCGCTGTCCATCTGTGGCCAAGTCCTCTTTGACCCTGGCCATCAGGCATGGGGCCCTGCAACTGGAAGGCACCCACTGTCTCCAGTGTGCACTGCATTTGCAGAGGTGTATGGAATGTGGTGTGGTTCTCCCCAGGCCTGTCCGGCAAGTCCCCACAGCTTGTGTGCACGTGTGTGTGTAGGATGTGTGCACCTGCCACAGGGCCTCCACTCTGACACGTGGCTGTGTGTTTCCATGTCTATCTGCCAGGCCAGGGCAGGGAGCCTCTATTTGTCTTTGTTTCCTAAACCCCGTGAACAGAGTGGCTGCCGACTATTGAACCAGGCACTTGGTTTCAGGGACTGTCCTCCACCTTTCTCATTTACCAGGTACTTTCAGCACCTACCATGTTGCTCACACAGGGTCCTGGGAGGCAAAGGTACCTGAAGCCTGGCCTCTCCTCCCTCACTGCTCCCAGTTTGGCCCACGAGATCAGCTTGTGTACAGAAGTGATGTGTTATGACAAGGGCAGTAGACAGGCCAGCGTGTGCCCGGGGGCCTCAAGAAGCAGTCTGCATGGACTAGTGTGGAGCCTCGCTGGTCAGGGGCTTTCCCTGAGAGGTCCCTGTGCCAGCGACAGTCCCTGACAGAAGCGCCCTGGGTGAGTGGGGAAAGGTGCACGTGCATAGAGGCCCCCATGCCGTGGCCCTGGGGAGGGAGGCCACCACAGTCTTCAGGTGTGCCTGCTGGAGGCCTGTGGGTCAGAGGTAGGAGAACACCAGCTTGGATAGGAGGCAGCAGAGCAGTCTGGGTAAGGTTGACTACCCAGGTAGACATTTCAGGAGGTATCTGAAACTCATCTAGAACACATGGGACCTGCAGACCAGGTGCTGCCAGAGCTACCCAAGCAGATGAGGTATCTTTGGACACCCTGTGAGCCTCAGACAAGAGAGGCAGTGCCCAGGGAGGCTGCAGCAGGCTCGTCTGCCCCAGGAAGCTCTTGTGAGGCATGGTGTTCCTGGGCAGCAGCCCTTTTGGACACCCCCCGTCCCAGAGTCCATCAGTGGGATTTGGGTCTCAGGTAGCCTCTGCCTGCTCTGTTCCAGCACATGCTGGGGTAATGGTCTGACTCTCCCAAAGTGACTGCTGTGTGTGTGTGTGTGTGTGTGTTTCTGTGTGTCTGTGTGTTGTTGTTGTTGTTTTTAGAAGATGGACACAATACCTTTATTTTGTTTATTTATTTTTATATGGTGCTGGGGATTCAACCTAGTGCCTCACACGTGCCAGGCAAGCACTTCCACTGAGCCACAGCCCCACCCAACCGCTGTTCTCTTTTTCCCACATACTGGGAAGAGCTTCATCATCCCCTGGCACTGACAGCTTATGCTTTTTTAGAAAATAAAGAAAGAAAAAACAAAAAACAGGAAAATGATAAGAAATTAGCTTAATCTTTGTGGTGAGATTTTTTGCAATCTCTCCCTCAATACCTCATAACTATGTAGTTGTTAGTTTATTACCTAAAATCAGAATTGTGATATTATAAGGATTTTCTCGACTTAGACAATGGGAATAGCGATCTATCTTCATAAACCCAGGAACCCTGGGCCTCTTTGGGGAGTGAGCCCAACCCGACACGTGACAAGATGAATGGCATAGAAATTATAAAGAACAGGCAGCCTCTTCTCTCTGCTTTTTTATACTTTAACATATTTAGTTTTTTTTTTTTTTTCTGTAGTGATCAAGTATTTCTTTTATTACCAGAAAAGGTGTTTAGATAAATATCAGAAATTTTCTTGAAAAAGGACAGAGGTAGTGTGGCCAGTCGAGGGGCAGCAGCGCTGTCATCCTGTGCCGCCGCCGCCCGCCTCCTGGCTGTGCCCAGCCGTGTTTCCTGAGGGCTCGTGCCCTCTCTGTCTGCCAGCCACAGGTCTTGAGTGGAAGCCTTGATGGTGCCACTCTTGAGATTTCTTTCTGGGAGAATGACAGAGCTCTTGTGGGAAGCAGAGGGTGAGCCAAGCGTCGACAGGCCGGGTAGCTGTGCACAGGGCACAGGTGTCTGTGAGGCTCCATCTGCTGTCCTCACCCACAGGACAGAGGGCTTGGTGGACTCCTTTTCTCAGGGACTGGAAAGGCCGCACGCCGTCAGCAGTGGAGTCCTGCATGGCATCCAGCCCCGGCTGAAGGACTTTCACCAGCTCCTGCTCAACCCGCCAAAGGTACACGCTGCGCCCAGCTGCTGGGAGGCGCTCCAGGTGCCTTCCCAGACCCCTCCAGCCAGGTCCAGCACAATGCTCTCCAGACCTTGCCCGTCTGTGGACGCCCCACTGCCTGCACAGGCCAGCCTGGGCGTCGGAGCACTCACAACCTCCCCAGTAGGAGCTGGAGGTCGGGCCCTTGCTTGCTCAGACTCCCGCTGCTGAGGTGCAGAGGTTCCCACCACCTCAGCCTCAGCCAGCGCCCACTCCCTCCAGCCCGTCCCCTCCCCTGGCCTGCCGTGACTCGGCTTCCTCGCCTGCTGAAGTAAACGTGCAGAGGCGGTTTCATCTCCTCAGCTCACAAGGTGGACACGTGTGCTGGGGGCATCTGAAAGGCTGAAGCCCCCTCCCGAGTGTTCGCAGGCTCTGTGCTCAGCGCCCTGAAGCCGTGGCTGTGGGCGTTCGCAGCGAGGTGTCTCACAGGGCTGCGGCTGCGCCCTGTCCTGAACACCTCTGACACTGACACACACCACTTGGCCTGGCAGATGGGAGTCCCAGGCCCTTGGCTTACTCTCCTGGGCCCAGGGGACATGGTGAGCTCTTCCTTGCAGGGCCCTACATACACACCTCACTCCTCCTAGCCTGGGCCACGCCATGGAGCAGCGACCCTTGCCTTTGAGTGGTTGACATGTGAATCCAAGGAGGCCAGCAGGAGCCATGCTGGTGGCCAGCCATCACTGAACTAGGCATGGTGGCATGTTCCAGTAATCCCAGCTACTTCAGAGGCTGAGGCAGGAGGGTTGGAGACCAGCCTGAGCAACTTAGGCCTTGCTTGAAAAAAATTTTTTTTTAATTTTTAAAAAAGGCTGCAGTGTAGCTCAGTGGTAGACTGCTTACCTAGTGTGCATGAGAGGCCCTGGGTTCATCCCCAGCACAAAAACAGAAACAAGGCTCCAGCGGGGTGGTGCTACCTGTGTTTGCAGAAGAAAGCAATCCTGACCACCATTGGCATCCTGGAGGAGCCCCTGGGCAGTGCCCGTCTGCATGGTGCGCGCCTCGTGGCTGCTCTGCTGCACACAAACACACCCAGCATCAACCAGGAGCTCTGCCGGCTCAGCACCATGGACCTGCTGCTGGTGAGTGGGGGCCACAGCCAGCCTGCTGCCTGGGGGCAGCAGAGTGGGTCCATCAGTGCAAGAATCTGAGCAAAGTCCCGCTAAAGAGAGGTGCCAGTTCCCAGTCCCAGGTCTTGCCCACATCCTGGCACAGCACTCTGAGCGAGGAGAGGTATGCCTGAGCCTCATAGGAAGCTGGCATCCTCTAGGGACCTGCTGCGACAGCAGAGGCAAGTGTCCAGTCCTTTCATCTCCCTTCTTACATTTTGACTTGACCAGATGGGACTTACGTCGTCACTCTTAGAAGATGTCCTAGAAGAGACACTCTCCTCTTGTGAGGAGAAAGTGGCCTGCAGGATGCTGCGGGTGCCTGCGGAGCGGGAGGGACAGGCAGGAGCTGCTGCAGAGAGCTCCTAGAGGTGCTGGCCAGAAGGGCACTGCCCGACGAGGGGGCTGTGGGCCTTCAGGGCGCCCTCTTTTCTGCCTGGCCTGCCCTGGGGCCTGGAGTCTTGAGAGCTGAGATCTTCCACAGGCTCAGTCCCAGGACAAGGACTTCTCCCTTCCCACCTCAGATCTCCGTGGTGATAGAGATTCCAGTCGGGGTCAGAGGAGCTTGATTCCAGACCTACTTTCCTTTTCCTTTCTTCAAAATAATTTTCACGTTGTCTCTTTCTTTTATTTTCACTTGTGGTAAAGTACCATGACATGAAATTGTCCATTTTAACCATTTGTGTGCACGTGGTACTAGGGTTGAATCAGGAAAGTTCTGCCCCTAGCTACCTCCCCAGTCCTTTTATTTTATTTTTGAGATGGTCTTGCTGAGTTGCCCAGGCTGGTCTTGGACTTGTGATCCTCCTGCCTTAACCTCCTGAGTAGTGGGGTACCATACCTTTCTCCTTCACCCATTTTTTAATGGAGTGGTTTGCTTTTTCGTAGTTGAATTGTAGGAGTTCTTTATATATTCTGGATATTAATCCTTTATTAGGCATATGATTCTCAAATATTTTCTCCCTTTTATTTATTGGTTTATTTTTTGGGGTACCGGAGATTGAAGTTAGGGGCACTCAACCACTGAGCCACACCCCCAGCCCTATTTTGTATTTTATTTAGAGACAGGGTCTCACGGAGTTGCTTAGCACCTCGCTAAGTTGCTGCGACTGGCTTTGAACTCGCAATCCTCCTGCCTGGGCCTCCCGAGCTGCTGAGATTAGAAGTGTGTGCCACTGTGCCAGCCATTTTCTCCCTTTAAGGCTGGTCTTGACAAATTGTATGGGCTGGACTTCCATGGTCCTGTCTCGGCCTCCTGAGTGACTGGGACCACAGTTATGCGCCACCATACCCAACTCCTTTCTCTCTCTCTTTCTCTCTCTCTCTCTCTCTCTTTTTAAATATTTTTTAGTTGTAGATGGTTTTTCATTTTACTTATTTATTTTTATGTGGTGTTGAAGATCGAACCCAGTACCTCACACATGCTAGGCAAGTGCTCTACCACTGAGCCCCAGCCCCAGCCCCTCCTTTACTCTCTTGATGGTATCCTTTAACACAAGAAAGTTTTACATTTTGATGAAATTCAGCTTACCTTGTTTTTTTTTTTTTCTTTGTTACCTGTGCTTTTCATGTCATATCCAAATCCAAATGTCAAAGAAACTTTCCTCTATGTTTTCTTCAAAGAGTTAGATCTTTGACCTATTTTGAGTTAATTGTTGTATATGGTATGAGGTAGGTTCCAACTTCATTTTTTACCATGTGGACATTCAGTTTTCCTAGCATCATTTGTTGGAAAGCTGTCCTTATCCCTTATCCCTTGGAACCCTTGTTGAAAGTTGTTGGGAAGGCTTCTTTCTGGGCTCTGTATTCTATTAATTGGTCTGTATCTGTATCCTCATTCTAGTGCCACACTGTCTTGATGCTTGTAGCTTTGGAGTAAGTTTTGAAGTTAGAAAGTGAACATCCTATGGATTTGTTCTTTTTTCTGATTGTTTTGACTATTTCTAGGTACCTTGAGTTGTAATATTTTTCTGCAAATATTTCTGCAAAAATAATTTCTCTTGGTAGTTTTATAATGATTGCGTTGAATCTGTAGATCACTTTGGGTAGTGCTATCTTTTGAACAGTATTAGATCGTCTAAAATCCATGAACACAGATGCTCTTTCATTGATTTGAATAGGTCTTCTTTGGTGCTGTGGGGTGGAAGAGTGCTTGCCTTGCATGCACAAGGCACTGGATTCCATCCCCAGCCCCTCAAGTAACATTTTTTAATAAACATTTTTTAGTTGTAGATGGACACAATATCTTTATTTATTTTTTTATGTGGTACTGAGGATTGAATAGTGCCTCACATGTGCTAGGCAAGGGCTCTACCACTGAACTACAGCCCCAGCCCTTCAAGTAAATTTTTTAAATGTAAAAATAATAAATAGGTCTTCTTTAAATTCTTACAGCCAAGTGTTTTAAAGTTCTCAATGTGTTATAGTGCAGTCTTCAGCCTTTCCCTTCCTTGGGTTAGTTTATTCTTAAGGATCTTATTCTTTTTGATGCCGTCATACATGAAGTTATTTTCTCTGCTTCTTGGATTGCCTGTTGCTACTATACAGAAATGCAGTGATCTGTGTGATTCTGCGTGCTACAACTTTGCCGAATTTGTGTTCTAACAGTTTCTGTGGAATCCTTACAGAACTTTCTACATACAAGATCATGTCACTTGAGGAACTGGGGCTGCGGCTCAGTGGTAGAGCCTTGCCTGGCACATGTGGGCACCGAGCTTCATCCTCAGCATCATGTAAAAATAAATCAATAAATAAAGTTTTTAAAAAAGATTGTGTCACTCGGGAGCTGAGGTCATTTTACTTCTTTTCCAATTTGGATGCCTCTTTATTTCCTTTTCTTGCCAGATTGCTCTGGCCAGGACTTCAGTGCTGTGTTGGACAGGAGGTGAGAGTGGGCCTCCTGTCTCGTTCCTGATCTTGGGGGAGAGCTTTCCATCTGTCAGCACTTGGTATGATGTCAGCTGCATTTTTTGTAGATACTTCTGTAGATTCAGATTATGTTAAAGACATTTCCTTCTATCCCTATTGAGTTTTTTAAATTAAGAGAGTGTTTTGAACTTTTTTCAGAGACTCTTTTTTTATGCATTGAGATGTTCATTTTGTCTTTGTTCCTTATTCTGGAATATGCTGTATCTCACGGATTTCCACCTGTTGAAGCCTCCTTGCATCCAGGAAAGAGTCCTGCTCTGTTGGGTGTCTGATCCTTTTAATATAATGCTGATTCAGTTTGCTAGCATTTGCATCAGTATTCATAAGGAATTTTATCATTTTCTTTTAGTGACCTTGTCTGGTTTTGGTGTCAGGGTACTACTGACCTCACAGAACAAATTAGGACATGTCCCTCCTCTTCAGTGTTTGCAAGAGTTTGAGGGTCAGTGCTGATTCTTAAAAGTGTGATAGGACTCGCCCGTGAAGCCCTGTGCTCCAGCTCCCCTTCGTTGGGAGTTGGGTCTGAGTCCGTGTTGCAGTTGAGGGGACATGGTCAGGCACCTCTAAAGTGGCTCAAGGTCACACAAGCAGAGCAGGTGAAGCTGAGGCATGGGCTGTGCCTCTTTGAAGTGGAGGGTCTGCCTTTCTCAGCTGCCACATGGGGTGTGAAGAAGGGCTGCTCTTAGGCTGGAGTGGAACCTGCACCCACCTTCTCTCCCCAGTGCACCTTCTCCTCCGTGCTGAGGCTGGGCTGCTGTGGCCTGCATCAGGTGCAGTGGTGGCCAGAGAGGCATTTGGGCGTAGACTCAGCTCTATGCCTTCCTCCCCTCCCTGTCCTCATCTAAAAGAGGCTGTGTCGGAGATGGGACATGGGATGACCACTGCCCTCAGGGGCCTGTGTCTCCCAGGGACACCTCCTGTGGGAACACGTGCTCCAGTCCCGGGTTTGTGGAGGAAGATGCATGCAGCTGCTCGTGGGAATTCAGCTTGCTTCCAGAGACTCATGGGCCAAATACAGATCATAAAGGGAAATTTCATATTCTTAGATCTGAGAAATAATAAAAGTAATATGTATCAAAATATATAAAGTGTAGTTAAAGTAGATTTTGCAGGGAAATATATAACCTTTCAAAGATTCACACTGGGAAAGACTGGAATCAGGCTTCTAACTATGGACATAAATAATAAACTCACAATGGAAAGAAGACAATTATTTGGATAAGGGCAGAGGTCAGTGACACACAAGCCACAGGCAGGAGGGGCGAAGGGCAGGGGCAGCCCCTGGCAGAGGTATTGAGAGAATCAGGGATACCTGCAGTCAGGAGCTAAGTGTGGGAGCCCTTTCCCTTTGCGTCTGTAGTTCAGCTGTAAGAGAGGATCCATCTAAGAACTTTCCTTTGTCCTCTGTTTACTCAGGACTTGTTTTTTAAGTACACCTGGAATAACTTTTTGCACTTCCAAGTGGAGCTATGCATAGCCGCTATTCTCTCCCATGCTGCCCGGGAGGAGAGGGCAGAAGCCAATGGATCCGAGAGCAGGGTGGAACCTCCACAGGGGAGCGGCAACAGGGTCAGGAGCCCGGACACACCCCAGCCCGTTGCCAAGCTCCCTGAGAACATGATGGTGACACACGTAAGTCCAGCACAACGTCCTGCTCGTCAATGCAGGCTGACCTACCCAGACGATGGGTGTTGGGCGTGGGGTGTGCCATCTGCCAGTAGTGTCCAGCACTCAGGCGTTGTCTGCTGCCCTGACAAAGAAACTGATGCGTGAGGATATATATACGTTTCCCAGGTCACAGCTGGGGGACAGAGAAAGCGAGGGCATGCAGGGGAGGCCACAGAGCTGGGGACAGAGAAAGCGAGGGGCATGCAGGGGAGGTCACAGGCAGGGGAGGTCACAGAGCTGGGGACAGAGAAAGCGAGGGGCATGCAGGGGAGGTCACAGAGCTGGGAACAGAGAAAGCGAGGGGCATGCAGGGGAGGCCACAGAGCTGGGGACAGAGAAAGCGAGGGGCATGCAGGAGAGGTCACAGGCAGGGGAGGTCACAGAGCTAAGGACAGAGAAAGCGAGGGGCATGCAGGGGAGGTCACAGGCAGGGGAGGTCGAGAACTAAGGACAGAGAAAGCGAGGGGCATGCAGGGGAGGTCACAGAGCTAAGGACAGAGAAAGCGGGGGGCATGCAGGGGAGGTCACAGGCAAGGGAGGTCACAGAGCTAAGGACAGAGAAAGCGAGGGGCATGCAGGAGAGGTCACAGGCAGGGGAGGTCACAGAGCTAAGGACAGAGAAAGCGAGGGGCATGCAGGGGAGGTCACAGGCAGGGGAGGTCACAGAGCTAAGGACAGAGAAAGCGAGGGGCATGCAGTGGAGGTCACAGAGCTGGGGAAGAGAAAGCGGGGGGCATGCAGGGGAGGTCACAGGCAAGGGAGGTCACAGAGCTAAGGACAGAGAAAGCGAGGGGCATGCAGGGGAGGTCACAGGCAAGGGAGGTCACAGAGCTAAGGACAGAGAAAGCGGGGGGCATGCAGGGGAGGTCACAGGCAAGGGAGGTCACAGAGCTAAGGACAGAGAAAGCGGGGGGCATGTAGGGGAGGTCACAGAGCTAGGACAGAGAAAGCGAGGGGCATGCAGGGGAGGTCACAGGCAGGGGAGGTCACAGAGCTAAGGACAGAGAAAGCGAGGGGCATGCAGGGGAGGTCACAGAGCTGGGACAGAAAGCGGGGGGCATGCAGGGGAGGTCACAGGCAAGGGAGGTCACAGAGCTAAGGACAGAGAAAGCGAGGGGCATGCAGGGGAGGTCACAGGCAGGGGAGGTCACAGAGCTAAGGACAGAGAAAGCGAGGGGCATGCAGGGGAGGTCACAGGCAGGGGAGGTCACAGGCAGGAGAGGTCACAGAGCTAAGGACAGAGAAAACGAGGGACATGCAGGGGAGGTCACAGAGCTAAGGACAGAGAAAGTGAGGGGCATGCAGGGGAGGTCACAGAGCTGGGACAGAGAAAGCGGGGGGCATGCAGGGGAGGTCACAGGCAAGGGAGGTCACAGAGCTAAGGACAGAGAAAGCGAGGGGCATGCAGGGGAGGTCACAGAGCTAGGACAGAGAAAGCAGGGGGCATGCAGGGGAGGTCACAGGCAGGGGAGGCCACAGAGCTAAGGACAGAGAAAGCGAGGGGCATGCAGGGGAGGTCACAGAGCTGGGGAAGAGAAAGCGAGGGGCATGCAGGGGAGGTCACGGGCAAGGGAGGTCACAGAGCTAAGGACAGAGAAAGCGAGGGGCATGCAGGGGAGGTCACAGGCAGGGGAGGCCACAGAGCTAAGGACGGAGAAAGTGAGGGGCATGCAGGGGAGGTCACAGAGCTGGGGACAGAGAAAGCGGGGGGCATGCAGGGGAGGTCACAGGCAGGGGAGGTCACAGAGCTAAGGACAGAGAAAGCGAGGGGCATGCAGGGGAGGTCACAGAGCTAAGGACAGAGAAAGCGGGGGGCATGCAGGGGAGGTCACAGGCAGGGGAGGCCACAGAGCTAAGGACAGAGAAAGCGAGGGGCATGCAGGGGAGGTCACAGGCAGGGGAGGCCACAGAGCTAAGGACAGAGAAAGCGAGGGGCATGCAGGGGAGGTCACAGAGCTGGGGACAGAGAAAGCGGGGGGGGGGCATGCAGGGGAGGTCACAGAGCTGGGGACAGAGAAAGCGAGGGGCATGCAGGGGAGGTCACAGCTGTGGACAGAAAGTGGGGGACATGCTAGGGAGGTCACAGCTGTGGACAGAAAGTGGGGGACATGCTGGGGAGGTCACAGAGCTCGGGACAGAAAGCGGGGGGCATGCAAGGGAGGTCACAGAGCTGGGGACAGAAAGCGAGGGGCATGCAGGGGAGGTCACAGGCAGGGGAGGTCACAGAGCTAAGGACAGAGAAAGCGAGGGGCATGCAGGGGAGGTCACAGGCAGGGGAGGTCGAGAACTAAGGACAGAGAAAGCGAGGGGCATGCAGGGGAGGTCACAGAGCTAAGGACAGAGAAAGCGGGGGGCATGCAGGGGAGGTCACAGGCAAGGGAGGTCACAGAGCTAAGGACAGAGAAAGTGAGGGGCATGCAGGAGAGGTCACAGGCAGGGGAGGCCACAGAGCTAAGGACAGAGAAAGCGAGGGGCATGCAGGGGAGGTCACAGGCAGGGGAGGCCACAGAGCTAAGGACAGAGAAAGCGAGGGGCATGCAGTGGAGGTCACAGAGCTGGGGACAGAGAAAGCGGGGGGGCATGCAGGGGAGGTCACAGAGCTGGGGACAGAGAAAGCGAGGGGCATGCAGGGGAGGTCACAGCTGTGGACAGAAAGTGGGGGACATGCTGGGGAGGTCACAGAGCTCGGGACAGAAAGCGGGGGGCATGCAAGGGAGGTCACAGCTGGGGACATAGAAAGTGAGGGGCGTGCAGGGGAGGTCACAGAGCTGGGGACAGAGAGAGCGAGGGGCGTGCAGGGGAAGTCACAGCTGTGGACAGAAAGTAGTAGACATGCTGGGGAGGTCACAGCTGTGGACAGAAAGTGGGGGCCATGCCGGGGAGGTCACAGCTGTGGACAGAAAGTGGGGAACATGCCGGAGGAGGCAACATTTACATCTCTGCCCTTGCTGGCTGTGGACTGTGGCCCCGAGAGGAGGTTCCTGGGAAACAGCCCACCATGTCCTATGTCCAGAATGCTGAGGGAAATGCATGTGCCAACCTCTCCCGGGAAGGCATGCTCGGTTCCTCCCTTTCTTCCTGGGCTCCCAGCAACTGGGCTCACACACTACTTCCCTGGTGCTCAGGGCCTGGGGCAGGATCTGTGTCTTATTCTCTTTCTGTTCTCAGCACCCAGAAGCACCCCTGGCAAAGAGCCGCTTTAGCAAGTGCTTGCCAGGGAAGGAGGGAGGAAGCAGCTTTTTATTCAGAGCATGGAGGTCCCCACTGTCACCTCCCACACAGGAAGTGAGGGTGAGAGGGCCACCCCAGCTCACTGCAGAGGCCCCGGAAGGGGCCTGGAGTCTCACAGATGGTGGGGCTTGAGCAGAGCTGTCGGGGGCCGACCCTGGACCCAAGGGTTTAGTCTGGCCCACAGCTGATGGCCTGTTGGATCAACAGCTAGGGGGCAGGCAGTCTCAGTAGGAGAGCTGCATGGAGGGATGGGGCATCCAGGAGTCATGGAGGCCAGTAGAGGAGCCCCAGGTTCCGAGGGCGGAGGCATGACCTGATGGTGAGAGGTGGTGCTGACGCACCAGGTGTTCCTCCTGACACTGAGAAGTAGGAGGGAGGGTGACCAGAGGCAGAGTACAGGGACAGGAGCCGTAGGGGAGGCCGTGGGAGGGTCAGGCAGAGGACACCAGAGAAGCCTCCTTTACCCTGGTCATCTTTCCTGGGGCTCAAGACCCTGGGACAGCGCCTGCCTCTGGTCTTTTGTGGGGACAGTGGAGATTTGAGCTGTGAGGTGTCCAGCCACAGGTCCTTCCTGCTGCTGGACGGGGCGGGGCTGCCTGTGTGCAGCCTGCAGCCCCACTCACACTGCCCGCCCCGTCCCCAGCTGTTCCAGAAGTGCTGCCTGGTGCAGAGGATCCTGGAGGCCTGGGAGGCCAACGAGCACACACAGTAAGCTTGCGGGGCCGCCTGGCCCACCGGGTACGCAGAGCCGCGGCACACCGGGCTGCTGGGTGTGCGAGCTGGACCTATGTCCACTGCTGTCCTGAAGGGCAGTCAGTCATTAGGGCAGCCTGGAAAAGGAGGGTGCAGGGCAGTGACAGGAATGGGCAGGTGAAGTGGCGGCCAGGCCCCAGGAGCCCTGCAGCTTCTGCCCAGCCTGTCCTGCCCAGCCTGTCCTGCCCGGGCCCCGTGCAGTGGTGCGCTGGGCACACTCTTGGCACTTGCACCCAGGTACACATGCTTAATGGCCGGAGTCTCCGTGTGGCTGAGCCTTCCTTCAGTTCAGGAGGCGTGAGCTGCATGCCACCCAGGGCCCAGGGCTGTCCCCATACACTCACTGTCCTGCTGGTACCAGGAGGGCTCTGGGCAGTGTGGGATGGGGCTCATGGGAGCTGGGAGGGGTCTGCAGTTGGACCATCACTCTGGACTTGGCATGTGGGTTCAACAGGGGCTGTGTGGTCAGCACAGCAGTGGGCAGCACCCTCAGAGCCATGTACCCCAGTGAGCTCTGTAGCCACCAGTGCGCTCAGCTCCTTCTTGGCCACTGCCTCTGGGGCCTTCGACCCAGGCCGGGGCCTTTCCCCCTGTCTTCATCCATAAAATAGGCGGGGTCTGTCTCATCAGCTCTTTTGGTGGTGAGGTTGGCTGAGCCTGCGGGTGTGGCAGGCTCTCTACATACCAGTGTCCTGGAGGTGAGGATGAGGGTCGGGCACCAGGGGGGCCAGGCAGATGCCCTGGAGGTCAGCTTGGACTGACCCCAGGAGATGTGAGGACCTGGGTGGAGGTAACATTGGAGGTGAGCTCCAGAAGGTCCATGTCGCTTGACTCCCAGCGATGAGTCATGCAAGGCCAAGGCTTGGGGGCCACCCTGACTGTCCCTGTCACTTTCAGGGCAGCGGGTGGCATGAGGCGTGGGAACATGGGCCACCTCACGCGCATTGCCAATGCAGTGGTGCAGAACCTGGAGCGGGGACCCGTGCAGACCCACATTGGCGAGGTCATCCGAGGTGAGCCTGCCACCCACCACCCTCTGCCCTCTCTCACTGAGGTGGGACGGAGGAGCAGCCTCCTTCGCTGTCACAGCTTCTCAGTTGGTGCTCTCCCTGAGTGGGCCGCAGAGCCATTCTGTTCAGGCCCTGTGGAGACCTGGCAGCAGCTGGGCAGGGTCAGGACACTCGGCTCCTGGGTGCTGTGCTCAGGCTCCTGGCCTGATGCTGACAGCTGACATTTGGCCCGCTTTCCAGTCGTGCTCTGAATTCAGGCAGGCATGGGGAGCCTCCTACCAGGAGTCTCAGGGACCCCGAGGACCAGGGGCATCCTGTTCTCTAGAAGCTGGCAGTGGGGACCAAGCCCTCTGCAGCCTCAGCCCTGCTGGGGTGGCAGATCAGCAGAGCCCCCCTGCAGCCATGGTTTGCACCCCGGCTCCTTGGGTACGGCCTCCAAGGCTCCTCCCTGCCTTTCTGAGCACGGGTCAGGCTCTGGGGTGTTGTCATCAGTCTGAGTGCACAACTGGGTGGGGGATGCAGAGGGGGATGCCCAGCAAGACTGATTGGGGTGTGCCCAGTTTCCTCAAGGCATGCTCCGAGTGGGCAGGCAGGTGGCTCCAGAGATGCCCAGGGAGTTGCATGTGCATGGAGGCCTGTCCACCCAGTCAGCACCCTGAGTTGCTGGCAGTAGTCTGGGAGACCTGGCTCTCTTGGGGAGGAATATGGGGTCCATGGGGATCCCATCTTCCCCAGGGCTGGGCATGGCACGACAGGTGGATGAGTTGGGTGTGCCCAGCACAGCTCATGGCCTGGATTGCCTGACGGGCCCTCTGAGAAGGTGTGAGGCGCGACAGCTCAGGTGGTCCTTGATCCCCAGGGACAGAGGGAGGAGTCCTTCCAGTCATGCTGTAGTGACCTCTGGTGAGGCTGCGCCTGCTGGCCCCCAGAGCATGGGATGAGTACATGTGGTCCTAGGCAGGGGCCAGCAAGCCTGGGAGGTCCCCCTGAAACTGGAGGGCAGAACAAATGGAGCGTCAACAGACACGCCCGGGACGGGCCGCGTGGGGATGGGAGCAAACAGGAGACTGCCTGGTCATCCCTTGCTGTTTCAGATCCTGAATCCCTGGGGCTTTGGCCTCCCAAGAAAAGCAGGCCCTGACCCCTGGCCATGGTGCTGCTGTGTGAGCACCCAGACTGCTCCGCGGGCCGCTGCTGCGTTCCCCAGGAGCGCCCACGCGCCGGCTGCAGGGCTCACCGGGCAGCACTTTCCTTGCAGGACTCCCTGCAGATTGCCGTGGACGCTGGGAAAGCTTTGTGGAGGAGACGCTGACAGAGACAAACCGCAGGAACACCGTGGACCTGGTGAGGATGCTCAGGCGGCTCCTGCCACACAGCACAGCGGAGGACCGGGGTCCTGGACTCTCTGCCCTGCGGCAGCGGGTGCTAGGACAGCACTGAGACTGGGTCAGCACTCGTGGCTGCTTGTCTCACGTGCATGTGCCCGTGCGGCCCTGCGTCTGGCTGCTGTCCGTGACGCAGGCCTCTCCCCGCCACACCGGACTGGCTTCCCTGGGCCTCTGTGCAGAGCCTGTGTTGACCTCCGAGGCCTCCCTCCCACATCAGGAGCAGAGGCTCCTCGGGACCTGCCACGCACACGGGCACCAGGAGGCGGGGCAGCCCTGGGCCTCAGCCTCCTCTGGCCTCTTCTGGCCTCCCCTTACAGCACAGCCTCCTAGGCCCAGAGAGTGGACAAGTGCCAGGCTGGGCTCTGGCTGGGCTGGGCGGGGTCTGGGGCGTTGGCGGCTCACATGCCACCCCATCTGGCCTGTGTTCTAGGTGAGCGCTCACCACCTTCACTCCTCAAGTGAGGACGAGGACATTGAGGGGGCTTTCCCTAACGAGCTGTCCCTTCAGCAGGTGAGGGCATGGCCAGCACTCTGCACCCTGCCGGGCCCTTCCCAGAGCCCGTGCCCGTGGTAGCACTTAGTCCCTGACGGCACCTCACAGCGAAGGGTAGTGGCGGCTCATCCCCAAGCACGTGTGGGGGAGAGGTGGGTCTGGGGCACCCCAAAGGCCCTGCAGTTTGGCGAGGCCTCTGGGGGCGCTGAGGCTGAGGAGAGGCGAGGCGGCGAGGACTGTGACAGGCCGAGGGCGACTCCAGCCTGACAGCCAGGCGTGCGGCCTGCCTCGCCAGAGGCTCTTGTTCCCAAGGAGCAGCCTCCCAGGCCAGGCCCGCTGCTCAGGGCCGCTGTCCTCCCAGGCGTTCTCCGAGTACCAGATCCAGCAGATGACCGCCAGCTTCGTGGATCAGTTTGGCTTCAATGACGAGGAGTTTGCAGACCAGGACGACAACATCAAGTGAGTGGCCTTGAGTCTGGGTGGGTCCCTGTGACTTGAAGCCCCGCCCTCGAGGGCACCAGGCCCCTGGACCAGTGCCAGTGGCAGAGGGTGAGGGCCCCTGTCTTGCAGTGCCCCGTTCGACAGGATCGCAGAGATCAACTTCCACATCGATGCCGAGGAGGACAGTGTGAGTGCCCAGGGGCCGCTGGGCTTGGCGGGCACCTGTCGTCGCTTCATGCCACTTGCCCAGACGGCTCCGGCTGTGCTCGGTCCAGGTTGTCCGCGGAGAACAGGGCAGCGGGTGACTCTGGGTGAGGAGGGACCTCAGCGGAACCCAGAGCAGAGCTGCCGTCCTGTGAGCCGCGCCCCGGGAGCCAGGTGGGGCCGAGGCGCCAGGCCCTACAGAGCTCGGTCTCCCTGTTCCGTCCTGCAGCCCAGTGCGGCTCTGTTTGAAGCCTGCTGCGGTGACCGCATCCAGCCCTTCGACGACGATGAGGAGGAGGACATCTGGGAGGACGAGGAGACACGCTGCACTGCCCGGGGGGTGGCCAGAGCCAGGTGCAGGGCCTGCCCCACCTCCCAGGTCCCTCACAGGAGGGGACAGGCATGCGAGCAAGCACTGGACGCTGTCCATTCTCACAGAGCGTGGCGTCGGGTGGGCAGGGGGCTCTGAGCTGGAGCCACACAGGCCTCATGCTGGGCTTGCTGTCCTCCCTAGGCTTCCAGGTCCCTGACTATGCATGTCACTCCCACCAGGTTTGGTGCCCCCCACACCTCCGAACACTGCTCAGACGGTGACCTGGAGCGTGGAGGCCAGGACAGAAAGGCGGGTTCCGAGGCCGGCAGGAACGCACCTCGGGCAGGCACCCTCCTGGCCGCTGCACAGAACGGAGGTCCCCCCTCGGAGGGTGTCTCAGAAGGTAGTGCAGGGCCCACCAGGGCAGGCTGTTGGCAGCAGGAGGTGGCTCATGCCGTCTCGGGCTTCCTGTGCAGCAGCTGTGTCTCCCGCTGCCTGTGGCCTTCGCGTCCCCAGGTGCACAGGCATCGTTCTCCAGCGACCTTGGTGAGGGGTGTGCTGCACGCACCCAGCACGGGTGGCCTCCCAGCTTGCCCCTCTGTTGTGGTCATATAGCCGCACCTGCAGGCCTGGTGTCCACCCAGTCTGTTGGGAAAGGCCCTCTCCAACACAGGCTGGACAGTGTCTGGATGCAGCCTGGTCACCCCTCAGACACATCCAGTGACACAACCCCACATGCCTCTCAGGACGTCTTCTCACCTCTGCCCTGGGGACAGTGCCAAGGTGCTCAGACGTGGGGGGAGGCCAGGGCCTCTGTCAGGTGGTGCTGACACCGTAGCCGAGGTCAGGGATGGAGCAGTGGTGTCCTGCCCCTGTCCTGCCTTGCTCAGAGTCTGTTCTGGGTCGGGACAGGTGGATGGATCATGGGGGCAGCCACATCACCTCCATGTACACCATCCGGTCCCCTGGAGGGTCCCCCAGGTCCCCTGCTGAGTACGACCTTAACAGGCACACGGTGACCTGACGTGCACCACACGGATGTCCTGGGCCTGAGGCCAGCGCCTGCTGGTGGGGAGTCTCTCCCAGGGCCCTGGATCTGCCTGGAAGTCCTGTTTGCTCATAGGCCTCAGGCAGAGAGGGCTCAGCTGACGTCCCTGCAAGCACTGTGGAGGCCCTGGGTGCAGGCAGTGCCTGCCTTGGCCTCACCAGGTCTGCCTGTGCCTGACCACTGGGTCTCTCCTCAGCAGGCCCTGCATGGACAGCCGTGTTTGATGAGCCAGGGAACCTGGCAAACCCTGCCCCCGGAGCTGTGAAGGACGTGGGTTCCAGTGTGTGGGCAGCCAGCGCCTCTGCTCCAGAGGAGAAGGGCTGGGCCAAGTTCACGGACTTCCAGCCTTTCTGCTGGTAACAAGTGCACCCGAGTGTAGGGTCATGCCAAGAACTGCCCCTGGAGGTCGGGGTGTGGCTGACCCCCAGGGCTCAGCACGTCCTCATCCTCATTTGCAGCTCGGAGTCAGGGCCCAGGTGCAGCAGTCCTGTGGACGTGGAGCACAGCCGTGCAGAGGGCAGCCAGAGCCCAGGCCCAGGGACAGCCTGTGAGTAGGAGCCGCTGCGCCCCAGCTCCCATGGGGGCCTGGCCTCCTGCAGCTCTAGGCCTGAGCCTGGCCAGCCTCATCTTGGGGCAGTGGGAGGCAGTGGCCAAGACCCTGTCTCAGTGACGACACCCTTGTGGGGTCAGAGCTGCCATGTGCAGATGGAGGTGCCCCAGGGAACAGCAGTGAGGCCATTGGGCTGCCCCCAGACCAGATCTGACCAGGCTGCGTGGCCCCGATGTGCACCTTGGGCAGCAGTTTTGGGGTCTTGGTGTGGAGAAGCACGTGGATGGGCCAGGGCAGAAAGCCAACCTAGGGCCTGATCGAAGACCTTGACCCCCAACCCTGCTTCCCACTGGTCAGATGGGCTCAAAAGCTCCCCAAGAAGAGGCCTGAGAGCTTCGGGCAGAGTGGCAGTCACTGCCTGGCACTTCTGTCCTGGGTGCCAGACTTGACAGAGACGGTGGCAGGACCATCCGAGGCTGAGGGGGACCCGTCTCTGAGCCTGTTTCCTCGGCTGGGAAACATCCACCCTGAATTACAGGGTTGGGGGCGGTTCACGTGGAGGGAGGGACTTGTGCGCACACAAACACTTGCAGGACACGAGTGTGCGTGCAGAGCACTGGGCAGCGCAGGCCTTCCTGCCCCTCCTGTGCTGCTCCCTGTGGCTCCACCCTCACGTCCACAGCAGCTCCTTACTTTGCAGCTGGTCCCACCTCCCCTTGTGCCTGGAACGTGTGTGTCACCAGGAAGGCCCCCCTGGTGACCTCTGATGGTGAGGACGACAAGCAGAAGGCGGCTGGTACCACAGGAGCTGCGAGCACAGGCCCGGGCCGGCAGGGACCCCTGCCACCCAGAGCAGAGGAGACTGCTGTTGGCAGGTGTGCAGCGGGCGGTGGGCTTGCCTGGGCCCTGGTGCTCCCAGTGTGGCTCCTGGATTCGTCACAGAAGTCCAGGCTTCTTAGTTACCAGCTCTCAGCTCCCCTGGGAGCGAGCAGGGGACAGGCCGAGACCCCCAGTGCTGCCCCAGTGGCCTTGCAGCCTGCAGGGGCTGCCTCTAGGGGAGAACAGCACCCAGCATTAGCGTGGAGGCCGGAGAGAGGCTGTAGGACCTCTTTCTCCCTTTCACAGAGCCCATCTGCTGTGTCGTGAGTGGTTACGACACGGCAGGGCCTGGATGTCCCAGAACCCCCCAGGGACTTGCTGGAGAACTCCTGCTGCAGAGACTACTCGGGCTCTTGGGGGTCTGGGCCGGGCAGGGTTCTCAGATCATGGGGGAGGTGCTGTTTCAACTTGCTGCCGACAGGTGTGTGTGCAGGGCTTCCCAGACCTCTTTCTGCTGCCCTGTCCTGTGCCAACTCCCAGACACATGCCCACCTTGCTGGGGCACCTGGCAAGCTCAGGAGCATGGGTCGTCTCAGGACTGCACTCGGGGTGATGGAGGCCTGGCTGGGAGGTGTGGGCAGCTGGCAGGTGGACAGTCTGAGACTCCCTTAAGATGCCCCAGATTCCTCTTTGCTAGGGAGCCAGTGGGCTCCAGCAAGCCCAGTCCCATGCATCTGCCCTCACAAGAAGGTCCTTGGACAGCCCCTCCTAGACTTTGGGGCAGAGGGTTGAGGGGTGCATGAGCAGAAGGAGCTGTGTGGAGAGCTGGAAATGGACCACCTGTGTGCAAAGGCCAAGGCAGGAACTCCTAGTAGGTCCAGAGTATAAGTGGGGGATGCCCTTGGGGTTGGCTCCCACCAGGAAGGGACAAGATGCCAGACTCATGATGCCTGACAGCTGGGTGGAAACCGCTGCATTGGTGGCAGTGGCGCCTGTGGGTTCCTGAGTCTTGCTTGTCCCAGCCTGACTGCCCAGCTCCTCACCAGGTGCCTGGGACCCCTGTGATGGTGGGCTTCGGATGCCTCCCCTGGCACTATGGGTCTGGTGTGGGCTCACAGCTCACTCCCTAGCTGAGTTCCAGGGACCCTAGACAGGGTACGGCCCTCTGGGGACTTGCACCAAGGCACAGGAAAGCCTGGCTTGAATTCCTTCTTAAAAGTTTAGGATCACTGAAATTGCTAAGACTTTGTCTTTTCCTAAATGCTTTCCAAAAAAGCATGCCACTCTGCTGTGGAATGCAGATGTCCCTGGGCAGTTAGCTGCCTTTCCTGTGGCCATCTGCACAGAGCTGGCCATCCAGCTGAACCACTGAGTGGGGGAACTTCTGCCAGTCTGCAGGAACTTCCCCCACCCCATCAGTGTCCCTCCCTGGGTCAGATGCCCTCATGTCCTCACCCTGCAGGCGGCCAGAGGGCTAGACTTCTCCTGGAGTAGTCTCCTGATGCCCGGCATGACCTTTTCCCCTCCTGCCCTGGGGTGGTTCCCTTGCGTCCCAGCCCGTGGTGTAAGGTTTTAGTTATAATCATGGAGCAGAGGCATCCAGGGCTCTGGGGAAATGAGGCACTTAACAATTGGCAGGTCTGCGTGCTGCTTGGAGGAGGGTGGAGATCACAGTGGACAGGCACGGTGTCCCACTATTTGGAAACGGCATCAGAGCCAGTGGCTGTGCCATCCCACTGAGGACGGGAGAGGGAGGGGGCCGAGTGCCGTGATCCCAGGCCACTTTCTAAAGGGAATCACCCTGCTGGTCCTTGGGTGCGTGAAGCTGGGCAGCCCTGAGGCAGGGCACCCATAACCGGAGCCCACGTCTGCCACAGAGCCAAGTGTGCCGACAGCAAGCCGCCGGGGTCTGCCTGCCTCTCACCCTCAGAAGTGACCACCCCAGCTGTGGCTACGCCTCCCAAGGCCACTGTGGCTGCCACAGTACTGGACCAGGCAAGTCCTCCCACGGCTGCCCTAGCAGTCTCTCCCACAGCGGCTATGGCAGTCCCCACAGCAGCCCCAGCCACAGTGGCCACCCTGGGGACAGCAACAAAAGACAGGTGAGCAGGCTGGGCAGGCGACAGTGGAGCTGGACAGGCTCTGTAGCCCAAGTGCCTCCAACCCTGCCCCCGTCTCTGCAGGAAGACTGACGCCCCACCAGAAGGAGCTGCCTTAAATGGTCCTGTGTAACGCTGCTGCCGCTGGCCGTGGCTTGCCCTGGTCAGGCTGCATCCTTAATCAAGAAAACTACCTGGTGATGCAATTTGTTTTCCTTTTTTTAATTTAATTTAATTTAATTTTAAAATAAATGCTGCACTGGTAAAGCTGGCAGTTGGAACCAGTCGGATGACCCAGAGTCTCCCGGGCCCCGCTGGAGGGGAGGACGCGCTGGCTGCCCCCCAGGTCCTGGCCCTAGCACAGCAATAAGGTCTCAGACATGATCACTGCCTGCAGGAGCTGGGGTTGGGGGCAAGACCCTGAGGTGCCACAAGGACCTGATGGGCAGGAGGGTGTGGATGCCAAGGCTCTTTGCGATACTTTTTAACGCATGCAGAAAGAGTGGGTTTTTGTGTTTTTGTGTTTTTTTGTTTTTTTTTGTTTTTTTTTTTTTTTTTTGCACTTTGTATCCAGCTCCAATTCAGGGTCTCCCCTGGCTCTGGGCAGAGAGGGCCTGAGCTGGGGAGACCCGACCTCCACAAATGTGGGCCAGGCTCCAGGACTGCTGTTGCCTGCTGACCCTGGGAGCTGGAATCAGGCATTGAACCAGGCTGCAACTTTTGACTGCCTTAAAAAAAAAAAAAAAAAAAAAGACCCTCTGGGCCTGGTGGGTGTCCCCTGGGGCCAGGAGGGCAGGCCAGCATCCTGGGGTGGGTGGGCAGGATCCTGGCAAGAGCCGACCTCAGGCCTGTAGAGCAGGCACAGCAGGGTGCTGAGGGCTTGGAGACTGGGCTGCACTGTCCTGGAAGGGTCTGCAGGGCGATTCTACATTGAATTCTTTTTTAATGTTCTGATCATCTGACAGGGCACGCCAAGCCCCTGACCCCAATAAAAGTCACAGCATTCTTACTGACCCGCCCGCGTGTGCTTAAGCTGCAAGCCTGGAGAGGGGAGTGGGGAGGTCACCTCCAGCATCTTTGCTGCCCCAGGCCCTCGACAAAGGGTTGTGGTTAGGCCACGGCCAGCTGTGGAGTTCTGCCCCAGAGGCGATTGAGTTACCTAAGAATCAAGTCACACACTTCAACCCCCAACAGGCAGGCCGAGGGTGCCCCAGGCCCCACCCTGACTCAGCCAGAGGGACCCACCAGCTCTGGGCCCACAGCTCTCTCCCAGCAGTGCCTCAGCCCCTGGTCCTCTCGCGGCCCGGAGGTGCTGCCCTGGGCCTGGCCACACTCAGGTTTACTGGCAGGCCAGTGCATTCAGTCAGTTCCCTGCTCTGACTGCAGCTCCCCCACAACCCATGAGCTCCATGGGCTCGGCAGCCACAGGCTGGTCTCCTACCACCAGCCCCTGGGGCCAGGCCACCAGTGGCTACCACCCAAGACCACCACCCAACACAAGTGGTCACTCAGATGTTGCCTCAGCCTTTGCAACATCCACCTCCCTCTGCCCACCTTGGGGGGCCCCCACCCATCCTGTGGCAGGTAAACCTGGTCCTGGTGGGACTCTGTCAACAGGGGAGTGAGTAACAGGGCCAGCAGCAGAGATCCCCATGCCTGAGAGGGGACCTCGGGGAAGGGGCAGGGTGGATGTCAGCAGCAAGAGCCCCAAGAACGGAGACCCATTAGGTCCCTATGGGCACCAGCCTCACTCTGCCAGCGGCTCCCCTTCCCTACTGCCTAGGGACCCTCACCCCTGGGAGCCCACTCTCCTCCGCCCCTCCCGCAGACCACTCTCTGCATAGGACCCAGCCTCCCTTCTCTTCACTACACCCCTTTCCTGGAGCCTCCTGGTTGCTGGACTCTGCCCCAGAGCTGCTAAGATAGGGACAGGGGCCTTTTCTGTGGCACACCAGCCCCAAGACCATCCCTGAGGCCTGGGGGATAAGGGGGCCACACATGAAGCAAGATCCTCATTAGGTCACCCTCCCAGACCAAAGCTGCTCCCAGGGACATGAACTCTTGAGGTGAGTGGGCCCAGCACCAAAAAGGACCATGAGAAGCTGCCAACTTCCCACCCACGCCGCGGGGGACCGGTGGATCTGGGGATGGGACGGGGCAGGCCGAGGGCTGGCAGGGCATGGGACTGCTAGCTAGGGGCGTGGGCGAGCAGGACACGAGCAGCCGTTAGTTCTCTCTTTATATAGACTCTGGTTCTAGAAACAGTTCACCTGCGGCTGGCCGGCCGGGGTCAGCACGCCAACAGGGCTGGGCAGGGCTGGGCTATTTACAGGCCCATCACAGGGCCGTACCATGGCCGCGTCCCGGCACGGCACTCAGCCATGACACAACAATAAGTTAGAGCCGGCCGGGCGGAGCGGGGCGGGGCGGGGCGGGGGCTGTACACACAAGTGCTGGGGGCTCGGGGCTCGGGGCCTCAATACTGTCGAGGGCCGGGGCTGTAAACATGGCCGGGGCGGCCCTGCCCACCCCTAGTGGTCTGTAACGACTGGAAGCAGAGCAGCCCAGGCAGGGCCAGGAAGGTCAGGCGTCCGACAGGCAGCTCTGGATCCGGTCCACCCACTGCTGGGCCGAGGGTACATCCTGGGCACAGAAGTTGTAAACGCGACGCGTGGTCTTCACCTGGGAAAGGGCGGTGGCTGACTCCATGGCTGCTACAACCATGGACACCCCACCCCCGACCACCTCCCGAGCCTGGGCAGAGGCTCACGTCAAAGAAGGCCTTCTCGTCCACAGTCTTAGGGGCACCCATGGTGGGCGTGCCAGGCGCAACAGCCTCCACCTCCGCCAGGTCGATGACACCCTTGCACTCGGTGTCTACTCGGTGGTCGTAGTAACGCAGCTGTGGGGGGGGGACACAGTCAGTGCAGCCCGTCCCTGTCAGTCTCCTCCCGCCACTCATCACTCACCTGGTGCTTGGTCTTGTCCAGCACGAACCAGCGGGCTTTCCAGGGCTTCATGAAGGCCCCCTTCTTGTAGAGGGTGCCCTCATAGGACCTGCATTGGCAGCAGAACCAGGGCCAGGCTGGCCTTCAGGGCCCAGCTAAGCCTAGGCCCCGGCAGTTGCCCCCACCTGGGCAAGACCAGGGCCCCACCCCACAGAACTGGCCCAGAAGGGGAACTATCTTCAGGAAAGAGATGGAGAGTCTGGGTCCCACAACACCAGTCTTGGGGGTCTCAGGGAAGCAGGCCCCCACACAGGGCAGTAGCAAAGGGGCACCCCAGGCACAAGGGGTGGGATGGATCCTACAGGGCCCCAGCCGCCTCTGGTCCCTGCCCTCAGGTCTGCAGGTCTACATCTCACGCCCCTCAGTCTTGGGCCACCGTCATGGTTTCCCCCATCAGTCCTTCTAACTCCTCAAAGGCAGTTACACCCCTGCTAAGGCATCAGTGGGACCCGAGGCCCCGGCTCCAACTGCCTCTCGGACCTGTTTTCGCTCTCGGCCGTCTGGAACTGGCTGTACAGGGTGCTGGTGCTGCGGCGGGCAGCTTGGCGGGAGCTGGATGTGGTCGAGCCACTGCTCTGGTCACTGTCCAGGCTGAGGCTCAGGGTGGAGCCCACAGGCCCCTCCTGTAGGTACACACCCAGGGAGCGGCGGTGGTGGGGCACGCTGGACACGAGTAAAGAGCTGGGGGTGCCCTGGAGGCAGGAGGGGGTTTGCATCAGAACTGGGCAGCCTCTAGCACCTCCTGGCACATGCCCACCCTGGCCCCTCATGCCCACTTCTGCTCACACGTCCATCTGGCCGGCCTTCGAGGCGCTGTGCAGCCTTCACCCGGTCCCAGGTGTCCTTCCAGCGCTCTGGGGGTCGACCCAACTCTGTCTCCAGCCGCTGCAGCTCCTGGGCAGAATCAATACACAAAGTGTCATTCAGAAGAAAACACCCAGGTTGAAGCCTGAAAAGACAAAAGGAAAGGAAAATACAGAAAAGAAATACAGTAAGAAGTTCAAGGAGCACCTGGAGTAAGCAGCCAGAGTCGGGTAAGGAGGACGGGAGAGAACAGGCAAAAAGCAGTATTTGGAGATGATAGCTGAAGAAATTTTCAGAGTCAGGTGTGGTGGTGCACACCTGTAACCCCAGCAACTCAGGAGGCTGAGACAGGAGGATCGCCACTTCTAGGCCAGCCTCACCAATTTGCTGAGTCCCTAAAAAACTTAGTAAGATCCTCTTTCAAACTTTAAAAGTAAAAAGGGCTGAGGATGTAGCTCAGTGGTAAATTGCCTCTAGGTTCAATCCCCAGGACAAAAAAAAGAAAAGAATTTTCAAACCAGACATATCAAACAATATAATCAAGAAGCACTACAGGGCTGGGCTGTGGTTCTGTGGTAGAGCCCTTGGCCAGCATGTGTGAGGCACTGGGTTTGATCCTCAGCATCACATATAAATAAATGAATAAATAGATAAATAGTTAAAAAAAAAAAAAAAAAAAAAAAAAAAACGGTTGGAGGGATAACTCAGTTGGTAGAGTGCTTGCCTTGCAAACACAAGACCTGGGTTCACTCCCCAGCACCACCAAAAAAAATTAATTAATTAATTAAAAAAAAGCACCAGAGACCCCAGACAAGACAGGTTGAACACACACCAACCAGGGAGCTACAGAAAAGTTGAAAAACCAGGGCCGAGGATATAGCTCAGCAGTAAAGTGGTAGTCTAGCGTGAATGAGACCCTAGGCCCGATTCTCAACACTACAAAAAATTAAAAATAAATTTTTTTTTAAAAATGGAAATTTTAGAACTTAAAAGTACTGTATTTGAGATGAAAATTTCTGTAGATGGCTTTGAGTATACTAAACATAAGAGTAGTGAACTTGAAGATAGGGTAAGAGATATCACTCAAAATGAACTGCAGAGAGAAAAAAAGATGAAGGTAAAAAATGAAATGGCAAGAAAATGACCATCTCACAGATCAGAGAAGCTTAAGAAGCCCCCAAACGGGTAAAAAGGCAGGCTGAAGAGGGCGCTCAAGCCCCTGGTGAGGAGCCCGGCTACCTGGAACTCCACAGAACCAGGCACGGAGGCCACACCTCAGGAGTCTGAAAAGGATCTCAAGTTGAAGGCCAGCCTCAGAAACGCAGAGAGGCCCTGTCTCACACTAGAAATAAAAAGGGCTGGCATGTGGCTCAGGGGTGAAGCACCGGGTTCCATCCCCAGGAACACACACACAGGAACAGAGGGAGAGAAGCACCGCATGACATTTTCAGATAAACAAGCTGAGGGAATTTTATGACCAGCAGACCTTCAGCCAAGAAATAAAATTCTTCAGATTGAAAGGAAATAACCCAGGGTAAGATCTACACACAAAAAAAGAGTGAATATTGGAAATGGCAGAACTGGGAGCTTTTCCCTTACTTTCTTTAAAATAAAGTTGACTAAAACAAAAATTACAACTGTGCCATAGAACAGCTCAGTGGCTCCAACGACATCAGACCAAACTGACTCTAAGACACTGGGGACTGCCCGAGATGGAGGCGCGCTCTCCTGCTCCAGGCTGGCGCGTCCCATCCACCCCACACAGATCCACGTGCCCTGAGTGGAGGAGCCCGTGGACCAGGCTGCGCACAGCGTCAGCACGCTGGGCACTCGCACCTCCCCACCCGCCACCTGAGGAAACCAAGGCCACACAGCCACCACGGGGGGATGGGTACACGTCCCAGTGGTCAGGATCTGAGGCCACCCCCTGACTGACCAGCCACCGAGGGAGGGAGCACCACACAGGACATGCTGTCGCCGTGCTGCTCCAGCCAGCACTTACCACCCAGCTGCCTAGGTGGGTCTCTCGCCAGGGTCTCTGCCCTGTCGGATTCTGGGTCTGGTGGCTTAACAGACACCCATCAAAGATGGCAGAGTGAACGAAGGACAAAGACCTAAACGCCAACCCTCAGCTTGCAGGGCAGGAATCCAGGGGACTGCTCCTGGCTGTAGGGTGCCAAGGCAGTCTAGCAGAGGGAGGAACAGATCCTGGGGAGAGGAGTACTCCGAGTTGTAATGTGGACGGGTCTGCTCCCCAAAGGCACACGTGTGGAAGCTTTGGAGGTGATGGCATCGAAGAGGTGGGCCTGGAGGACGTCCGCAGGTCCCGGGAGGCTGAGTTTGTCTGAAGAGGGCTGTGACTGGAGCAGCAAGCCCGCCCAGCTCCCCGGTGAGCCTGGGTCTCCATGCACTCTGCCATCGCCGTCTGCCATGGTGTGACAAGGCTGAAGGACCCTCCAGAACTGGGTTGACTCAGCATCACACCCTTGAACCTCCTGAACTGAGCAAATGAATTCCTCCACTTTATAAGTGAGCCTATCTCTGATATTCTGTTATGGTGACAAAAGGCTGATACACCAGGTCAGGGAAGCACACATGCCTGAGCACAGGTCCTCAGATCTGGGGTTTGTGACAAGGACCTACCTTCCTTTCACTGCTGTGCAAACACCCACAAGGCAAGGAGCAGAGACATGGGAGCCACAGTGTCACCCCGGCCCCCAAGAGGCGCACGCGGCCAGGCCAGGCTCTGGTCTGGGACAGCACGCACCTCCAGCAGGCGTGAGATGGCATCGGGCTGGACCCGAGGGCGGCTGTCATAGCAGGGCCACACCACGCGGCGCCTGCTCTGAGGAGCACCTCCATCTGGCCGTTCCTCCTCTGGGGGCTCGGGGGGTCCCTGGGCCAGCTCCCAGTCGTAGGGGGGCCCCTCAGACAGCGTCTCCTCAGTGTAGAAGTCCCACACCTTCAGGTTGGACACGTTGCTGTAGGGCCGCAGGACCTGGGGGCGAGCCTCACGTCAGAAGCTGGGCCGGCCCAGCGGCCTGCCCTGGCGGGCCCCAGCTCACCTCTGTGTCCTCAGGGGCGTACATGTAGTTGTAGAACACGGGGGTCCTCTTGCTCAGTCGCTCCACGTACTCCCACACGGACCTGCACGCCAGCTGGCCCCTGCGCTCGCCCTTCTCCTCATACAGCAGCCCTGCACAGGGGCGAGGCTGAGTCTGGGCCCCTCCCACCATGCGGCTGCCCCAGGGCCCGCCCGACATACCCAGCTCGATGCGCTCATAGTCAGAGTCAAGCAGGAAGGTCCGGAAACGGCGAGACGCATGGTGGTAACCGAGGAACTTGAGGTAGAACTGGCTGAACTCAAACTCCATGGGGAACTGTAGGTGGACCTGTGTGGGGCAGGGCCAGAGGTCAGAGATCAGGGTGCACAGCCACGCCCACCCACAAGACCACTACCCACCTGGTACACACAGTCTAGGAACTGCAGGAAGACGGGAGTGAGGCCACTGCTCTGCCCTGCTAGGGTGTGAGCCCCGCGGTGGCTGAACCGATGACCAAAAGACAGCCACTCCTTCTCCACCAGCAGGCGGAAGCCCTCCAGCGTGCGGTAGAAGGGGTCTGAGAGCAGCTGCACCAGGGACACCACCTGCCAGCACCGCCAGGTGGTTAGGGAGGCACCCTAGGGACCACACCAGCCCCCATCACTATACCTGCTGCACACCTGGGTAGTGATGTCCCAGCCGTCCTCCAGGCTCACCAGGACAGAGGAGCCCGAGTCCAGGAGCTCCACCACCAGCACCGATATCTGCAGCAGCTTGTGAATCTGTAGGGACAGGCAGCCCTCAAACCCCATCCTGATCAGGCCCCAGAAACTGCCCAGAGCACCCACAAGAGGTCGGGTAAGACCCCTGCTCTGGTTATTCTGACCACAGTGTCCTCCTCCCAGGACCTCTAGGACCAAGGAGGCAGATTCAGCAAAGTCCCTGTCTTTGAGGTAGCTGAAGGACCTATCCCAAGTCCTCTAGCATTTGTAGGACACCAGTGAAGCCGTGCCCAACCCACCTCCAAAAGACCACCGAGAGGCAGACTGTCCCACAAGCCACGTTTTACATGGGCCATCAGCCCAGCTGAGCCTGGCAGGCTGCCCTGGACATTCTAATCTCACTGTAGGCCTCTCCCAGTCTCCCACCGGCCCAGATCCCAGATGCCTCCCAGGCACCACAATCCCATGTGGGAAGTGGCCACTTCCACTTCTCCTGGGGCCCACAACTGTTGGATAAGCAAACTCAGATGCCTGTCCACTTAGCTCAAGTGGAGTGGCAGGCCTCGAACCCAGGTGGGCAGAAGGGCAGGAACAGTGCAGAGACCTGGATCAGCCATTCCGAGTCCTCTAGCGAGCGCAGGAAGGAAGCTGGGCCAGGTTCGGTAGCAGGACAGCCCGGGACGCAGGCCTTAAGCAGCTTCTTGAAGCTAGCCTTCACCTGCCTTGCCTCAAACACCTCGATGGGCACCAGCTCCCACTGCTGGAGCGGGTCTGGCCGCACACCCTAGGAGGGGACCAGCACTGAGACGTGCCCAGTCCTGAGCCCCCACCTGGCCCCAAGTTCCCACCTCAGGTACCTTGAGCTGAGCTTTGTCCCCAATGATATAAAGAGCTGCACGCTGGGGCCGCAGGAAGCCTGGGTCAGGGGGGGCACCGTTGGCCTGTGGGGGGCTCAGGACATCTCTGCCAGCTAGCCGGGAGCCCACGTCGGCTCCGAGCCCACCACTGCGCCCACTAGCCCGGACGCTGCCCCGCTTACCTGTGGGAGAGAGGCACAGTGAGTGCCAGGGTGGGACCAGGGCACACTTACCTGGGCTAGCTGGGCCCAGCCTCCAGGGAGGGAGCTGGGCTCCCAGGGCAGGGTGGATGGCCAACAGGCCCCCAGGAGGACAGTGTGAGGGAGGAGGGCTGGAACACACAGACGCTGGCTGAGACATGTGGGGTGACCTGTGTTAGTGGCTGGGGTGGGACTTGGGTGTCAGGCAAGTAAGTACTGGGGCTGGAGGGAGGGCCGTTAGTGTCAGGCGTGGAAGGAGACATTAGTGTCCGAGACATCTCGGTTCACGCTGGGGGCTATCAGCGCCAGGTAAGGGAGAAGCCCCGGTACGGTACCTCGGGGCGCAGTCCATCTGGAGGCCGAGGCCGCCATGGGGTTGGACAGCGTGGTGACCCTGGCTCTGGGGCTGGGCACTGGGGGCACAGCAGAGAGAAGGCTCAGGTCTGGCCCCTGGCATGGGGTGTGCAGCTTCAAGGAGTCTACAGGTCAGAGGTTCCCACCAAGCCCTCCTCTGGGGAACCCTTGAGCCAGGAGAGGTCGGTAGCACCAAGTCCCTAGTCTCAGGAGAGCAAAGAGCCTCTGGTCCAGGCAAGGGGCCTTCCCCAGGAAGCAGAGTGCCCACAGCAACGACGTCAGGGCACGGGCTCTCTCTGGACATCTCTCTCCTCCCCTCCAGACAGTTCACAGGTGTCCTGCCCTCAGGTCCCCTCTCACACTGGGGTGGGATCTGTCTCACAGCTACTGCCCAGAAGTGCTCCAACACAACAGCCTTCCTCAAGACAGCAACAGGAGGGCTCGAGGGGCACAGCCTGGAGGAGGCCTGGAGCCTTCCAGAAGAGAGAGGGAGAATAAGCCCAAAGGAGCAGGAACACTTCAGTCCAGGACACAGGCAGATCTGAGCCCCAGGGCAGCGCCAGGCAGACACAGCAGGCACAATGTGGCCAGGAGCCCGGCCATGCTGCCCGAGCAATAGGGACTAGGAGGTGCTGAGGCCACATGGTGGGCCTCACGCTCGCCTGCCTCCACCAAGGCCTCACACAGACAGACAGGATGCAGGGCAACATCTCCAGCCACTCCAGTGGTCACCATGGCCAAGCACAAGGCAGGTGGTCACCCAAGCTTGCAGTGAGAGCATCATCCTGCTCAGGAAGCTGGCTCTCCCTGTAGCTGTCCCTATTCACTGCTGGACAATGAGGTGGGTAGTCTATTCCCCGAACTCAGGATACTGAAAGGCAGCACCAGTGGGCCTGGAGCTGGTCAGGGATGCCCAAGGGACACAAGGGAGGTGCAGGCCCTGTGGAAGCTGGCATGTCCTGAGGCAAGGATGCTACCTGCAGGTGATCTCAGGATCCCTGGCAGGGGTGGGCAGGCAGGAAGACACAGTGACTATCAGTCATACGTCATCAGAGAAAGCAGGTGTTTCTGAGGGAGGAGTGAGGGTGGGTCCACACTGTCCCTGGGATGTTGTCTCCTGTGACCATGAGGGCACTCACTGCCTGTCCTTGGCCCCAGTGCCCAGCAAATGGTAACAAGGCACAGATGGCCAAAAGAGCATTGCTTGAGCACGGGTGAGACCTAGAGGTGTAAGAGTGAGAAAGCCCAGGGCAGAGGAGAGGGCAGCAGGCTGCAGGCAAGGACTGCAGACCTGGGTGGTCAGCTCCAGCAGCAGGCTGGACAACACCAGGCTGCAGGACAGCTCTGCCCTGCAGAAGGTGCTACCAGCCCCGAAAACGAGCAGCATGCTACGCGAGGCTCCCAGGAGCTGAGGCCCAGCAGAGGAAACACAGCCCCGTGACTCCAGGGCAGGACTGGGTGTGGGGCAGATCCCTGTGGTGGCATCGACTATCCTGAGCACAACAGGACAGGTTTGTACAGGAACGGCTCACACCCAGTCACCAACATCCGCGCAGGGGACAGGCTGGCGTGATGAGGGTGAGCTCTCTGCAGGTTCAGTGCAGAAGCCTCCTAATCTCATGCCCCAGGTGCTGAGACAAAGACACCCAAGCACTGAGAACCCTGTGGGCAGAGGACACACACTGGCCTGGTGTGCCAGACGGTGGCCAGAGTCATAAACCTGAGAACCAAACCTCTAGGACCCCAGCACCTATCAGCCAGGTCAAGAGGATCAGTCAGACAGGGTGAGAGCACCAAGAAAACTGTGGAGAGATGAGGACAGGCTGGGTAGAAGTGGACATGGGGTCAGTGATGGGAGGGGTCAGTTGTGTATGTAGAGGGAAAGACAGGGGAAGCAGCTGCTATGGAGGCGAGTCCTGAAGAGAGTCACCTTCTGCTTCATCGAAAACCCTGCCCTACAGAACTGCCCAGGTGCCCTTCATGTCCCTCCAGGAGAAACATTTCATCCTCTGCCTGAAAGCTTCTCCCGGTACTCAGCACCCACAATTTACCGCCCAGCCCATATGGACAGTGGTTGTTGAGGGCAGAATACACAGCACCACACATTCTCCGCACTGTTGAGCCTGGGTCAGCCATAAGGAGACCCAGCCCACAACCAGTGCCCAGAGCAGCATGGGCAAGGGCTCCAGGCACCCACCTGACCTCCTGCCTGCTGTCTCCTTTGCAAAACAGGGACACCTCACAGGGACAGATGGCATCTCACACAGTTATGACAGTGGCTGCTCCCGGGCAGGGAGAACCATGGGTGTCTCACGAGAGGGCTCGGGGTGGGACACAGGCTGACCAGGTCCAGCTCGGTGTATGCAGGGAGGGAACAACAGGGACAGTGAGACCCATGTGCATAAGACACATAAGACAGGAGAGATGAGCCAGGACAGATGAAGGTGAATGCCCAGCAGTCAGCAGAGAGGCACTGGGAAGGGGCAGGGTAGAAGGGGGATGGGAGGACATGTCTCAGGCACTGCAGGGCGTGGGCTCTATCAGACAAGGCTGTGTGTGGACTCGGTGACTGGGCGGTCACTGTCCAGGAGGCTCTAGTAGAATTTGTGGTTTGGGGAAGGCAAGGAGGTAGACAGACTGTGGCCAAAGCAGGCAGGGCCTCAGGACTCACCTGGTTCAGGGGGGCTTCCCTCCTTGCCCCCAGTGCCTAGAAGGGCCCCCTCCTCATTCAGTACCCAAACATCCCTACCCACGGCCACTTCTGCCCGTCGCTGGCCTGCTCACCATAAGTGCTGCCACAGCCCCTAGTTGTCCTCCTCACCCCAGGCCCACTGCCCACCCTCAAGTGCCCTCACCGTGACTGCCCATATGGGCTGAGGAGAAGCCACTAAGTGTGTTTCGTCCTGATGCGTCAGCGTAGCGGGGCATGGAGCCGACCACGGCCTGCAGGTACTTCTCCTGCTCCAAGCTGCTGGAGTCTGCCTGGGACTGGCCTGGGAGAGGAGCAGGCATTGGAGGAGGTAGGGCAGGGGAGGTGGGCAGGCCTGAGGTGGAACGCAGGGAAGGTACCTGGAGAAGGTGCGTTCTGGGCCTTGAAGAGGCCAACCACACCCTTGCCGTGCAGGCCGCCGGAACGCAGCAGCACAGCCTTGGAGCGCCCGCTGCGCCAGCAGACCACAGGGAAGCGGTTTTGGCGGTAGCAGCGGGACACACGCTGTAGGGCATTGTCCTGGATGCTCTGGGGAACGATCAGCAGCCCTGGATAGCTGGGGGGGGGGGGGGGCATGTGAGGGCAGCGCCCCCCACAGTACCCGTCACAACAACCAGCAAGTTCCTGGCTCCCAGCACCGACAGGCCCAAGGTGCTTCCCAGACCCTGTGCTCAACTAGTTGCCCCCCACCAAGCCTGGCAGCCCATCCTTCTACCCTCCACCTCCACCTTCCTCGCTGGGTCAGAAACCATGGTGGGGCCCACAACAGGCCAAGAAGGTAGCCTAGCACTGCCCAGCACCCCAGTCAGCCCTGACAGCATCCTCCTGGAGCGTCCTTATCAACCCTCACCTGCGGCAGATGGCGTACATGCGGTTGACTGGGGAGATGCGGAAGGGCTCAGACTTGGCCCGGCTCAGACTGCTGCTCAGGGTGCCAAGGCCAAGGCGCTGGTAGTCACGGCAACATGCTCTCTCCACCAGACTGCTCATGGTCATGCGGTCGGAGGGCTTCAGGGCTGAAGATGGGGTCAGTGTGCTGGGCTCCAGCTCCTCTGACACTGTGCAGGCCGGCACATATGGGTCACGATACAGAAACCACCCGCCCCGCCGTGTGCCCTCCACAGGGGTCACCGCCAACAGAGACCACCCAGAACACCCCCATTCTGTTCCCACCCGAGATCTCATCCTCCTGGTCCTCAGGGGGTGGCTGGCCCCGATGCTCCCAGCCCGGGGGGTTGTACTTCTTCCGAGTGACATACTGCCGCCCCATGGTCTTCTTGGCATTCTTAACCAGGTTCCGGGAAAAGGTTCTGGGGTATAAACAGCCAGCAGAGGTGAGAGGAAGAGGCATAGAAGTTGAGTCACAGCTGGGAAGGCTAGGTGAAGCACACAGCTGGTGCCCAGTTCCCCTGGCCCTGGGACCTGAATCTGTACCTGAAAGAAGGACTCTTGTCCTTGGTAACCCTGGATGGCCGGCCAGATGTGTGGGAGGAGCCCAGGGTGAAAGCAAAGGTGTCCCTTATGTCTGACGGGTACCGCAGCTTATGCAGCTGCTTGCGGAAGAGCTCAGCGCTGTCAGACCCCACCTCCTCGTCAAAGGCCATCTTCAGCAGCTGTATCAGACAAAGAAGCCCTCAGGGGTCTGAGTGGACCCTCCCTAACTCTGATGCTGCTGGGAGCTGGGGCTCCCTTCTCACAGCAGTCATGCCACAGAAGTGAGTGATCCTGAAGGGAAGGCCTCACGCCCACGTGCTCAGAGTCTAGTACGTGTGTGAACTGTCAAGTTCAGGCTGCTGGGCAAGGTCTCAGCTTGCCCAGCACACCCAACACACAGAGCCAAGGGAAAGGCCAGCATGATGTGACACTGAGAGCCAAGGTGAGGGACCCTCACTGACAATACACTTGCCAGGCACAGGTGGAAACCAGCTCAGAGGACTGGCTGGCTAGGGGAGAGCTGCCCACCTGGAACGTGCAGGAGCGAAGCTGCAGGCCATCCTGCAGGAGCTGGTCCACAGGGGTTTGGACACTAATGCGCTTCTCCTTGGTCAGTGCAGCCACCGGGAAGGAGCGGACCACCACCTGTTCCCCGACTAAAACAGGCCAAGCAGAGTCAAAAGGAGAGGAGGGGTGAGAAGCAGGGTCCTAGATCTCATGGTGCTATAGCTATGGGGGTCGTGGGTGGGTGGGTGGGAAGTTAGAGGTGAGCACCCACCTCCCGCAGGCACCTTGTGTCCCTGAGAAAGGGGAAGGATATGCAGGGAAAGTGCTAGTCACCCCACAGAACTCGCAGGGAGGAGAGGGCACAGATAGAAAAGGGGTCTGAAGGCTCACCCAGTGGGTCAGTGGGCATCCCTGTGAAGATGACTCGGTATGTGGTGAGGAAGACAGCACCCTCAGCTGGGAGCAGTGCAGGGCCCCCTGCACTGCCACCTGCGCCCTCCTCACGCCCGTCGGGCAGCAGGTACACGCGAAGACCATCCAGGAGACACTCCTCACCAGGCAAGAGGCGTGGCCGCAGCAGCTTAGGCTACGCAGAGACAGGAGTAGCACCTCGGGACACAGCCCAGGCCCTGGCGCCCGCAGCCTGGCTGGCCCCTGCTCACCTTCTGGATGGGGGGCAGCCTCTTGCTCTCACGGTGCACGGCCTCCAGGGTCTCAATGTGCATCTGGACGATGTCTGGGAGAGAACAGTGCTCAGGCCTGGGCCCTGGCAACCCCCTAAGTAAGTGTTCCTGTGCCAAAACCCCATACCTGGCACCATGACATGCAGCCCTTTGAGATGGTCACTGGTGACGCCGCTCTCTGTGCAGACCTTGTCCACAAAGCGGTTGATAAAGCGGACCACGGCCCCAGCCACGTCGCAGGTCTCTGCATCCTCAAAGCCACTCTCTGTGTCATAGCTCTCAGCCACACTGCCGGCCATGCTGGGCGGGGAGGGGTGTGTGGGTACAAGCTCACCCGCCCACAAGCCCCACCCACAGCCCCGCCCACTCCACTCCTCCCCACTCCCACCTGTTGGTGACCAGGCTGTTGCTGGCACTCTCCAGGTCACCCAGCCCTGCCCGCTCCCGCAAAAGGCGGCTCTTGCTGCTGTCCAGAGGCAACAAGAGGTAGCTCATGCGGTTGGCGTAGTGGATAGCCTGGCTGAACACTGTGCTCTCCTCCTTCTGCACCAGCTCCTGCTGCTTCTCACGACTCAAGGTGGGCCACAAGCGCCGCTGTTCCGAAGCCACGTCCAGGGCAGAGCGCTGGTCCTCCTGGGATGGCGCCTCCCCAGCCTCCTGCCATAGCACCACAACGAATGAGTCAGGGCTGAGCGGCCCTCCTCCCCGTCCAGGAAGCCCTACACACCTGGGAGGGAGCCTGGTCCTCAGAAGGCTCCAGGTAGAGGGCACGGATGTGGGTCTGTACATCTCCATAGAACATGGCCTCCCAGAACTGCGGGGTGCTCCACACCACGTGCTCCTGCACGCAGCTGTAGGCAAACTGCGTCACACCTGGGCTCAGCTTCTGCAGGGGCAGGTTGGGGAGGTCACCAGGTGTGATCCAGAAGGAGCCAAGGAAGAAACCCAGGACTCTGCAGCACTCACCCGGCAGAAGGCTGTAACAAGGGGCAGCAGGGCAGCCGCGATGCCGTGTTCATCCAGGGAGGTGCAGTCCTGTGGGCAAAGCAGGGGTTCCATAGGGATCCGTCCCCCCAAAGACAGTGCCCACCTCTCATCACATATCAGTGCCCCACAGACCAGCACCTTTCAGCCCTGCCACCGAGAACATTGGCCCTGGCTCCCCAGGGTGGCCTCAGAGGTTCCAAAGTCAGCCCCACACCTCCTCCAACAAGGACCCTCCTGTTCCTGTCATCCCTACATACCAAGGATCCCATCCACACTCCCTCTTCATCCTCGTCTGAAGAGTCATAGGGGGACTCGGGAACCCCCTGCTCACATGCCACATTACTGGCAGAATAGGAGCCTGGCCTCACCTGCAGGCAGCAATTCATCATCCGGACGACAAAATCGAACTGCTGGTGGTCCAGGACCGCCCGGTTCTGCTGCACATGCAGGTGCAGTTCCTGGGCCAGGCAGCGGCGGGCAGCTCGCCCCTTCAGAGCCCTGAGTACGGCTGGAAGCAGCTGGGAGTGGGGGCAAGGGGAACATGGGGCTGAGGGCAAAGAGGGAAGCATGGGGGAAGTCCCACAGGGGGAGGAAGCAGCAGGCCTACAGGAGGCCAGAACCTCCATCATGGCATAGGAGATCCAAAAGCCACACAGACCAATAGAGATGAAAGCTTCCAGCAGACCCAGCAAGTCCACAGTGAGAGTTTAGGAAAAGAGGGGCACAGCTGAGTGCACATGTGCTCTCTGGAGAAGGCCTGAGGCCCAGAATGCTCAATCTGCTGGGGTTCAGGGTCTGAAAAAGGGGCCTGAGCAACGTAGGCATCACAGCACAGGCCAGGCCACAGGAAGGCTCAAGCTTGATCTATTGCTAGTTACCCATCATAAAACCACAAGAGACACCACACAACTGTGAAAAACACGAGACTTATCAAAAAGGATCCCAGGTGGGCACAGTGGCACACACCTATAATCCCAGCAGCTCAGAAGGTCGGCATAGGAGGAAAGCCAGCCCCAGCAACTTAGCGAGGCCCTAAGCAACTCAATGAGACCCTGTCTCTAAATAAAATACAAAAAAGAGCTGGGGATGTGGCTCAGTGGTTAAGTGCACCTGAGTTCAATCCTTGGTACCAAGGGAAAAAAAAGAAAAAAGGATGCAAGTGTTATGTGAACTTCACACAGGGCAAAACAGTATGCAAGTGGGTTTTGTTTTCTATAAGCTAAATGCAATACACATAGTTGTATAGTCTTTCAGAAAAATGCAGAAGAAAATTAATAGATATCTTTAACATCTTTTAACTTTAAAAATGTATACAACCCCACTTGCTGAACCTGCTTGGAAGACCAGTCCTGCTGCCCACTGAGATCAAGAAAAGGAGACCAGGTGCCCACCTACCCTCCTGCCAATCTATCCACCTCCAGCCATCTTGCATGTAAGCAGAGCCCCCAGGGCAGGCCCAGCATCCACTGTGCAAGAGGCAAGGCCTGGCCTCCTCTGAAGCTGCTGTCCTGAACCCAGGTGGGGGGGGGTCCCTCACTGCACACCTCACCTTCTTGGCCTCAAGCATCTTCCCTTCAAACACGTAGGAGATGCAGTTTCGCACCACTTCCAGCCGGCGGGCACTGTTGACGTGTGGCCCGCTGCACCGCTCTAGTATGGCAGCTGTGGAGACAGGACATGTTCGCCCTCTCAAGAGTCTACTCCCAGGCCCTTCTTTGGGGCATGCGCTCCCTCCCCTCCCCATTACACACTCATGGGGGGCCCTGAGGGCACAGTGGTCCTCCTCTCGGCCTTCACAGCTGGGGGTGCACCCTGCATCTTGGCTGCAGCCTGGTCCACAATCCACTGCACGGTGCCTTCGTTCAGCCGGGGAAGGGTCGGGGTACCCGCCGCAGGTGACTGGCCTCACCTGGCCGATGCACCTTGTGCATCGCCACAGCTGGATATGGGTTCTCCTGGGGTAGATAGGGAAACAATGGCCAGTGGGCGGGGGCCAGGGTGGTCCCGCACCCTCCCATCAGGCCGCACCCCGTACATTCTTATAGAGCTGCTCTGCCAATTCCTGAACGTGACGCAGAACCCGCTGGGGGTTGTTTTCATCTGCTCGCATCCGTGCCACCTCATGGGCCACCAGCTGGGTGGAACAGGAGGCAGGGTGAGGCTAGGGCAGGTGGGCAGGTGGGGGAAGGCAGGTGGGCAGGTGGGGGTGGGATGCACCTCATCAAATAGGTCCGTGGGGCGGTAGGGAACCCCACGCTCCGACACAAAGCCTGCAAAGGCCATGCCCTCCAGCACCTTCATCAGGAAATCATCTTCCACTAGCCCACGCTGGCCCAAGAAAGCTGCCTGGGGAATATCAGGAGGGCAACCACTCAGGGGAATACCGGCATTTACCTACCACCCCACTCCCCCATCCCCATACCACCTGCTAGCCCACCTTATGAAAGCGGATGACAGGCTCTGGGTGGATGCGCACAATGTGCAGGCACCATCGGTAGCCCTGCAGGAGCTGAGCAAAAAGCCGAAGAAAGACGGCTCGGAGCTCCTTGTCCTGGGAGCACAGGTGATGCAGGTGAGTGTCACGTGTCCTGGATGCTTCTCCCCACTCCCACCCAAAGCTAGGAGTGGGGCTTCCAGACACCTCTATGGTCCCCTTCTGCCCCTCCCACAGTATGCCACACAGCCAAGCAGTTCCTCCACACTTGCTAGGGACCCTCAGAGGCTCCATCCACTTCCTGTAGCCTTGCCCATACCCGTTGCATGACCAGCTGCCTGCGCTACTGGAGCCCAAGCTGGCCTGGAGGTAGGGCTGCAGTGTGCCTGCACCATCAGCCCTGACATCAGCCACAGCAGATCGGAGTGTGTGTTATGGGGGTGGGGCTGGGGGTTCACATTAAAGCAGCAATGACCCCTACCTGCATCTTCAGGGAGGACGAGGACGTTGTAGGTGGGGGGAAGGCAAGGTCGGCAAGTTCCAGCTCTGGATCCAGGACCTGTGGTAGAGGCAGAGAGTAAGGGCAGAAACATAGCAAGCCTTAGGCTCTGGGCTCCCCATGCTGCCACACAATGGTTCCCCACAGGCCCCAGGCTTCAGCTTCAGCCTGGCCCTTGCCCTCACCATGCTCAGAACATTGTGGGTCTGGCTCTGTAATGGCTCCGGCAGGGGTGGAATGTGCACACACTCAGGGACAGTCACTGTCCCTCCATCAAGATCAGCAACAATCACATCCAGCTGTGGACCAAAGGGAGCAAGTGGTCAGGGGCCTGAAGGCCTGAGCAGTAAGGCAGACACAAACCACAGCCCTTACCAGCTCCTGGGTCTCCGCCTGGAAGGCTGCGTTGACCCCAATGATGAAGGGTGTGGGTGTGCTAAGGACCTCCAGCAGCTGTGCCGGCAGGATGGGCACATAAGTGAAGCTGCAACAGGCCCCAGGGTACACAGTGAGTCCCAGAGGACTGCGTGGAGGGGCCAGGAGGGACTGGGTGGAGGCACTGAGCAAAGTGGCACCTGTATCGAAGAGGGAACAGCAGTGCCAGGAGGCCCCTGCAGGCATCTGCAAGCCGCTGGTAGCTCCGGGACAGGAAGAGGACCTTGTGCTCCGTGAGGGCAGCACAGAACAAAGACAGCACATTGGTGATGCCTGAAGGAAAAGGACAGGTTAGGTGTGGGGCGTGCCACCCCACAGAGTGAGAACCCATAACTGGCCACCAGTCCCAGCGACAGGAAGTTACAGCAGAGATGGTAGACAGGCTTACCCAGCTGGCGAAAAAGCAGGGCCACACTGCAACGGCTGACAGGTAGTGAGTCAGCCAGTGGGGTCTGAATGACCTGCCGGTCACCGGCCCCCAAAGAGATGGTTCTCTGTGGAAAGAAAAGGACCAGAGCTCAGCAGTTTGACCAGACCCAAGTCAGCCCAGAGCTCTGTGGTGCCAGGTGGGCCCTGGTAGACTGACAGACCCAGAGATGGAACTGGCTGGAATTGCTGGAGGGAAAGGTCACCCCTGACTGTCGGCTGAGCAGTGCTCCAGAGAAAACTCAAGGCAGGGGGTGGCGGCCTCTGACCTGGGGCGAGGGCAGGGCCTGGGTGGGCAGAAGAAACAAAGTATCCATACCGCTCCTTCCTCAACAGAGTCCAGCTGCACAGGACAGACAGGCAGAGAGACACAGTTAGACACCCCTGGCACACAGGGCACAGAGCAGGGAGCAGACAGATAAACTGACATCCAGAGACAAGCACACACCCAAGAATGAACAGAAAGACAACAGGCCCAAAGGAGCAGGTACACGAGCCAGGTGAGCAGGCAGGGGCCAAGAACGGATGACAAGTACTGGCACAAAGAGCAGAAAGAAGTGCCCAAAGCACTGGGCCATGCTCAGCCACTGGACTCTGAATGCCCACCAGGCCCCCACACCCCTGACTGCACTAGGAAGGCCTGTGCCATGGGAACACCAATTGTTTTCAATCCCCACCTGTGATCCACCAGCCAGAGGGACGGTGCACGTCAGTAGGTTCCCAATCACATTCTCCAGGCACACGTTCAGGCCCTCCACGTGGATGGCATAGATGAGACCAAGGCTATTCTGCAATGTACCAGACACGGAATGGTAGCACTGCTGATGGGAACATCTGGTATCCCGCCTCACTGCCCTGGTGATCCACCTCACCCTGAACACCTCCGTATGGTCCAGTCGTGATACCAGCACCAGGGTCTTTGGAGCGAAGAGCTGGCCAGCCTGGGCTGGTGCTGCAGTCAGCAGCCGCACCCGGCCTCCCTCATCTGCCTCCTCCTCCCTCTCCATGGCATCCTCCGTGGTGCACACCGCTTCCTGTAGACAGAAGCCCGTTCTCCCGGCTCTCGTCAGGTGCGTCCCACAAGCCCAGGTGGAGGACACAGGTGACTCAGAGAGACCCAGCCCACTGGGAACTTTGGCCTCCACACAGTGGGAGACACCCCCAGAGGCAGAGGGAGCTGGCCATGACCCGAAGGCTCATCCTCACACATGCTGTACCCCAGGGCCCCCTAGCTGACCTGTGTGGGCTCCACTGGCTCCCAGAAGGTCAAGCAAGCGCAATAGTGCCTCTCAGAGTTGATGTCAGTGAGGACGGCAACAAAGAAGGTCGGTGGGTTCCTCTCAGGGCACAACTGCCACCCACTGGGCTGACAAAACTACAGGGAGGGCTCAGTAGTCAGCTGCCTGCACCCATACTTGCAGCAGGAAACAGCCCACCTGCCCACCCCACCTACTCCCAAGCATCTGCACTGCCAGGACCTGGAACTTCCAGGGCCACAGGCAACACCTCATTCTGTGACTCTGGGGACACCTCACCCCCTGGGTCTCAGCCCCTGCTGGTGAAAGTAGTAAGTCTCTGGCCTTACCACCTAGGGTGAGGCCCAGGAAGGGCATGGTGCCCACTGTTGGGAGCACTTGACCACACAACACGGTGATGTGAGCACCAAACACCCTGACAGTCAAGTCGGCCACCCGCCTCTCCACAGCAGGTCTGCATCTCCTTGCAGGGATGGGCCTATTTCCCCGACTCACCAGCTCAATGCCCTGGGGGAAGGGGTTGTCCTCCCAGTCCTTCTCTGGGAAGCGTTGCAGGATCTGGCCCTGGCCTTCCCCACTCCCTGAGGATAGAAGCAGGTGGTCAGAGAACCCTCCCTCCCTTCCCTCCCCCACCTCCTTCCAGAACTGGCCCAGGTCTCAAGACCCAGTATGGAAAAGTCCTCTCCTCATCTGGCACCAGACCAGCCTCAGGTCTCAGACATATAGTTTCCCTACAAAAGTTCTGAGAAGCCAAGGTAACCACAAGCCCCAGGACCACCAGAGGGCAGAGAAGCCCCCAGATCCCTGTACATCCCCACTGCCCCCACCCCTATACCAGGCATTGCCCACCCTCGCAGTACCATGTGCCAGCGCTTTCCTCCCCACTGCCATAGACCAGCCAGGCCTCTCCCAGCATAGGCCTCCCTGGGGGCCAGTTACACCTGCCCCACAGCCCACTCAGCACCTGCCATCATGGCAACCCTGACTTAGGCATCAGCTCCAAAAACTCTCGAAGCTGGACAATGACCACCATGCAGACAGTGGGTATGTCTGGTATATCAGACATATTTGGACACCCCCAGAACTCTACGTCACCCACCTACCCTGGGCCCACACTGGGAGTGCATAGGATTCACACCTGTTTCCTATGTGGGTTTCAATAAGAAGCATCAACCCCCTTGTGGGGGGAGAGGACTATCCAAGCCCACAGTCCAACTGCTATCTATCCCAGCACCTCAGAGACAGACTCCAGGACAGATCCCAGGAGACAGGATTCAGCAAGGTCCTGCTCCTTGGAACCCATGTTCCCTAGGTCTTCTGGCCTGCACCCCCTCACTACCACGCCCAGGGCACTGCTTCCTGGTCCAATACAGGCCACTGAGGTAGAAGCCTTGCCTGTGGATAACCCCTACAAAGTTAAACCAGAAGGTATACCAAGGTCACATGAGTGCTCCACCTGCCTCACAGGTCTCAGAAGATGGAGCAGGATATGACAGGAAAGACATGCCTCTTTATTTTCACCTCTCACACTCACAACTTGAAGGCCCCCACAGCAGGAAGTTCCCTACCCTCTGCTTGGTCCAGTCTTAACACCGTTTCCCCTACCAGCCAAAGCAGCAGAGGTAGACAGCAAGGGAAGGATGCTCAACATAAAACCTCTCCCGGAACCCCACCTTCATCTTCATTTCCAGTAAAATACAGTGCACAGCCTCCAAGGGCCTGCAAGGATGCAGCCCCACATCCATCCAGGCTGATTCACCTGCATACAGGCAAGCTGACCCCTAGCAGCTAACAACACATTCCCCAGATCCTCTAAACACAGAAGAGTGGGTCTGAAACTTGGGCCCTCCAGGATCATGGAGTCAACACCAAGGATACGGGGTGCAACTGAGCTAAGGGTAAGTGGGGAACTAAGGGTAGTGAGGTGATGAGGGGCTGATTCTGACTCACAAAACCTCAGCTTCCTGCTCCACTCCCCCCACAATACTGACACCCTGCAGGCAGCAAAAAAGGAGGGGACAGGTGTCTGCTGGTGCCATGTCTACCTATATATATCCACAGACCTGCTCCACCAAGATAAAGCCCCTGTGAGGATCCCGATCCCACCCCCATGAGCCACCCAACAGGACCCAGCCAGCATACTCAAAAATGCAACACACACACACACACACACTCCCCCCCCCCCCCCCCCGCCCCGCAGCCGTGGCTCCGCCCCCCACCCACTCCACCAAGGGCTTCCTTGTGCTCAGCCTCAAACCACCATCTGGGGCCAGCCCTGGCTGGCACCCAGGGCTCACCCAGTTCTTGCCACGAGGCAGCAGGCAGAAGACGGAAGAGGGGGTGTAAGACAGGGACAGGAACCTCTGCTCTACAGTCTCCCTCCCAGGTCAGGCAGGGTGAGCAGTTTTCAGAGGGCTGCTCCCTATAGCTTCTCCCCCCACAAAGAAGTGGGCAAAAGGGGATTATCATCATCCACCATCACCTTCTCCTCATTCATTGTGTGAAATGCTAACTTCCTCTTACAACTCAGCCTTAAAGTCCTCTCAGGGGTCCACACTCTGAAGAGCTAACTCTGAGCTCCACTCTCATGAATGTCCTCACTGCCTCATGAGGGAAGATGGGGGACCAGCCAAGCAGACCTCTCTCCTGAGCTCCAGACTTGCCCTTAGAGACTCAGGTCACAATGTTCCTTCTCTATAAAGATCTGTGTCTGAGCCTGAAGCCTGCAGAGGAACCCCTTGGACCTCTCTCCTCCACAACCCCACCACCACCACCTCTTGACAACTGGTGCACCTGTCAGCAGGCTGGGCTAGATGGCAGGCTCCAAATCTGGCACAGACCACAGCCTAATTAGGGCTTGTTGCATGCATAGCATGACTATCCTCCCCACACCCCAGTCCTACTCACACCCCACAAGCAAACAGGTCTGTCAGTCAGAAGTACAGAACAGCTTCCGGAGCCCCAGGGAGCACCAGAACACAGCAGGCCCTCCCAACAAGAACACACCATGAGGAAGTCTACAATTTCACCTGTGAGCAACACTCCCTGGCCCCTTCTCTGAGACCTCAGCCCGGACCTCAGTTCTGTACTTTCAGGAGGTTGGCTGGACCTTGGCTGCAGCTTGGCTGCTCGCCTGCATAGGAGGAAGAGGTTCTGTCAAGTTTACCCAGTGTCCCCCAATCACTCAAACACTGTGACCCCAAGGTGACTTGAAACGGCTGAGCACCTTAACCCAACAGAGCACTGCCCCACTTCAGGGTAGTCAAGAGAGAGAGTGCCTTCCCCTTCCCACCCCGCTAATTCTGACAGTACAGTCATGCACCACTGGGCAGTACTCTTTGGGGGGCCTGAGGAGGAGGGGCACCAAGGTCTTCTGAGGCACAGATGGGAAACCCCCTGTCTCTCCTATTCCTGGACCATAGGCTTGGAGACGTCAACCTAGGGGTGACAGTGGGGCTCCTGCGCTCAAAGTTCCTCAGTAAAAGCTCCTCTGGCAGCCAGCCCCATGAAGGCTACAGGGCTGAATGGCAGGCTGGCCAGCAGAAGAACACAGACCATGCGTTCTGTCATCTGCTGGCAGCACCCCATCACCAGTGCCAGGCTCCGATGCCTGGAGGACTACCCTAGGCCAGTGTATACCATGGGGAGACAAAGAAAGTACAGCAGCCTCCTCTGCTCAGCCTGCTACACACCCTGTCATACACACTAGACAGCACTTTCCTGGTGCTACACACATCGGGACCTCAAAACGCAGGCATGCTGCCCCCAGTCAACCACTGCAGAGGACAGGGGTAGGAGGGTCTACAGCTTCTCCAGTCATCCTTCCTGACTTGCCCTCACCCACGAACCACGGCAGCTGTGGTCCAAGGCCTTAGACTCCTTTGAGCATCCAGAGTAGAGGCTGGGAGACAAGTGAGGCCACCCAAACAGCCCCAACCTGCTCTAGAGGAAGGGCATAAACATGGGTGGGGATAGTAGATGGGGCCCAAGAATGTGGCCAGTTCATTACCATCAGGGCTGAAACAGGTCAGGCCACAGGATGGAAGGTCTTTTTATCAGACACTTGGGATCCAGACCCTCCTTCCCAGTGGCAGCAAGAAGGCTGCCAGCCAGGTCTAGGCCAGGTTAAATGTCTCTCCTACTAAGGCACCTTAACACTGGCCATGCTGCATTAAATCAGCTAACCACTGCTGGGAGCTGGGCAGGGGCCATCCTCTGGTCCTCACACTGACCCCGGAGACAGGCCCAGGGCACACAAGATGCTCCCTGATTCACCAGGTAAGGAGACTGTGATGGGCCAGATGGCACCCTCTGAGAGTGAAAGGGACATACACAGCCCAGGCATTACCTTCTTCAGCTCCCTTTCCACCATCTCTGAGAGGTTACCATCTGGAAACCACTAGCAACCAGGATGCTGCCTTAGGCAGAACTCTGGACCCAACCTAGGCAACCAAGACACCTAGGTCCCACACCCAGCAGTTTCAGACAAAATGACCAAACCCAGGCCAAAGAAAAGAAATCTCCCCATCCATATCCTCAACCTAAAAGACCCTGCATCCCTGCCTTAATCTCCTAGCCCTGCCAGTACACAGGGGTTCCTTCACCTCCCTTGGAGGTGCCTTGGTCTCTTTGTGCCTATCTTCATACACCTGCTGGTTCATCATTAATAAGACAGTCATCATTTCCTAGGAACTCATATCTATACTCATCACATCTTCACAACCTAGGAGATTCGTGTGATTCGTATCAGCTCCTAATGAAGAAACTGAGGCACAGAGAGTCAAATGACGGGCCTGAGGTCACAAAGCTACAGTTGTAAAGCATGGACAACTGACCCCCACATCAGGTGCCTCTGGTTTCCTTACTCCCACCCCAACCCTATCACTTTTCTTATGGGTTTGTTCCTTACAGGGATAGATAAGTTCTTCTAAGGAATGTCCTGAGGCTGGGTGGCCAGTCAGTTCTAACCTCAGAAGGCAGTGTTCAGGGGCTCCATGGTCCTCTACCAGCACTCCAGTGGACAACTTGAAAATCACTCATTCCCACCATTCAGGGTGAGTGATCATCTTGGGCCCCAGACTTTTCATCTGTACTGTTCAGAGGTCACACACATCAGAGGTGCCTGTGTAGCTCTGGCAGTGAGTACACACATCACAGTCAGCTTCTCCCAGGCCCACACATGCCTCCTCATGCCTCTCTCATATTCACCCTCAACTCTCACCCCACTACTACCACCTCTATCTGGCCTCTACCTGCAGTACCTCCCTATCAGGCCCTCTCTTCTCACACCGTCCTCAACATCATCAACCTTCAAGCCTGAGGTTCCGGTAGCCCCTACACACAGCCTAAGGCCCCTCACAGAGCAACCATCACCCAGTCTTGTTTCCCAGGATCCCCATGCAACCCTGTCCCAGGTGGCATGGCTTTCTCACTGTCCTCTACATGTGCCTTGGGACAGGTGACTCTCCTCAGAAGAGACAGAGACAGGAAAATGTGGTCTTTGCCTTTGAGAACATTTTCTGGAGGAAAAGTCAGATGTTTATGACTGATGGTACCAGAAGACATATACTTGTACAGATGAGAGAAGAACAAGTGCTGAGTAAGAGGGTCATTTACACTGAGTAGGGTCTGGAAATGAGGAAGACTCTGAAGAAGCTTCAAAGAGTGTGCAAGCTCCAGCAGGTGGACCCTAGATAAAGAGGGAGTCCAGGTGGAGGCTCAGCTAAAAAAAGGCAAAGAAGAGAGTTCAGGTTGTGGATGGTGACAGTGGCAGAAAGGCCCAAGAATGATACAACACAGGAGAGGGTTGCAGATATAGCTCAGCAGTATAGCCCTTGCTTAGCATTCGAAAGGCCCTAGGTTTGATCCCTAGCACCATGAAAAAAGGAAGGAGATAATGATGACTACAAAGAAGCAGCAGCAGCAGCAGCACTGGGACTTGACAGACAAAGTGCAAGTCTGAGCTGGCTTAGACTGGACACTTATCCTTGCTGCACCTGATTCTGTTCTACAATTGGGGGCCACGGCAGGGCAACCCTGGTGGGCTGTTGAGAGAAAGAAGTGAGATCATGCACACAAAGGGCTGTGCAGGGCCTGGCACACTCAGAACCCTTGCCAATACCCCAACACCACTGTCTCCACGGCTGATGCTGATGTCATTGTCAGGCTCTGTTTCTCCTACCCCCCAGGCTGAAAGGATGCTCAGACACAGGTGCTGACCCCAGACCTGGGCCTCCTACACACTGCCACCAATAACCACAATGATCTCCCACCCAGGGCTTGGCTTGCAGGGCCTGTATCAACAGGCCCATTGCCAAGAATGCTCTTCTGTTCACGTTTCATCCTGAAATCCTCCAAGTTCCAGCTCAAATACGACTTCTCCATGAAGTAGTTCCTGAACCTCCATCCTCTCCTCTGCACCCCACCAAGCCTATCTGAGGCTTCAGAACCAGTACTACTCAGAGGAGGGGCTGGCCTCTGGGCATGGCCACCCAGCAGTCTGTGGAGGCCAGGAGTGTCCACCCCAGCTACTGGAGAGGAGGTGGCCTGGAGCCCTCCCATCTCCAGTCAGATGCCCCTGCCCACCACCGAAGCGAAAGGCAGGTGCTCGGGTGGCCCCGCTTCTCTTCGGCTATCCCAGAACCTGCATCCACCACAGCCATTGGGACGCTTCCTGGGCCCCGAGCGAGGCCCAGAACTGAACCCTCGGCCCCAGCCCCGTCTTTCTACCCGCCTAACCCCCGGGACCTTTGGCCAGTTCCTGGTCCAGGTCCCCTGGTCCCTAAGTCCATTTCTCAGCCCTGGGCTAGTTCCCAGCCCCGACCCCTCAGCCCACTGCCTGACCCTCCACCCCCGACCTGTCCCACGCCACATCCCTCAGCCCGGTCCCGCAGACCCCATATTCAGGACCGGCCCTCTGTCGCCAGACCTGCCCGCTACCCCGATACTCAGCCCAGGCCCGCAGGCCCCAGGCCCGCAGCCCCCAGCCCCGGCTTTCGGTCGCCACCCGCGGTCCGCCGCCCGGATACTCAGCCCCCGGTCCCCGCCCAGTCCCTCAGCGCTCTGCCGCGGCACTCACCGCGCGGGTGCGGCCCGAACGCCACCAGCACGAAGTAGTCCGCGAGCCGCGCCATGGCGAGAGGCGCGGGGCGGCCCGAGGGGCGCGGGCGGGCTCCGCGGCTCGGGGACTCGAGGGCGGCGCGCTCATGGCCCGGCGCCGGCCCTGGGCCGCGCACCCGGGACACCCGGGGCCCGCTCCGCCGCGGCCCTGGCCCGGGCTTCCGCCGCCATCTTCCCAGCCAGCGGCCCGCCCGGGCGCGCGGTGCGCCTGCGCGCCCTCACCCCGCCCACGTGGGCGGAGCCTGAAACGGCGCGCCCCATTGGTCCAGCCGGCAAGGGCAGGCCTCGAGAGCGCTGTCCCGCCCCCTCCCGGGCCCCGGGAGCCGCCCCTGGGGCAGATGACGCGGACGGCAGCGCGGGTGGGTCAGTCGGCCCGGCCCAGGAGGCGGTGAACTAGTGGTTCCGAGCCGGCCAGCTTAAGGGCGGACCTCGTGGTCTGGACCCTCGCACGTGGGCAGAGGCCGGGTCCGCACCCGGGAGCTTCCAATCGAGAGGTCGGGGTGAGGTCCCCAGGCTCCGCGCTGTCAGGCGGAGGCGAACTGGAGGAGCCGGGGCCCTGCCTACCAGGACTCCCGAACTGGAGGTCGTCGGACCCGGCCAGGCTGAGCGGTGTGGGAAGGGCAGTGCGGCAGGTTCCGCTGTGAAGACGGATGTTCTGATTATGTGGGACAGCTGTCCGAGGACCGCACCCCCGGGGAGAGGGACTGGCCGGGCCGCCCCGCCGTGCCACAGGGTTTGACAAAGAGGACGCACGAGTCGCGGGCGGGACGCTCTGGGAGACGGACAGGGCCCTCGACGTGGGAGGCCGAGGGACAGGGCTAGACTTTTTTTGGATGAGTTGGCTGTTGCAGAACCTGATGGAGGAGCAAACTACTGGCAACCTGGTCTCCTCCACCTGCTGGAGCCAGCCCAGGAGGATGAATGAAACCGCACCCACCCGCTAGAGCTGAGGGAGTGGCTCCAGCGTCCCGCCCTGCCCCAGCCCTTCTCTGCTTCTGTCTCAGACGTGGTCAGAGAAAGCGTTTCTGCCTGAGCTGGTTTGAGCTGTTTCAATCACTTAAGGTCCTCTCCGCACCGTTGACTGTGTAGAGGAGCAGAGTCCCTGAGCAAGTCTGGCCCTTGAGCCCAGAGCTAGTTCTCCTGGAGACTGAAGCCCTGCTCCCCACTCCCCCAGTGCCGTTCCACTAGACCTAATGGACTTGGCCAAGGAACCCTCATCCCTAGTAAGAGTCCCTTGCATTCTCCCCTCCCTCTCCAAGTTTCCTGCCACTGGTCTAGCTTTCTCTTCCCAAGGGTCCTGGTCCCCAGAGCCTCCTTTCCTTCCAGCAGGTTCAGGCCTCCTCCAGAAAGTCACTCTCCTCAATCCATAGCCCCTTGGCTTCCTCCATCGGACCTTTTACTCCCAACCAGCATACCTTCCATGGCCTGTCATCTTGCCAACATCTGAAGCCCCTGCCTGTTTTCTCATCATCCCCATCTCACAAAATCCACCCTGTGCTGGCTGTGATAGTGCACACCTGTAATCCCAGGACTCAGGAGGCTGAGACAGGAGGATCGGAAGTTCAAGACCAGCTTCAGCAACTTAGTGAGACCCTGTCTCAAAATAAAAAAATGAAAAGTGTTGGGAGATGTAGTTTAGTGGTAAAGTTTTCCTGGGTTAAATCCCTAGGACACCCCCCCCCAAAAAAAAATGCACAGCCCTGATCATCTGTACACTCAAGGACTATACCCACTATCCAGGGCAGTGACCCACAGATGACACATGGCCCCTATGCACTGCCCAGCCTGCTGCTGTCTGGTCAGCACTCACTTCAGTCCTCTGATTCCACCTCCCTTGTCTCAGGGATGATCAGCTGCTCTTCCTTCCTAGAGAAAAAAGACCAACAGAGAGAAGGGTTCTGGACTCCATCCCTGAGCCCAAGCCCACTGGCTCCCACTCTCCACCCATAGTTACCAATGCCCCTCCTGTCCTGCCCACCTCCCATAGCTTATTTCCAGTGTCCCACCACACTCAGTCCCATCTTTCTGTGGAATCCTTGCTCTCAGGATCAAACTCCTCTCCCACCTTAAAACACCAAACAACCCCCGCCCCATGCAGCTGCACCTTTGTGCTCCTGAACAAACTTCTCAAGAGTGTCCCTAGTGTCACCATCACCACGCAGCCCTCCTAAGCTCAGACCTGACTTCCCTACTAAACTCTTACCTGCTTTTCATGGTCAGTAGTGCTGGAGTGGAAAGCCACTCACTCCCAGAAGTAGCTCCCCCAACTAACAGTAAATGAAAGAGACATTTGGGTCTCACCTTAAAGGGCAGAGTTGTATTTGGCAGGTACCATAAGATGTGCCAGCAGGGGCTACAGGACCAGCAAGCTGTGCCACAGGACCAGCGGGGGCCTCTAATCTAGTTGCAGGGAGAAGGGGGCATAATAAACAGCCAGGCTGAGCCTGAGGACCAGAGGTCACCCCTCCCACACCAAGGGCTTTCAGGGAGATAGGACCATGGGTTCAAGGAGGTAACAACCATTCTGTTTTCCCAGGGTCTGAAAGAAAGGACACGGATATTGCTTTTGGTCTAAGACTCTTGAGAGGCTTACTTCCACCTGTCCCAGAGTAAAACCCAACGAAGATGGGACTTAATTTTTTCTTTATTGGTGGGGACGAATAACATGATGGCATCAGTGTTTCAAAGGTGGTGCTGGCAGCATTGTGGAGACTGACGGTGGAGTTGGGGACTGGCGAGAAGAGGCAGAGCTGCAGACTTGGTTCTGCCTCAGTGTCCTCTGCTTGCCCTTCCTGCTGTCCTTTCAGTACAGGCATACAATTTCTGTTCTCAACCACCCAGCCTGCCTCTGTGTTCTCTCTGGACAGTGCTTACTATAGTTCCCAGGACCTTGCCACCTCTGAACCCCAAAACTGTGTTCCAGTCTGCCCTCTTTGCAGGCCCACAAGGTTGGAGACTGAGAGGAGAAACACCTCTGCTGGGTGGCCCACAGGCAGTTCAGCCTCTGCATATCCAAAGCATGATCCCTTCCCACTCTCCAGCAGCACCCTGCACCAGCAAACCAAAGGACCTCTTCATCCACTGCCAACCCTGCCTATTCTCCCTCTGACCTGTCCATTCTGTTGCCACAGCTTCCTCTCCTGCCAGCCTCCCAGCACGTATTTCTCAGGCCCATATTCACCTGCCTTTTGGCCACCACTCCACGTTTCTAACATAAATGAGACCACTCCCAACCCCAACTGGTTAAATGCACAGGCAAATATGGGCCAGAACTTGCTGTGCTCCCCAGGAGGTAAGCCCAGCTCTCCTGCGTCGCCTGCATTCAACACTCCTGGACTATTCATCCAGCAAATGTTTGTGGAGCACCCAGGGTGTGCTCAGCAGAAGGGGCTCAGTGGTCCACCAGGTTTTGGGTGAGCCAACAGAGTGTGTGAGAGAAGAGGTAGGATGAGGCAGAAGAGATGGAGATGCTTAGGCTGAGAAACACCCACGGGGGCATGAGTATGGTCTCCTGTCAGCCTGGCACAGTGGAGAACTCAAGGATCCACAGGGAACTGGAGCAGACCCCGTGGAGAACAACACACTTGGCACAAGTGAGTTTGAGATGGCAGGGTTCTTGCTCGTGGAAGCACTGGAAGTCACCTAATTTCACATTAATAAGGACTCAGTAAATCAGAGAATTCCTACATGTTGGAGTAGAACCAACCGTAGGAAAAAATGGGGGTCTCTGCATTTACATGTCTCACATCATATTGGATGTGTACACAACAGTGTACACAGGGCCAGGAATGGGGTACTGCCTGGAGCTGGGGGAGGGACCCTGGGTAGGTGGGTGGATGGTGTCTCCCTCTTAATTTAAATTTCTTACAAAAACCATTCAATACTTTGGTGAAGAGGGCTGTAGGAATAGGCTTCACGGGGGTCTCCAAGAGGGTAGGAATGGCCTCCCCTGTAGACCCTGGACTGCCCGGCAATCCTTTTATCACACGTAGAGAGGGAGGTGACTGGCGGGTGAATGCCCTTGCAGGCTGACTGTACGCCCCACCTGAGCACCCACCCTACAGCCTGGGAGGTCTGGCCCCACCATGCTCTGGGGCTGCACTCCACACTAGAAGGTGCCAGGAGTGAGTTCGGTAGCCTCAGAGTTCCTGGCCACTTTCCCAGCAGGGACGGGCCCATGAGTGACCCTTGTCACGCGGCCACTTCCTGCGCCCATTCACTGCTCACCCGGCCGGCAGGCAAAGGGAGCAGGTGGGCTCCATTAGGTAGTACACCCTGCCCAGGAAGAGGTCTGGGAGGGAGCAAGTGAGGGCGCCCCGCCCCATCGGCGCGTCGGGTTCCGCCTCCTGCTGGAAAGCCTATTTAACGCCAGGGGTGCAGCGGATCCCCGAGGCTCTGTTCCAGGCAGTACTTTGGACGGGAACTGACCGAGGAGACCCCGGTGCAGCCCAGCCCAGTTCGCTCCACGCTCCGGGATCCGCCAACAAACCCCAGATCCGTCTGCCCGCTGGACACCCGGACGGACGCAGGTACCCAACTGGCGCACGTCAGGTGCCCCGGGCTTTCGAGGGATCCCAGTGTGCGCTGACGCGGGTGTCTGGAGGCCTAGCCTGCCCCCAGCTGTCGGGCTCACCATCCCTCCCTCCGCAGCCCGCCCGCCATGGCCCGGCTCCTGACGGTCACGGTCGCCCTCGGTTGCATCAGCCTCCTCTACCTGCAGCTCCCGGGAGCGCAGTCTGGCGGCCTGGGCGGGGGATCGCGGCCCTCCACACCCAGGTGAGTGCTCCAGCCCCTACGCGAGGCCCTGAAAACATATGTGCCCCCACATCTTCCGGTGGGGACCCCCTCACCAGGCTTACCTCCCAAATCAGGGCCCACCGCCCGACACCTTCAGCGTTTCCTGAGCAGGGCAAGAGGCCTCGCTTCCTTTGCCTATCCCCTCCTGGGGCAGTTGCCCCATCCCCACCCCCACACTGGCAGAGCAGCCCCTCAACCAGAGGGGTCTGCTGGGGGAAGCGAGGCTGGAGGCATCCCCAGGCCTGCTGGCCCCTGACCACCCTAAAAGGAAGGCTAAGAGGGGGTCAACAGGGTGCCTGGGTGCCCTTTGCCCAGGGAGGTGCTGTTAGTGGGACATGTGACCTGGGCTCCTGAGATGGTCAGCCTACCAGGGCTGAGCTCCAAGGGATGGTGGGCTTCCCCTGGCTGTGCCCCAGGCAGTGTTGGCAGGGGAGGGGACAGGGGCCTTGGGCTTTCCCTGGTCCTATGCCAGGCTGTTGGGGAAGCTGCAGGCTTCCCCTGCCAGTGGCTCTAAGCCTGCATTGAGAGGAAAGAAGCTGGGTTTGGGGGTCTCGGAAAGGCTGAGCCATTGGGTCTACGTGCTTCCTTCCCCTCTGCAGGGAGCCCTCAGCTCGGACTCGTTCCAGCAACCAGCAGCCCCAGCACCCTGCACCCCTGCCCATGGTCTGGAAGCCTCAGCAGGCCTCTCAGCCACAAGGGAGGGCCAGCCTGGCTCCCACTATGGGTCGGCTTCTCCAGGATGGTGGCCGACGACACGCAGGCCCCCGGCGACACTTGGGCCCCCGAAGGTCCCAAGCCCAGCTCCTGCGGGTCGGCTGTCTGCTGGGCACCTGCCAGGTGCAGAACCTCAGCCACCGCCTGTGGCAGCTTGTAGGGCCAGCTGGCCGGAGAGACTTAGTACCTGTGGACCCCAGCAGCCCCCACAGCTATGGTTGAAGTGAATCCTGGTCACACCCCTGCCCATCCCTCCCAGCTGGAATGCCATACTGACCCCAGAGCTGCAACTGAGCCCCTGCCCTGGTCCAGCCCCTTGGAGCCCTTTCAGTAGCTGGTCCTGCGGCAACTGCACCTGCAGGCTTTGGACACGGAAACCCACGTGGATGTGTCGTCGTCTGCATGCAGCATCTCTGTGCCCCAGGCTGTGCACCTCTGAACTGTGCCACTCAGGGGACCAGTTCTAGGCAGTGGTGGCTGACAGCATCAGTTGCCAAACGGGGCTTCAGAGAGAAGGGGTCTGCTCGTGGACCTGGAGCCTCTGCCCTGACCTGATGCACAGGGCCAGCCAGCTCTGAGGAAATGGAAGAGAGGGGCTGGCATGGTGTCCTAGCTCCTTCCCTACAGCCCCACTGGTGCCTGGGCTCTTGCTGCTCTGTGTCTCCCTGAAGGAGGTCCTCACCTTCCCAGCTGCTCCCTGAGGCAGGAGGGCAGCAGGGCAGGCTGTGACATCCTGGTCCCCAAAGTTGAGATGAGGGAAGAGGTCACAAAGGGACCTCCAGGGCTCCAGTTACCAGCTGTGGAGCCAGAGCTGAGGTGGTGATGGAGGCCCCACCTGGAACCCCTGTGGGCAGCTGGGGGAAAGGGGCCCAGGGGCTCAGGGACACTCCTGGATTATTCTGGAGAGGAGCAGAGATACCCTTTCCCACTCCCCAGGGCAATGTCCCCATCCCAATTAAGTCAACTAAGACCCACCCCAGGGGCTGGGGCTGTTGCTCAGTGGTGGAGCACTTGCCTCACACACAGGAGGCACTGGGTTCGATCCACGGCACCACACAATTATTAAAAAAAAATAGTAATTTTTTTTTTAAATCCACCCCAGCCCAGTAGGGGGGTGCTCACTTATAATCCCAGGGACTCTGGAGTCTGAGCAGAAGGATCACAAATTCAAGTCCAGACTGCCTAGCTTAGGGAGACCCTGTCTAAAAACAAAAATTAAAAAGGTTGGAGATGTAGCCCAGTGGTATAGTGCCCCTGGGTTCCATCCCTGGTACCAACCCCCCCCCCCCAATAAAATCAACCCTAAAGTTTATAAAAAGAAAGAGAAAGATCCAACCCTGGTTCAGGGAGGATGGGGCGGCCAAACCAGGCTGAATCTTGACAGGCAATTCTGGCTCCCCTCACAGCCCACCCCACGGAGTCACATCCAGGGCAGGAGCAGGACAGTGGAGACTGGACAGGCCAAGTACTCCTCCACACCCAGCCTGAGCCTGGGGAGGGAGAAGCAGCCTCAGTGACAAGAGGAGAACCACAGCCAAGGAGCAGAGCTCCTCATGCGTGTCCGCCCCACACAGGACCTTTGCAGGTGTCAACCAAGCCCCACAGTCGTCCTGCAGGTAGCCTGCAGAACCAGGTTTATCACTTAGCAAGCACTCACACAGCACTCAATGTGCAAATGCTGGCCCACATGGCCCTCAGCTCACAGCCACATGGTAGGGGCACTTCCTTACCCTAACTCTAGAGGTAGCCACACCAAGGTCAGGCATGTGCCTCTGGGCACTGCAGTGTCCACCACAGAGCCGGCTCTCAGGGTCGCTGACAGACCTATCCCTTGGGCTCTCTGTACCCCCAAGGTAGGTGGTCTTCCAGCTCAAGGGTCACTTAGAGCATGTAACTCACTGGGCTGCATGGGAACAGTTATAGCTGGTCCCTGCCCTGACAGCAGAGGCCAGACTAGAGAACTGTAGTAGGTGGCTAGTACACAGGGGTCACCAAAGTCAGATGGGCAGGCTGCCTGGAGGAAGCATGGTCTCAGCTTCCTCCGAGGCTCCCCAGAGAAAGGAGCAGAGGGTGTAAAGCCCCAGACCCATAGAAGGTGTGGGTGCAGTAGTCACCCCACACGAGGCCAGCAGCCTGGGCCCTGGGGTCATGTGCCCTGTGACCACAGAATGGTGTCAACAGAGGCAGATGGACAGTGAGGACACGGTGTGGAGTCCTGGCGTGAAGGCAAGTGTCCAGGGCAAGCTGGGAAGAGCGAGGCACTCTCTCCACCAAGGCCTTCCTCCCAGGCTCCCTGGGCACTGCCAGAGTCCAGCTCCACATCTTCCTGGGCCTGTGTGAGGGCTGTTCTTCAGTACAAGATGTTCCCTCTTCATGGACCCTTCCACCTCTTCCAGACCCTCTTCTGGTGGCATCTTGCATCCTCCAGGCCTGGACTTCTGCGTGGGCTGCGGGTCCCCAGGGTTTTCCCCGGAAGCGGGATGACTTGCCCTCCTGGCCTGCCATGCGGTGTCAGAAGGTAGCCCGTCGTGACCCACAGCCTGGCATCTGGTGAGACACTCAGCAACCCTGTCCTGACGCCTCCATGGAATTTCAGCAGCAGTGCTGCTTGCCCCACCTCCCACCCAGGGGCTTTCCCAGCTCCCTTCTAGCTGCTGGAAAAGTCCTAACCTTGTAGGCCCCTCTTCCTCAGAATCCTACCCAGATGCTGCTCCTCCCCACTCTGAGGCACCACCTGCTTTGGTGGAAATGACCCCAGCCTCCTGGAGGCGGTCACCCCATCCTGGCCAGTGTGAGCTGAGCTTGTAGAATGTCAGAGGGTCCAGGCAACCCTTCTGGGTGGGCGTTCCAGTGGGAGGAGACAGAGGGAACACATACCAAAGGCAAATCCTTGAAGAATGAACTGAGAGTTTGCCACGTTAAGTGGTGAGGGTGTTACTGGGGTCTCTCCAACCACGTCTTAGCGTAGCTGCAGAGGAGCTGATAGAATGGGTGACAACTCTACAGGCTTCTTGCCTAGACCTCTGACCTTTGAGGTCCCCACCCTTCAGTGTCTCCATTCTGTGCCCTTCCCTCTCTGATGGCTCCAAGAACATTGCTTCCCAGGCTGGCATTTTTGTCTGCTTGGTCCCTGCTGTGTCCTCAAAGCCAGTGGACTGTGAATTGTGTTGGAGCCCTGGTCAGTGCTGTGGGCTTATGGAACCATTTCCCCAGGAGCAGGACACTCCTTGACCAAACTTCAGAAGGTTACCCTAAGGCCTCTTCAGGACTAGGCCTAACCTTGGCCCTGTCCTTGCTGGGCCTGTCTAGCCAAGGGTTAGCAAGAATCCTAAATCAGTTTATGGAGAATCCTGCATCCTCAAAGCTGATCGCCTGCCTGCCTCCAGCAAGAATCCAGTTAGGCCTCAGCAAGACCTCCTACCCTTGGTATCTCAGGAGTCCCCACTCAGTGATTCCTCAGTGTTCACTGACTGTACGTCCCAGAGGTCTTGGTTGTAGTCTGTCTCACTACCCTGTTGCAACTGTCAATAAAGTTTCCCTTACCATAATAACAAGTGTCAGAATAATCCTTGCTTCCATCCTTCCTTTTCGTTCTTTCTTCCCTTTGCAGTGCTGGGGATGAACTCAGGGCTTTGTGCACACTGGGTAAGCGCTCTGCCACCGAGCTGCACCACTAGCCATAGAATCATTTTTTCTTTAATAAAACCCATAATCCATAGTTGTCCTGAGGAAAAGTTTTTGCTTCCGGAGATAAGGTGTGGGAGAGTGTGCACCTAGGGTGTGGCCTAGGGTCTGCACCTTGTGTTGGGAGGGGCGCACTGCAGGCATGGAGGTGTTGGGAGCAGTGCCCGGATGTCCAGGCAAGTCAGTTACTGAGAACAGGGGAGGGTGAGGTCAGGGCAAGGGGCCAGGCCCCTGGGGGTCTGCTCCCTTGCTGACACACTACTTTGCTGAGGCCAATGGGAAGGCAATGGTCACTCATTACCAAGGGCCAAGGCCAAGGGTCAGGTAGTATCCGGTCACTTATGTAACCTATGGTCATATATAGAGGCACCCGGTGGATCTCTTGTCCACCTGCACGGCTGCCACCACCCCTCTCAGGATGAAGGTGGTCATGGTGAGTACCCTACACCAGTGCAGTGGCTCTACCCTTCCAGCTGGCTCCTACTAGCCCTGTGCATTCAGGTTCAGCTGCAGCAGGGTTCAGCAGCCCCTGAACCCCAGGCTCCCCAAAGAACTCAGGCCTCCTAAAATCAGCTTCCATCCTGCAAGGATGTCAAGCAGAGCTAGTCCTCACCCAGCTTTTCCTGCAGCTGGAAGCAGACATCAGCTGACTCTGCTCAGCAGATGGGACCCAGGGAGTAAGAACTCTGAGGCACCAAGGCTAGCGCAGGGGCTGTGCCCTCAGCTCCACCACGCACCTCCGGCAGGTCCAAAGCTTAGTCTCAAGTCCTGTGGGGATGACTTGCCTCCTCATGGAGCTGGCATGACAAGAGAAATGGGTCAAATTCCCCATCCACCCAGGGACCGGATCCTTCCCTGGTCTACCGACCTGACATGGACACGGAGGCAGACAAAGACAAGAGCAGCTTCCGAAACTTCATCGTGAGGACTCCTCCCCGCCTGTCCCTTCTAGTCCAGCCCCTACGCCTGCCCCTTCCCACAGCCCCAGGGGTCTGGCTTGGGTAGCTCAAGCCTTCTGTGGGCTGGCCCTGGCAGGGAGGTTGCTCTGCCTGGTCTGACGGCTGGCCGGACACGCAGCCTCAGCTGACTGTCTGGCTTGCAGTCGGGCCCTCTTCTGGACCGTGTCTTTGCCACCTACAAGCTCATGCACACGCACCAGACAGTGGACTTCGTCAGGAACAAGGTGCTGGCACCCTGCTGCCTGCACAAGCCCCTCACCCTCAGCCTGGTGCCCAGAGTGGACAGAGAGGGCCTTGCAGATGGTCCTGTCCTGCATCCCCCTGGGCCTCTTCTGGTCCCTTGACTCTGTGAGGGACTGACTTCTCCCTTCCACCCAGCACACCCAGTTTGGGAGCTTCTCCTGCAAGAAAATGACTGTCATGGAGGCTGTGGACATGCTGGATAGCCTGGTGGATGAGTCAGACCCGGACGTGGACTTCCCCAACTCCTTCCACGCCTTCCAGACAGCAGAAGGCATTCGAAAGGCCCACCCAGACAAGGGTGCGCCCAGGGGGTATTGCCTCTATCCCAGAAAGCAAGGCAGGACACCCTGGAGGAGCAGGCCCTGGGCGCTGCACTCTCAGCCTGGAGCCTGCTCTTTCCACCGTGGCTCCGGCAGCCTCCTAGTTCACAATGCCTTCTCCCCCAGACTGGTTCCACCTTGTTGGGCTCCTGCATGACCTGGGAAAGGTCCTGGCTCTGTGGGGAGAGCCCCAGGTGAGAGCAGCCTCAGTTCTGGGGTCACTTGTGCGGAAGGCAGGCCAGTGTGCCCCCTGCCCACCACTGCCGTGCCTCCCCAGTGGGCAGTAGTTGGAGACACCTTCCCCGTCGGCTGCCGTCCCCAGGCCTCCGTGGTGTTCTGTGACTCTACCTTCCAGGAGAACCCCGACCTCCGGGACCCTCGATACAGGTGACCCTACCCCGGGACTGGTGCCCCCCCTTCCCAAGCCACCCTGCCCCTCTCTCTGCAGCTCAGAACTTGGCATGTACCAGCCCCATTGCGGGCTCGAGAACGTTCTCATGTCCTGGGGCCATGACGGTGAGTCGGGCTAAAGGCGGGCAGTGTGGGTGCGGCCAGGTGGCGAGGCTGTCCTGAGCTCCGTGCTCCGGCGACGCCCCCTCTCCTGCAGAGTACTTATACCAGATGATGCGGTTCAACAAGTGCTCCCTGCCGGCGGAGGTAGGTGGGGGCGGGACCGGCCGCGCCGCGCGCCGCCCGCTGCGGTCTGGGACCCAGCGCCCGCTTGCCCTCGGCAGGCCTTCTACGTGATCCGGTTCCACTCTTTCTACCCGTGGCACACGGGCGGCGACTACCGGCAGCTGTGCAGCCAGCGAGACCTGGACATGCTGCCCTGGGTGCAGGAGTTTAAGTACGGCCTTCCCTGTGGGAGGCGAAGGGGACTGGGGCCCGAGGGCTGCTGCAGGAGGCTCACTGTCCCTCTCCTGATGCAGCAAGTTTGACCTCTACACCAAGTGCCCAGACCTGCCGGAGGTGGGCAAGCTGCGGCCCTACTACCAGGGGCTCATCGACAAGTACTGCCCGGGTGTCCTGAGCTGGTGACTGACCTGCCAGTCCTGGCCCCTGCTGAACTGGCCCAGGGACGGGCCACTGTCAGGCACCATGAAGGCCCAATCCAGCCTCGCTGGAGCCCCCCAACACCCATCTACACTCACCACCCCTTCTGGCCCCCGGGCCTGGTCGCAATAAAGGTCTTGAAAAAACCCGCGAGTGTGACCTTTCACTGAGGTCTCGGCCTGTTTGGGCAGCTGGGATGGTCCCAGCAAAGGGAGCAGGCGCCTGAACACCCTGCTCATCCTCCTGGCTCCTGCGTCCAGCCCAGCCCCACATTCTAGAAATAGTCTCCACGTCCTCTGGGCGTGGCTCCTTTAATGAGAGAGGAAACCTGTTCGCTGAGGAAAAGCATGGGCAGTCAACAGCATGGGCAGTCAATAGCATGGGCAGTCCACAGCATGGGCAGTCAACAGCATGGGCAGTCAACAGCATGGGCAGCACAGCACAGGCAGACCGCTGTGAAGCCTCAGCTCCGTGGTCCCCAGCATCTCAGCGCAGTGCAGCCCCACCAGGCTTGTGTCCCCCTTGCCTCTCCACACGTGCAGCCCTCCCTGTGAGGCCTTAGCCCCGCCATCCTTTCTCTTGGTCCAACGACTTTGCCAGCATTTTCTGGAGGTCATCTTTGAAGACAAAGATCACTGGTCTGGGGACTTTGCCAATGGCATCCCATCAACATGACATTTTATCTATTCTTGCTGACTGGGGGGTGACTTTAGGGACTTAGCCAGATTCACGGAGGGCAAGAGGGCTGTCCGGTGGCAGCATTTCTTTCTCAGGAGGCACACAACATCGGTCTTGTGCTGGTGGGAAACTTCCTGGCTTATCCGTGGGAACACTTCAGCGGAGAAGCCTCCTCCCATGTGCCCAATGGTACTGTTTGCATAGGAGACAGGTAAATGCTTGGTCTTTCCCTTGATGCACCAGTGTGCAGAAGAGCTCTTTCCTCAGCGACTCTTGTGACATCCAGATGGCGTTTAAGGACCACCCAGACAATCCAGGACGCTCTCCTCGTCTTGAGATCCTTCACCTCTGCACAGATACTTTTTCCAGATAACACCACAACTCACAAATTACAGGGGCTTGATGTGGGTATCTGTAAAAAGTAGAAATTCTGGTGTTCCATTTCAGAATACAGTATTTAGCCTTAATTGGATCCCATTGTAGCCCTTCCCCTTTGCCCTCCCTAATTCTAAAATTAGCCAATCGCATAGATTGTAACCCTGAACTCCTCCAATCAGAGTGAACGGCAGCCCTGCAGTAGAAATGCCCCCCCCTTCCTTGCAGGCCAGGTTGGTACTGGCCCTTCTGCAGGCTCATTTGCCTTGCCCACCCACTTTTGAGTGTGTTTGAGTTCCTGCGGCACCTCCTTATTTCTAACACATCTCCAGGGCCTTTCTCAGCCTCCCCGGAGGGAGGCCACCACAGACCTGTTTGCTGCCAGCCTTGCTACCAGGGCCCCTGGCTGCTTTGCTTTCCTTCCCAGTGACAAACTTCATAGCTCAGCGTGGGAATTGCAGAATTCTAGGCTGGGACCACGAGGACCTCAGGGAGGCAGTGGTCCTTGCAACCTGGGGTGGTTGTGGTGCCGGTGCAGGAACAGTCCCCTGCCTCTGTATCTTGGCAAAGGAGCAAGTAGCTGCGTGGGGTGTGGAGCAGCTGCCTTCTGATAGGTGAGTGCACAGGAGGGAGGCTTAAATGAAACAATAGGTTCAGAGGGACCGGGCACCTAAAGCACCAGACCAGACTTCTCAGCCACCTAGGCTTGAGGGACACAGCCTGCACTTCCCTCTTGTCTCCTTCCTCCCTCTTGGAAGCCAAGAGAGGGACCAAGAAGCAGTTTGAAAGGGATGCTGGTACTCCAGCAGAGGGGCCCGGCTTCCAACCTGGCAGCCGGGCTCTGAGTGTGAAGCTGGTGGCAGCTGACTGTGTCCAAGGTTGCATGTCCTCGTTAGAGCATCTGGATGGGGTTCTGACTGGGTGGATGGGGTTGTGGTTCTCTCGCCTCAACCTTCCAAGTAGCTGGGTTTACAGGCATGACCATTGCACCTGGCAGTCAACTGATCTTCAACAAGGGTGACAGAACCATCGGATGGAGAAAGAACCATGTTTTCAATAAATGGGAAACCTGAATATTCATATGTGAAGAATGAGGCTGAGCCCTTACCTCACACCATACACAAAAACCAACTCAAAATGGATCAATGATCTGAACTTAAGAACTAAAATTCTTAGGAGAAATTTTAGGGGGAAAGTCCCATAACATTTGATTTGGCATTGACTTCTTGGATATGACACCAAAAGTGCAGGCAACACAGGAGAAAATAAGTTGGGTTTGATCAAAATTAAAAACCTTGGCAAGGGCTGGGGTTGTAACTCAGTGGTAGACTGCTTGCCTACCACGTGTGAGGCACTGGTTTTGATCCTCAGCACCATATAAAAATAAATAAAATAAAGGCATTGTGTCCATCTACAACTAAAAAAAGAAACAAAAAACAAAAAACAAAAAACCCACTTCTGCTTATGAAAAAGAAAGATAACCCATAAAACGGGAGAAAATATTTGCAAACTACGTCTGACAAAGGATTAATATCCAGAATATGTAAAGAATGCCTACCACTCAGCTACAGATGACGCCGTCCAGCGGAGTCAATTTGGCGGGGGACAAAAGAATAGCGAGGCTCTTGAATTCGGAACGGTTTATTGATGAATCAGGAAGCCCGGGAACTGGAACCTCTGGAACCCGGCGCTGGAGGAGAGCCGGCTTATATCCCCTCCAGGAGGTGAAGGGTAGGACTGACGCCAATGATGCAAAGATTAGGCGAGGAGCTAGCTGCCCAATCATGGTCAAGGTCAAAAAACGAGCAGGCACGATCAGGAGCACTCGGGACACTTGTGCACGTGTTGTGTGCATGGACTTAATTGGATACCGCCAATGACAAATCACCTGGGTGTGTTTATGTTAATCAACCTCCTCACCGCCCCTGTGATCAAAGCAACCTCTGGCTCAGGCGCCATCCCAGCGCAGTCCGCATGGCATAGCCCCCAACATACAGAAAAAGCAATGACCCAATTTAAAAACCCAACAAAGGGTTGGGTGTGGTGGTGCACATTTGTAATCCCAGCATTTTGGGAGGGCAAGGCAGGAGGATCAAAAGTTTGAGACCAGCCTCACAACTTAGTGAGACCCTGTCTCAAAATAAATAAAAAGGGCTAGGGATGTAGCTCAGTGGTAAAAAGTTCCTTTGGGTTCAATCCCCAGTACCAACGGAAAAAAGAAAAAAAGTTAAAAATTCTGTATTTTTACTACAAATACAAATTTAAAATAAATTGACAAAATTAAATTTTATAAAGCAGTTAATATAATTGTGGCATGAAACATCGATGAATGGAATAAAAGATATGTTGATTTCTTTGGAGATATCACATTTAAAACAGCATAGCAAAAGTAAAAACAGATATGCATCCAAAATTAGCGTACATGCAGGTTTACACCAACACTCTCCATGTCATCTAAGGTGGAAACAGCCTTGTGGCCACTGATGGGGGACTGGTCCATCCCGCAGTGCAGTCAGCCGTCCAAGAATGAAGTCCTGATACACGGCTCAGCCCGGCGGTGCAGCTCCACAGCACCACGCCAAGCAACAGCAGCTAGACACAAAGGGTCCATTGTGATCCGTTTGTCTCTGGGTGCGGGAGACTGAACCCAGGGACTGTTGCATGCTAGGCCAGCACTCTACCCCTGACTTACACCTCAAGCTGTACGTGGTTCCATTCTTAGGAAGTGTACACAGCTTAGAGTTTAGGAGGGGAGGGCTTGGAGGGTGACTGAAGAGGGATACAGGGTTTCTTCTTCAGGTGATAACAAGGTTCTGGATCGTGATGGATGAATACACCAAAAGCCACTGAACCATGCACTTTAAATGGGTGGACTGTACAGAGCAAGAGTGATCAAGAAAGCTATTACAGGGCTGGGGAGATAGCTCAGCTGATAGAGTGCTTGCCTGGCAAGCACAAGGCCCTGAGTTCGATCCCCAGTACCGCAAAAAAACTAAAAAAAAAAAAAAAAAAAAAAAAAGGAAAGCTGTTACAGAAAACTCAAGAGAGTTGTAAACTGAGCTTAAAAGTCTGAGAAAAGGACGGCTGGGGCTGTAGTTGGTGGTGGAGCTCTTGCCTGGCATGTGCAAGGTCCTCGGTTTGATCCCTACCACCATGAAAAATGAAACATCTTTGTGAGGGGTAAAGGAAAAAAAGCAGGCTTTAGAATTTTAAGTGACTGTTTTAAGTCAATCCTAGCTTTCATCTCGTCTACTCTGCATAAGAGCCCGCTTGAAGGCACTGGAGAGCTGGTGCAGCAGGCTCTACCAGAGCAGAGAGAGCTGCACGTCTGGGTTGGCAGTGGGGATCAGGGACATGGGAGCTGGCCAAGGCTGTGGGGAAGAGCACAAAGTGGGGTGTGGACAGAGGACCAAGTCAGGGGCAGGGGACACTGTGCTGCAAGTTCCCAGGGAGGTTCATGTCTTCCTGGCTGACCAGTGAGCCCCCCAACAGAAGCCAGGATAGTGCTGATTCCCACCTCCACTGGTGTCCTCCAGGAGAGGGGCCCAGATGCAGCTTCACTCCTCACCCCAGACCCAGGATCTGTGCCCACCTCACCACCTCCCTCTGCCCACTCTGACCCTTCTGTTCTTTCTCTAGACCAGGAAGCAGAGCAGGAGAAAGGAAGGCTCTGGGTTTTGGCTCCACAATCCAGCAACAGCCTCACAAGTCCAAGGCATGATGGCTGGGCCATGGCCCACAGGTCACAGAGGCTGAGACCCCTTTCAGCCAGTCCCTTGTGTCCATTTTATGAAGGAGAACACTAAGGAGGGCTGGGGAGAGTGTCCATTAAGCCAGGTTGGTGGTAGATGCTGGGGTCTTGCCCATTATCCACAGGGCTCCCCAGAAGGAAGGACGCTGGGCACACAGCAAGCATGAAGGACACCTTTATTGGTGGGAGCACTGAAGGACAGCAGCTGGTGTGGTGACATGGCAGACAGCCGCTCTCCCTGCTCTCCTCCTCTGAGTACCCCGTACCCCTCCACACCAGGACTGGGGCCTGGGGCTCGACTCAGACCCTCCAGCCCAGGGAAGGAGCAGGGCCTCCATGCCCTAACTTCAACGTCCCAGGAAGGATCCGGCACTGGACCTCTTGTCTACCTCCCGGGCCAATCACCGAGGCAGTAGGGTCGGGGTGACTGGGGAGGAAGGTGGTTGGCCCTGGGGGAGACCTGTGGGCCCTCAGTGGCAGCACCCCAGCCTGTGTCTGCCTGGCAGGAACAGCTAAGGCACGGTGGCTGGGCCGAGTCCTGCAGGTGCGAGCTCTGCAGGGCCCAGACCCTCTGAGGATGTGTAGATGAGAGAACATGAAGCTACTTTTTCTGCCGGTGAGGCCGGGAACTGCTGCTGCAGTTGTTGGTGGCTGGGCTGGCCTGTTCAGAGGCAGCTCCAGAGTTCTTCTTGAGGGCTGGCTTGGGCTTCTCCCCTCTGTCTGGTGGGGAGGACCTGAAGGACCAGGGGGCTAGCAAGGCCTGCATGACTCTGACAGCTCCCACGGCTGCCAGGAGCCCCCAGAGCAGGGTGGGAGGTTCCATGGGAGACAGCTGGGTCCGTACCCAGTGGAGGGCCTGGGCCAGGGCACTGCTGGGGTTGCGGGCCCGGGGTGGGCTCTTGTCCTGTGGGAAAAGGACTGAGGAAGACCTGGAGAATTGAGGTTACCTCTGCCACCTCCCTTAGCCTGGCAGACACCCTCCTACCTGAAGCCCAAACTGTCTGAGCAGCATCTCCAGCGTTGGGTCCCCCAGGGACACCGGTGGGAAGAACTCCTCCACCCACTGTCGGCGCCACCACCGGCTGCAACAGGGTGCATCTCAGCGCATGCTGCAGCCCAACCCCAGCACCCGCCTAGCACCAGCCTTACCTCTGCTCTCCAGGCTGTGAGAACCAGTACTTGTACCTCTGGGCTCGGACATAGGTGGGCGGCTGCTTATGAAAGGGGTACCTGGTGATATTGCTCTGGATCAGCTGGATCACTGTGTGGGGAGAGGGGGCTCAGCACAAGGGCCAACACCCCTCTCCAGCCTCTCCCCTGGCCTGTCCCCTCACCTGGCTCTTTGCCCTGCAGCAGGCGGAGAACCAGGCTGGTGAACCAGGGGCTGTGTGTGTGGGGGCCCAGGGCTGCGAACCACATCTGCCAATCCAGGCGCGGTTGGTGGGGTACCACCACAGGGGGCGGCCGGCTCACATTCCCAGGCTTGTACATGAACTCGATCTCCTGCCAGGTGAGCCCATGGTCAGCTGAGCCAGTGAGACTGGTCCCCTAAGTCCCCCAACCTGTGGGAGGCTCACCGTCCAGTGGTGTCCATCATAACTGCCCTCCAGCACCACCTCAGGGCGCCCACCCAGGCCAGTCATCCGTCGGAAGAGGCCGTAGGAGTTGGCGAGCTGCAGGTGTCCCACAGCACCAGAGAGGCGGTGAGCCCCAGTCCAGAGGCGCCCGTGGGTCTCAGGCTCCACGTAGGAGTACGGCACCTGTGGACAAGTGGCCAAAACGCTCAGGGCTGCCTCCAGACCCCTCCAACCCCACTCTCCCAAGATGCTACCCACCAGGCTGATCAAGAACAAGGCCACCGTGGCAGCACCCAAGATTGAAAGCTGGACAGCAGCACAGAGCTTCGGCAGCCACCCTCGCACCTGGGTCCACCTGGGGACAGGGAGACCAAGTGTAGTCAGGCCCATCCTGGAAGTTCCCTGACTTCCCTACTCGTAGGAACCTACCTCCAGAGGGCAGTCAGCAGCTCCCAGGCCAGGGAGGCCACCCCCAGCCACACAGTGGGCAGGGTGACTGTCTTCAGCCATTGGGAGAACTGGTGGAAGGTGAAGGCTGCCGAAGGAGGGGGTGTGAGGAGGGTAGGTCCAGGCCCTGCCCTGGCCCCCCATCAGCACTCACTGGTTTTGGAGTGAGGGGCGTGAGGAGGGTAGGTCTAGGCCCTGCCCCAGCCCCCCGTCAGCACTCACTGGTTTTGGAGTGTACGGTACGCTGCTGCCAGTCAACCTCCAGACCAAAGCAGTGCACGGTGCCGTAGGCTAGCAGCCCATAGATGGCCAGCTCCAGCAGCAAGGACAGTGTGGCCAGCAGGGCCTTGGGCCAGGCTGTGGGAAGGACAGTTACAGGTTGGCAGAGGGTCCACAGTCAGAGGATTAGGGTGGAGCTAGAGTAGGGATGCTGTAGGGGATGTGGGAGGGAAGGAAACAGCTGGGGAGGACAGTGGGGGTGAGGATGGTGGGCTCCTGGACAGGCTGACACTCACAGGTGGACGCCTTCTTGCGGCGGCCAAGGCCAGGCTCAGCAGCCAGGTGCTGGTCGTCTAGGAGGGCAGTGGTGAGCACCAGGGTCAGCAGGTTAAAGAAGTTATAGTTGCCAGTGATGATGATGAGAATTTGCAACAGCACCTGCAGAGGGTCTGCACTCAGAGTGGCAGCCCTGCCTGACCCCACCAGACCTGCTGCAAGGCTGCCTGTCTCCTAGCACTGTCCTGTCCCTAGAGGGACCCACTGGTCAGTGCTAAAGAAGGCCATGCTTTGTCTCCTACCCACCTGAGTGTAGAAGGCGGCCAAGCGCAGTCGGCGAATGGGAGCAAAAAACAGAGGGGGCACGGCGATCTCGATGAGGAAGGTGGCTACAACGCTGAGCTTGTGCAGCCACACAGGCAGGTGGTGGGCAAGCCAGGCCGCAGGCGTGGGCAGGCACTGGGTCTCGTAGTGGTAGGTGAGGGCTGCAGGGGATAGGCAGGTGGTCAGGACTGGGAAGAATCCCAGACCACCCCAGGTTCAGGCTGGGACCCTCACCAGTAAGTCCCCACCACGTGGGGCAGCGGCTGGTCAGCTTGACCACACCCGAAGCAAACATGAGGCGAAACAGCAGCCAGCGTACGAGCCAGAAGGGGAGTTCTTCGTGGGGCAAGGCCCCTGTCAGCCCACCCTGGTGGGCCTGCTTGCGGTTGGGGACCTGTCTCAGTGGAGCCACCAGCACAATCAGAAAGCCTGTTTCCAGTAGCAGGGAATCCCTATGGGGAGATGAAATGGCACTGAGGGTCCCTTCCCTCAAAGGTCCTGGGGAAAGGCAAACAGCTCCCACCCAGCCTCCAGCAGCCCTGCCCAGAAGTCACTCACCACTGGAAATAAAGGAACACCTGGCCCACCTGCAGGGAGAGGGCTGTCAGGGAGCAGATGTGTCTGTCCCCCGGTGAGGTAGAGGTGGGAGTGGGATGAGGACAAAGAGATAAGGGTCCCACTTGCCTGGCAGGCTGACAGGTAGGCAGCCCAGAGCAGCAGGTAGACGAGGGGGTGGCGCAGTGGACGCAGAAGCAGGGCACCCAGGGCCAGCACTGTGCCCAACAGGCTCAGCAATTCCAGGCCCTGGGCTGTATCCAGCCCCAGCCTTGGTGCCTCCCACAGCAGTGTCGGTGTCTCCCACAGCTGCTGCCAGTGTCCCTTGCCCTGTGGCCGCAGCATCCTTCGAGCAGGCAGAATGCCCTCAGGGCCATAGAGGCCTGTGGGAAGGCAGGTCAGGGCCAAGCCTGCGAGTGCCCTCCTACACTAAATTTACCTGAAAAAGGGCCTGCAGGTGTCCCCACCCCAGGTAGAGCCTGTAGATGCCCCCACCCCCAGCATAGGGCCTGCAGATGCCTCCCAACCCAGATAGGGTCTGCAGATGCCCCCCAGAGTCTACAGATTTTCCCCACTCCAGAAAGGGCCTACAGTCCCTCAAGACACTCCCCCCAGGACACAACCTGTGGGTACCCACCCTGGGTCCAGAAGGACTGCCCGACTCTCTGGGTCAGCATCTTCTGCCCAACAGCTCACGTTTCTCTACCTGCCCCACCAGGTCTGGGCGGACATCAGTTTCCCACCCTCCTTGGGGTTCTGCCCCCACCCCAGGTGAGAACTCGAACCCTGAGGGAAACGGACCATCGCACATCTTCCTACCGCCACGTCCCCGCGGCCCGCAGGACACGAACCGCGGTCACACACCACGACATCAAGGCCTAGACTCACTCTCGCCCCAGACCGCGGGGTGGGGGTTATGAGACCACACAGGGCCCCGCGCACGGGTTGTGGGGTGGTGTCCTATCCGCGGCGCCCTCACCCGGGATCTGCGTGTAGAGGGAAGCGAAGGCGAACATGAAGACACCGGCCACGCCCTGGAGGAAGAGCTGCCGCGGGAGCCGCGAGCCCGCCATGTCCGCTACGCGGCCGGCTGGAGAGGAGCCCGCGGTTCCTGAGGCACCGCCCCGCCCTCCTAGTGGTCCCGCCCCAGGCCCCGCCCCCAGGCCACGCCCCATCCCTAGGTCCAGCCCCACCTCGTGGTCCCGCCTTGGGCCCCGCCCCCTAGGTCTGCCCCCCCCCGTGGTCCCGCCCCTAATGCCCCGTCCTGCTTCGTAGTCCTGTCCTTAAGGCTCCGCCCCACACAGGCCCCACCTCATTCTTGTGGCCCCGCCCGAGGCCCCGCCCCAACCTGCTAGTCAACTTCTGCTCCGCATCCCGCTTCCGACAGCTGCAAGCCCCGCCCCGAATGCTCCCCGGACCTCCCCGCAGCCTTTCCAGGGCCCTTTGGCCTGGGATTGGTTCCGAAGTCTGGGACCGGTGTACGTCATACATATGCGCGAGGCATAGGGCTTACGTACTTCCTGGGCGGGAACAGCAAAATGGCGCCAGAATCAGTGGCGGGCTGAGGCCGAGAACGCTGTCGGAAGCCAGCCCTCTGCTCCCTGGCCGCTCGGCCCCTCCCGGACATGGAGGACGTGGAGGCGCGCTTCGCCCACCTCTTGCAGCCCATCCGCGACCTCACCAAGAACTGGGAGGTGGACGTGGCGGCACAGCTGGGCGAGTATCTAGAGGAGGTGAGGCGGCGGGGTGGGCGCGGGCAAGGGCGCGGGCGGGTCGGCGCGCGGGCCTGTGGCGGCCTGGCTGTCTCCAGGGCTGCGGCTGTCGGTGCCTACCGCACTGGTCCTCAGGCCTCCCTTGCCCCAGCTCCAGCTCTGCCTCTTGAAGCCATCTCTTATTAGGTGAGCCTGGAGCTGACGTTGCCGTGAAATGGGCTGGTGGCCAGCATTTTCAACACTGCAATGTACAGACCAGGAAGCATCGTCGTCTTCGTTTTAGTTATTGTGCGCACGTTTGTGTGTTGAGAGATATGGATCGCTCCGTGAGAGGGATTTTTTTTTCTCTTTTTTTGCGGTACTGGGGTTCGAACCTAGGGCCTCACATGCAGGCAAGCACTCCTGCCACTGAGGTACATGCTGCAAGAGGGATCCTCTTACAGCTAGCACCCTGTTTGATCCTATCAGCAATTAATTCCTTCCCTATTTGACAACCGTGTCAACCTCTCTTACGGAGCTATTATAACCGTGTCAACCTCTCTTACGTAGTCTATTATTGCATTTTACTTTCACTCAGCATCCACTACAGTAGTACTTACACGTTTCTTGTTTTAATCAGTAGTGCCCTCCTTTCTACCAAATTCAAAGGATGCTAGATGTGTCATCTTATTCAGCTTGCCAGCATTTGTTGGGTTGACCACGCCTGCCTGCCTTCTTGAAATAGCGATGCCATGATTTTCTTCCTATTTTCCCTATTTTTTTCTCCTGTTTTTTTGCTCAGGGTGGAGCTCTCTTTCCCTTAAATGGTCTCTTTCACTGTTATCTGTGATTTTTTTTTTTTTTTTAACCTGTGATGTATGAGGACATCTCCCAGATTTTTGGCTTGGTCCCAGATCTTTCTTCCAATTTTTTTTTTTTTTTGGTAAAGGGGGAATTGAACCCATGATTGCTTAACTACTGAGCCATATCCCCAGCCCTTTTTTGAGCCCCTATTTTGAGACAGGGTCTTGCTAAGTCCTTAGGGCTTTCCTAAATTGCTAAGGCTGGCCTTGAACTTGCAAACCTCTTACCTCAGCCCAGTGGCTGGGATATAGATGTGGGTGGGCCACCATTCCTGGCCAACTCTCTCTCTTTTGTATCTAGCTGCTCTCTTGATACTAGAGGTTATGTGAGCATCTCAGTTTTAATTAAAGTGGAGCTTTTCATTTTTTTTTTTGTCAAACCCCAGTCTTCCTTATTCTGTGAATGGCTCCACTATTCAACTAAAGGTAAAAGTTAAGGAAATTCATGTCTACCCATGAGTTGTGTCAGTTATACCACTAGATTACTTGAATTAATCTGCTTTCCATTCTCTTTGGTTCAAGCCTGAATCTGTTTAGAACTTTCAGTCTGAATTCCCTGTCTCCGTATTTGGCACCATCCAATCCATGCTCCACCCAGAAGCAGGCGTGACTCAAAAATTAAAATCACACCCCAGCACTGCTCAACCTAAGACCCCTCAGTGTCTTTCCATTGCACTAGAGTAAATCCAAACTTCCTCTTCTGAGTCTGGCTGTGTGCACTGTTTTAGACTCATCTCAGTCAGTTTGCTGCCTGTTCATTTGAACCATGTCAGTCTGTTTCCCTGTGCTCATTCTTGACTGGGGTCTATATACTTTCTGTTCGTATTGGGGAATGTTCTTTTATAACTAAGTCCTTTTCATCCTTTAGGTCTTACCTTAAATATCAGCTACACTGTATACATGTCTAAAGTAGTTCCAACTGTCATAGTACTTTTTGTACTTTAGAATGTTTATTATGTGTTTCCCACTTGTTTACTAGTCTGACCTCTCCATCCTAGTTTGTAAATTCTGCAAGGGCAGGGATTATGTATGTTCTCTTCTGCTTCATAGAGTGTCTGGTACATAGTGGGTGTGGAATAAATGTTTATTAAGTGAACTTGTGGTCTGATGATTGACCATCTCTGCTTCAGTGCAGTCTGCTAAGAAAATTCAGAGAACTGTACCTGGAGGATTTAGGTTTCCACCATAAGCAGGGTCCTTAGGGATACTTGATAAGAATACTTCCTTCCTGGCTTGTCCATCTTCCCTCCTGCCTCTAGACTGCTGTGCCACACCCTCTGTGCCCCTGAAGGCCTTATTTCCTGGCCTCTGGTTTTCTTGGTGTACTTCTTTTGTTTTCCAGACAATTATCAGATTTTTTTCCCCTAACACAATGTGTTATGATGTTATAACTTCTTTTATCCACTTATTTATTCATTGTTGATAAGTGTCCATTGTGTGACAAGAACCAAAACTCTACAAAAATAATGGTGAGCAAAGCACACAATTTGTGCTTTGAAAGGACTTGCACTTTGACAGATGACTGGGTCCTAAGGCAGTAGCAACACAGTCATAAATATCATACACTTGGTGCATACTTGGGTCAAGTACTTGTCGTTGTTTTACACACATAAATTCACATAATCCTTATGAAAACTATTCATGCAGGTACTAGAGAGATTAACTTGTGTATCCAAAGTCGCAGCAGATTCACTCCCCACTATCACCTGGGTAGTCCTAAAGTGATGCCAGCTTTGAAAGAAAGGTTTAGGGTTCTGTGAAGGGTGTGATGGAGACCTAATTTGGTCTGGGCTAAAAGGAGTTGCTATCTCATAGTGAACTGAAGAGTGTTCCATGCCGAGGGACACAGTGTTTGAAGGTTGAGGTGGGAAGGTACTTGTTTGGTGGAGGGCCTGAAAGTGGGCCTGCGTGCCTGGAGAGGGAGGAGGTCGAGCATGGGGTCTTCCTTAGGGACTCTGTTTAGGATTTTGGGCTTTTTTCTAAGAGTGGCACAAAGCCATTAGGGTTCTGTGGTGGAGTGATGAGAGTAGATGCAGGGAAGTGAGAGGTGGGAGGAGGAAAGAGTCCTGTCAATGCAGAGGTGGAGGCTGGGCCAGGGTGACAGCTGACTGAAGGGCAGTCTGGATTTGGCAGGGTCCCGAGCTGAAATTGAATGGGCAGGGGAAGAAAGGAACTGAGACCCTGAGTTTCTGGGCAGTGAGCTGGGGGCTGCCTAGAATTCGGTGTGGATATTGTGGATCTTTTTTTTTTTTTTTTTTTTTTCAGTTGTGGGTGGACACAATACCTTTTTTATTTATTTTTATGTGGTGCTGAGGATCAAACCCAGTGCTAGGCCAGTGTTCTACCGCTGAGCCACAGCTCCAGCCCCAGTATGGATCTCGGTTAAAACATCGGAACGACTGAAGAAGGCAACTGGACATAGGGGTTGAGATGAGAAATCCAACCTGGAGTCCTGAGAAGGTTGATGGAGTGTAATATCCCCCAGCAAGTGAGCTGAATGGACTGGGGGTCCTCAAAGGGAAGAGCCTCTGCTTGGGTCTCCTGAATATCCTTTCTTCAGGGCAGGCCATTCTGCAGCTCTCATACTCCTGTAGACTGTGATGCTCCTGCACCCCACCTCCCAAATTTCTTTTATCCCCCAGGAATTAGTGGAAACAACTCCCCTTGGTGACACCCTTGCAGACCATTCTCCTTCTTTGTTTGGCATGGTGCCCAGCATCTTAGCTTTTTTGCCAGCACAACCTACCCTTTGGCCAGGTTTATATGATGTGCATTTTCCTGAATAGTTGTATCCTGTCTGTGCTAACTGCCTTCGCATGGCTGGGTGATTGCTCTTCCAAAAATACCATGCTTTTCACCTGTCTGGTGAGTTTATCCATTTTTCAGGCTTAGCTCTGATACTGCCACATCTTTAGTTCATCAAATATTTACTTGGCACCAGCATCAGGCACTGAACAAAAGGCTGGAATTACCTTGATGCTGTTCATTGTCCAGTAAGGAAGAAGAGACTCAAAAATAGTGCAACAAGATAGCGCTGACAGGGCCAGGCACAGCGACTCATCTGTGATCCCATCTACTCCGGAGCTGAGGCTGGAGGATTGCAAGTTCAAGGCCAGCCTGAGCAACTTAGTGAGACTGTCTCAAAATAAAAAATAAGGACAAGCGGGTGCCGTGGCACGTGCCTGTAATCCCAGCAGCTCATGAGGCTGAGGCAGGAGAATCGTGAGTTCAAAACCAGCCTTAGCAACTTAGTGAGCTCTTAAGCAACTCAGAGAGACCCTGTCTCTAAATTACAAAAAGGGCTGGGGATGCGACTCAGTGGTTAAGCACCCCTGGGTTCAATCCCCAGTACCAAAAAAAAAAAAAATAGAAAAAAATAAAAAGGGCTCAGTGGTAGAGAGCCTCTAGGTTCAATCCCCAGTACTACAAAAAGAAAGAAAAATGACACTAGCGGGTGGCAAGGAGTCCCCAGAGAGGGAGGGAGACCCCATAGGGAGCTTACACTGGGGGACAGGAGCCAGGCATTCTCGGCAGACAGAAAAGCAAAATCAGAGGGCAGAGACATGAAGGGGCTTCCAGGGTTGACTGGGAGCAGTGCAGGCAAGGGGCCTGCTTTGTGGGGAGGCTCCTGAGTTATGTGTGGAGGTGAAATGTGGGGGGCGCTGAGTGGTAGTGCCTGACCTGCGTGAGGCCCCAGTCTAATCCCTAATACCTCAGAAAAAGCTGGGGGTGCCTGGTACCTCGGTAAATGAGGTCTGAGTTCTTGGAAAATGCTTGTCTAGAGATGGGTTTGGGAACTGTTGGCATATGGTTGGTAGCTCAGTATGGGGTGGACAAATGGTGTATTTGCAGGTGTGCTGTGGGAGGAGAGCCCCAGGACTGTGGTGTTAAGGGGAATGCAGGAGCCAAGTCTCAGGGGACCCAGCAAACTGAACCTGTTTGCTGAGTTCTCTGCTCAGAGGATGGAGACCCCAGCATTTGTCACTGTTGCGTATACCCTGAGGTTCTTTTCCTTCTCTCGGGGTGAGGGATTGTCCTGCTGAGGTCCATTTGAATTGTCCCTAATGCAAGTGGGCCCATTGTCCAGTGCCTTCTGAGGCAGCTGCTGTGGACAGGGGGGCTCTGGGGACCTCCCTCTCCCAAAATACCAGGTCTTAGAGGGTGCAGGAAGTAGGGAATCACAAGACCTGTCTCTCCTTTCAGGGAACACCCAGAGACAGCTGATGGGATTAGAGCCAAGCTGGAGCTACTGGGCTATGGGTACTTGGTGGGCAAGGCTTCCCTTTGCAGAATGGGCATAGATTGGGCCCTGGCTTCCTCTGCACTGGTGTCGTTTCTTACAGCTGGACCAGATCTGCATTTCTTTTGACGAAGGCAAAACCACAATGAACTTCATCGAGGCAGCACTGCTGATCCAGGGCTCAGCCTGCGTCTACAGTAAGAAGGTGGGCCCCGCTGGGCTACCAGTTGGGTTCTTTGGTGGCAAGTGTGCCTGTGATCAGTTTTCTCGCTGGGGCAGCCGACAGTGCTTATCCTGTCTATGACCTGTCCTGGCAGCACCGTAGGCCTCACCTTTTAATACCAAAGGATAAACTCAGGTTTAAAATGGTACTTGTGGGTGTAGCTTGGGTAGAGTGCTGCTAAGCATGCCTGAAGCCCTGGGTTCAATCTCCAGCATTGCAAAAAATAGAGATAGTCACTGCCAGGAAGAGAGGGTCATGTATGCAGTGGGTTCTATTGTCCCTTGTGCACATTTGGCAGCAGCCCAGAGGTGGCGTGGGTATGCACTCTGCATCCCCTACCCCTCACCTGTAAGTGCTTCATCATCAGCATCTCAAGAAACTCTAGCCCTCAGCTGAGTGGTAAGAGCTGCTCTGTGGAGGAGACAGACAAGAAGCAAAGGGAATGACCTCAGGTCACTGATGGGCTGTCAGAGACTCAGAGGCTCCCAGAATGGAGAAGCTGGTGGGAGCCTGTGGGCAGAAGAGGAGCAGATGTGTGTGTGAGGGGCCTGGTTTGTGGGGCCTGCCACCCAGGGCTGTGTGAGGCATCCATTGAGATGTGGCTGTCCCCATGTTGAGGAGGCCATGCTTGCTGCTTTGTGGAGAACAGAGACAGGACAGAAATACGCAGCCTTGGCTGTTGGAGTAATGCTGGTGAGACTAGTAGTTTGACTTGGAGGTGATGGCCGGGCCTTTTAGTGGGTGGCTGTGGGCTTTTGTGGGTGGCGCCTCCTTAACTTGCCCTCACTGCTGGCCTCTGGCTGCCAGGTGGAGTACCTCTACTCGCTGGTCTACCAGGCTCTCGATTTCATCTCTGGCAAGAGGTGAGTGCTGGAGGCGGAGCTGGGAGGCAGCGGCCTTCACTTTACACTGTGCCTGCGTGCAGCTTGGGAGGCCCGCAGCCCCCAGGACACCCACGGGGTGCTCTTCTCTCGCAGGCGAGCCAAGCAGCTCTCCTCAGTGCAGGAAGATGGGGCCAATGGGACCACCAGCTTGGGGGCGCCCCAGCAGGTAGAGGATGAGGTGAGTGGCGTTGGTGACCCCTGCCCTGTGGCATCTGTGCTGCACACCACATGCTCTTGCTGTTTCCACAGTTCCTGTCGCTGGACGACTTCCCTGACTGTCGGGCTAATGTGGATCTGAAGAATGACCAGGTGCCCAGTGTGAGTGCCCAGCTGTCTGGATGGGTGTGTCTGGCGTTGCTCCATGTGGGTCCCTGCCTGGAGCTTGAGGCATTCAGGGCCCACCCACATGCTGGCCTTCATGCAGGAGCTGCTCATTGTCCCTCTCTTGCCGATGGCCTTGGTGGCTCCTGATGAAGTGGAGAAGAACAGCAGCCCTCTGTACAGGTATGGGCCTGAGCCCAGCTTGGAGGAGGAGAGAGGCCTGCCTGAGAAGGACCTCTTCAGTGCATGTGTTTTTGCCAAAACAGCCATCAGGGTGAGGTCCTGGCCAGCCGGAAGGATTTCAGGATGAACACATGCACCCCCCATCCCAGAGGGGCCTTCATGCTGGAGCCGGTGGGCATGTGCCCCATAGAGCCGGTGGGCACGTGCACCATACCAAGGAACCAGAAGGGTAAGAGCTTGGGTTTGGGCACTTGGCAGGAAGGAAGGAGTAGGAGGTCTTTCAGGGACTCCTGTTGGGTCCCCAGTGCCCACTGGTTCTGTGCTTGGGAGCTGCCTCCTCCCAGGCTCCTGCTCCACTGGGGTGGCCTGGCTGGAGTTCATCTCTCTGCCACCTTTGCTGTGCCTCAGTGGCCAGCCAGTGAGGGACCAGCTGGTTTCAGTAGTGGAATATGACACTGGCTCCCCTCCCCAGCCTGAGGCCTGGGACCTCCTGGACTCTGCCTGCTTCTACCCCTGTAGAAGGGCTCAGTGGGCTTCAGGTAGGAACCTTCTTGGATGGGGTGGGGGCTGACCCTGTCTAACCCCTGCCTCCCAGATACCGGGAGGGCTGAGGAGCAGCCAATGGAAGTCTCTGGGTGCCGGAATCCTGTCACTGTGCTTGACTTCTCCCAGCAGCCAGGTGAGAGAGACCTCCCTGGTGGGCTGGCAGGGCTGAGGAAGAGACCAGGGAGGCAAAGCTGGTGACAGAACTCTAAACAGGCTGCTCTCAGCTTCCTCAGCCTGCCATGCCTGCCCCTGGCTAAGCAGCTTGTGGTGGGTGAGGTGTACAGGTAGCAGGCACAGCCCCATGGATCCTCAGCAACTGCCCTCTGACTGCCTTCCTGGCCTTCCCTGGACAGATCCAGGTGGCAGCAAATAAAGAGGAAGGTTTGCCAAGATGAACTGAGGCTGGGGGGTTGCAAGTTCAAGGTCAGCCTGGGCAATTTAGCAAGACCCTGTCTTGAAATTGAAACTAAGAAGGGGTGGGGACGTAGCTCAATGTTAGACTCTGGGTTTAATCTTCAGTCACACACACACACAGAAATGAACTAAATAAAGCACATGAGTGTGACAGAGTGTAAGGTTCTGCTGGATCCTCTACGTGCAGTGAGCGAAGCTGAGCAGAGGGAATGACCTGTCAGGTTCCTAAGGAACAACCCTGCCTGCTCTCTGGGCTCTGGGCTCCTTGGGGCTGATGGATCTCTTGCTGCCTGCCTAGGCACCTCTCCAGAAGGCCTAGCGCCCAGCAGTGGGGGTGAAGATGAGGTGGAGGAGGAGGAGGCAGTACAACTCCCAGAGGCCACAGCCCCCAAGGCCACGCTGGAGCCTGATGAGCCCAGGAGCCCGCAGCAGGTGTGGTCCCTGATGTGATGGAGTTGAGCTGCCCACTGGCGAGCCCTGGCTGTGGGGCAGCGACCCTCACAGGGCGCACAGCACAGCACAGTACAGTGGTTCCTAAGCCTTTTGATCTTTGCCCCGTCTGCTTGTTGTACATCTGGCCAGTTGGGGACCCTGCCTAGGAGCTTGCATGTCCTAGACTACTCTGCAACTAGTCTTTTTTTTTTTTTTTAATTTAATTTATTTATATTAAATATTAAAATTTATATTATTTATTTTATTTATTTGTATGCAGTGCTGAGAATTGAACCCAGGGCCTCAGGCATGCGCTTTACCACTGAGTCACAGCCCCAGCCCTGCAGCTAGCCTGTTGATGGCAGCTTCTATGTCTTTCCCCTCTGAGTGGGGCAGCTGCTGCTCCTCGGGGGTGGGCTGCTATTCAGTGGTCTGAGCCCCATGGAGCTCCCAGTACCGGGAATGCCATGCCAACCCCTGAGGTCAGGCTGGCCTGAGGGAATGGTTCCAGAGGCCTCTGCTGCCTCCCTCAGCTCCCGTGGGGTAAATCTGTCCTTCATAGAGCTCAGAAATCCTTTTATCTCTAACATTTTTTTTAAAAACTCGGGTGTGATGTGGCTCCAGTAAAGCAATTGCTTAGCATGCACAAGGCCCTGGTTCAGGCCCCAGTACCACAAATCAGTCAAACAATCAGTCCAACACACGGGAGGGAAGGCTGACATTAATTCTGGGTGAATGTTTGTCATAGTCCATGTTTTGTTTTTTATTTTGAAAGAAAAAAAGGTCTTCTCGTGGCTAGTTGGTATGTCCTAGAGTATTCCCTGAGGTTTTTGTTTTTAGTCCTTGAACTATGTGGACTTGCCACAAAGAGGGTCCCTGCAGGGTTCCTGTCATGGACCCCAGGGCAGAGCTGCTGGGGCACCCAGCGTCTTGTGTGGACAAGGGCAGGACAGGGACCCTGTGGGCGCTTTTTTTGCAGAGTACCCTGTCCAGGAGGTACATGCTGCGGGAGCGGGAGCGCGTCCCGGAGCCCGTGTCCCAGCTGAAGGTGAGGGGCAGGGAGGGTGTGCTCCAGGACGCCCATCGTGTCTCTGCTCCTGCGGCCCTCAGTGCCCTTCTGGCCACACTCTTCTGAGGAACTGGCTTGCTCCCAGAAATCGAAGTCCCCCATAGCTCTGGGCCCTTCCTCCCTCCCTTGCGTGGCACCCTCTGACCCTGGGTCGAGTGGACAGCCTCTCCCTGGGCTATCACTGCACTTGGTTTTGGGCTTGGGAAGAAGAGTGTGCGGTCTACCCACCCTCAGCGTTTGCTTGCACTGTGCTCAGGAGACCCCAGACCCCTGGCAGAGCCTGGACCCCTTTGACTCGTTGGACTCTAAGCCCTTTAAGAAAGGTAACTGGGCCAGGGACCTCCACTCAGGCTCCCCTGGCCAGTTTGCTGGAGTATGGGGTCGTGGGGTGGGGGTGTACCCTGATCCCATGACTGCTTTTGAGACAGCCCCAGCCTGCCCCCAGGTAGGCCATACTCTGTGCCTCCCTGTGTGGAGGAGGCTCCAGGACAGAAGCGCAAGAGGAAAGGTGCTGCCAAGCTGCAGGACTTCCACCAGTGGTACCTGGCCACCTGTGAGTGGCACGGTGGGCTGGGATACCTCACCCCCTAGGTGCTGGGGCCAAGCCAGGGCTGGTGGAGGAGGGAGGGCCAGCCCCCTTTCCTAATGCCATTAATAGTCCCCACCCCACCTGGTGTGGAGGTCCAGGCCTTGGCCTGGTTCTTGCTGACCAAGTTTCCTCACAGATGCTGACCATGCTGACAGCAGGAGGCCCCGGAGAAAAGGCCCAACTTTTGCAGGTGAGGCAGGCCCCACGTGCAACCTGCCTAGGGAAGACAGCCCTACTCTACCTTCTTCCACCCCGACCAGGGTTACCGCAGGCCCTGGGTGAACCAGAATGAGCCTGGACAGGATGGGGAGCCCCTCACAAGGCTTTTGTCTGCAGACATGGAGGTCCTGTACTGGAAGCATGTGAAGGAGCAGCTTGAGACCCTTCGGAAGCTGCAGAGGCGGGAGGTGAGTACCCCTTTGGCTGAGGTCTGGGACACCATGGGACCCCTGATGGGAGATGACAGTGCCCTTACAGATGCTCTCTCCAGATAACTGAGCGGTGGCTGCCTAGGGCTGAGGAGGGCTTGTGGCCTGCAGAGGATGACCGCCTGGAGGAGTCCCTGGAAGACCTGGGAGCAGCAGGTGGGTGCTTGCTGGCACTGGGGTGGGGCTCAGCAACGGCACCGGCTGAGTTCCTGCCTGTGGTTGCCAATCCCACGTCTCAGCAGATGACTTTCTGGAGCCCGAGGAGTATGTGGAGCCCGAGGGGGCAAAGCCGGGGGAGGCTGCTGACCTGGGTAGGTCTGAGGGAACTGGAACTGTGGGAGGGAGGGTGTGGTGGCACTGCAGCTGCAGCAGCTCACAGGCGGCCCTCCTCAGATGCAGAGGCCATGCCAGAATCCCTGAGCTACGAGGAGCTGGTTCGAAGGAATGTGGTAGGCCTGGGTCAGAGGCAGGGAGTGGGCGAGGGAGCCTCAGGCGCAAGACGAAGTCCCTGCGTTCTCTTCCAGGAGCTCTTCATTGCCACCTCCCAGAAGTTTGTCCAGGAGACAGAGCTGAGTCAGCGCGTCCGGGATTGGGAAGACACCATCCAGCCCTTGCTCCTGGAGCAGGTGAGGCAGGCAGGGCACTTCTTGAGGACTGGAGCTTCCTGCCTGAGCGTTGTCCGGGTCTTACCCCTCCTTGTCACCAACATGCCCCTCCCCCACACAGGAGCAGCACGTGCCCTTTGATATCCACACCTACGGGGACCAGGTGGTCTCCCGATTTCCCCAGCTCAACGAATGGTGTCCCTTTGCAGAGCTGGTGGCTGGCCAGCCTGCCTTTGAGGTGTGTCGTGCCATGCTGGCCTCCTTGCAGCTGGTGAGTGGCTTGGGTCACATGGGTGGGGAAAATGGTCCCCACACCCTGCTGATGGCTTGCCTCTGCAGGCCAATGACTACACAGTGGAGATCAGCCAACAGCCAGGGCTGGAAGCGGCTGTGGACACCATGTCTCTGAGACTGCTCACCCACCAGCGAGCCCACAAGCGCTTCCAGACCTACACGGCTCCCTCCATGGCCCAACCCTGAGTAGGAGCTCAAGGGGAAGGTGGGCCTGTTCTCCCTGTGTGCTGAGAGGTTGCTCTCTGCCTCCTGCCTGGGCCAACCTAATAAAAGTGGTGTTGCCATCTCACTCACCCTTAAAACAGGACCCACTGAAATTGCCTACTCTATGCAGAGAAGTGAGCTGCCTGGCCCCTGTGGGGTGCTGGCACAGATCACACACACACAGAGCTCAGATGCATGGTTTAGTGATGGGCCCAGGCTGCAGTGGTTCAGAGGACACTGCGGAAGGCAGCCATGTGCCGCTGCACACTGTCTGCAATCTGCTCAGCAGACTTGCTCCGGCCATAGTAGTCTGTGAAGAGGCCATCAGGGTTGAGCAAGTAGATCGCAATGGAGTGGTCGACAATGTAGTCCTGGTCTGCATCCTTGGGGCCAGCACTGTAGTATACACGGTAGCTGCGGCCAGCCTGGGCCACCTGCTCAGCAGAGCCTGTTAGACCCAGCAGTCTTGGGTGGAAGTCCTGCACGTATCTGGCCATGGCTGCCACGTCATCCCGCTCAGGGTCCACAGTGATGAAGATGGGCTGCACGGGGGGCAGGCCAGGCTTGGCTTCCAGCTGCTGTACCACCTGTACCAGCTTCTCTAGCTCGTCTGGGCAGATGTCTGGGCAGTGTGTGAAGCCAAAGTACATCAGCACCCACTGGCCCCGGAAGTCAGCCTTGCAGCGAGCCTGGCCTTGGTGGTCCAATAGGCTGAAGTCGCCCTGTCCCACAGCAGCCTGGCGCAGGGCTTCTGTCCGCCGTTGCTGCCGCCACTGTTCCTTCTCAGCCCTGGCGGCCAGCCAGGCCCCACCTAGCCCAGCCCCAAACAGGGCAGTGATGAGCAGCCTGATTCGAAGCCCAGGGCCTTGGGATGGGCCTTGACTGCCCCTCTCTGCAGGGCCCTGCCCCGACAAATGCCGGGGCCTCATGTGCAGGGCTTCATTTCCCAGGGCTCTAGGGGGTACTGGTGGCTTGAGATGACAGAGCCAAAGCCAAACCTTGGCTTTGGGCCCCCGAGCCAGCAACAGCATGGACCTGATCCTCCTAGAAGAAAGCAAAGATGTCAGGAGCCAGAAGAGAAGGAACAAAGATGCCTGGGGCCCCCGATCCCTGGAGCTCTGCCTCCACTCTTCCTGTACCTGCTCCCCTAAGCTCCAAATCTGTCCACCTCTGAAACCTCAAGCTCCAGCTTACGTGGTACCAAAGTTCACGTATGGCCAGTTTCACAAATGTCCCTCCTGTCCCTTCAGCCTGTTAGCCTTGGTCCTATCACCCCACCCTGCGTCTGCGTCTGCGTCTGCATCCGCAAAGCCCAGTCCAGCATTCACTTCTGTGAGCCTCCCGTCTCGCTTGATGGAAGCACTGCAAGCAAGCATATCTACGATAAGTCCATTTCTCTCCAGCCGGTCGCCCCGAGGGCTACTTCAAAGGTGGCTCTCCAGCCCTCCTCGCACGCTCAGCAGAAAACCTGCACCACCGGACTTAACCTTCCCCAGCAGACACGACATCTGCTCTCGCTTGGAGGCCCCATCCCGCACCTCCCGGCTCCCCGACAGCCCCTGCCTGGCGGAGGTCGGGGCCCCACCCCCGCCGGGTCGCTGCAGGGCTTGGGCTCCGCCAACCGGCGGGGGCACGGCTTTTTCCCTCCTAGCGTCCTGAGGTTCGGTCCCGCGGGAGGGCGGCCGAAGAGCCCTGGAGAAACCCAGCGCAGGTCCGGCGCCCGCACCTCGCCCAGGGCGCCCGGCCCGGAAGCAGCGCCGTCCCGCTCGCGACCACTGCGCAAGCTTGGGGGTCACGTGCAGCGCGCCGCCCCGCCCCGCCCCTGCACGCACTTGCCTCGGAGGCCGTGGGGCTTCAAGGCTGCGCGGCGGTGGGCGGCAGGACCAGTTCGGCGAAGGGCGAGGGGGTCGGGAAGGGCGCGCGGTCGGACAGCACGAGCGCCCCCTGCAAGGCTCGGCGCTGCGAGTCGGTCAGCGCGGGGCCGTCCAGGTGCACGCGGAGCCAGGGCGTCCCTGCCAGGCGAGGGCGGTCAGGGCTTCCGGGGTTGGAGGGCGCACCCGGAAGGGGCGGGCAAGAGGGCGTGGCCTGGGGTCCTGGGCGGTACTCACCGCGGCTCAGACTCTGGCCCACGTGCACCAGTAGCTCCGCGCCCACTCCCAGGCGGATTGGCTCTCCAGTGCGGCTGCGTCCGGCCCCGAGCTCGTGCAGCACGAGCGCTAGTGGCAGCGCCTGGACCCTCTCCACGGTGCCTGCGGGGAGAGTGAAGGCGCCGGGCAGCCGCGGGGAGGCCCGGGGTTGGGAGCGGGGTGGGGGCCCGGATCCCTGGTGCTCACCGGCCGCAGGCGCGAGTAATTCCTCTTGCTCCCGGGCGTGGGGCAGCAGCTGACGGCGCTGCGCCGGGGTCCCGAAGCACAGTGATCGGGCCAGGTTCGAGTCCACACCCTGTGCCACAAGCATCTGCTCGAAGCGGCGCCTCGCGGATCCGTCGTCCAGCGCCGCGGCTACCCGGGCGGTGCCCTGGGCCTGGTTACCCACGTGTCCGCTGAGCCACAGCAGCACGCCTCCTGCGGACCGGCCGGGCGAGTTTTAGGTGTCGTAAGGGCTGGGCGCCTGGTAGGGCGACTTTGCACCCCAGCCCCAACCTCTTCTCTTACCGAGTCTAGTGACCAGGTCCCGCAGGTCCGGTGGCCCTGTGCCATCCAGGCAGAGCAGCGCTTCCTCTACCTCTAGGGTGTGGCCCACGTTGCGGCCCAGGGGGTTATCCATGGCTGTCAGGGCTGCGGCCACCCGGAGCCCCAGGCCTGCCCCCACGTTAACCTGCAGAACGTTGGCTCAGTGTGGACTCTGCTTGGCACCTCGCGGGGCCTCCACCACAATCTTGCATTGTCTAATTCCAGCTCTGGAAGTACCCTGGGCGGCCAGACCCGCAGGACGAGGTCGGAGAAGGGTTGGGGTGGGGAGGAAGCACTATGCCAAACCTCAGCCATGGGAGTCGGGAGGACCTTGACCCTGAGCACCCTGAAGATTTTCCTCAGGCACAAGACTAGTTCAGCCTTGAACTGGGAAGACTGGTGGGAGGTGAAGGAAGGAAGGGTAGCCAACTGGGGTCCAGCTGGACTGCTGAGTCAGCAGAGGTTAGTGAGGATGTAAGGAGGTGGGGCCCGCTTCTCTCAGTTGACACAGACCCACCATGTGCAGAGGCTCACCAGTGCTCTTGCCAACTCTCTGGCCTGCTCCTGGTCTGGGAAGACTGCAGCCCCACCAAATTTAACGTCTATCACCAGGGCAGACAGCCCTTCCACGGCCTTCTTACTGAGAATGGAGGCTGTTGGGGGAGGCAGAGGTATCACTCCATGTGATGCTAACTCTGGGATCAGGAGGGGCTGGCCCCTATGACAGCAGTGCCTAGTGGGTTAAGATTCAGGTCACCCTCATGAGTCTGTGGCCAGGTATTCTCACTAGGGTCAGATCACCTATGATTGTGGTGAGTCACATGTCACCCCTAATAAGAAGACCTTGACTGTGAGTTGGAGATCAGGGGTCTGTGACCCTGACAGGCAGAGGGCTGAGGCAGAGGGCTGTGCCTGGAGTTGGGTCAGGTCACCTGTGATGAGTGGCAGGCTATCCACTGTGGCTGTCACATCTCGCGCAGCATACAGGATTCCATCTGCAGGGACCAGCTCCTTGCTTTGGCCCACAATGCAGCAGCCCACTTGCTCCAACAGCACTTGCATCTGGTCAAGACATGCACCCCCCCGCCCAGCCTCTGATGAGGGACCCCACTGGCCCTGTTCAGGCACAGTGACCTATGGGCAGTGGCTCTGCCCTCTGATCTGATGAAGATGATCAGAGTATGACTGTTAATTTTTTTTTTTTTTTTTTTTTTTTTTTTTTTTTGCAGTGCTGGGGATGGAACCCAGGGATTTGTGCTTGCAATGCAAGCACTCTACCGACTGAGCTATCTCCCCAGCCCATGGCTGTTAATTAGTAACCCAGTGAGTGTGACCAAGTCCCCAGTAATGATCCTGATCAAAGTTCCCTCCACCTGACCCAAGTCCAGTGACTATCAATGAATCTCATTAATGACCCTGATAAATAACCCATCAGGGATTATGACTAAGGTCCCCATCAATCCAGATAAAATAAAATCAGTCAGTGGCCTTCCTGTACCTGTTGTGGGCTCTGGATGACATTGAACCCAGGAATAGACTCCAGCTTGTCCAGGGTGCCCCCTGTGTGCCCCAGGCCACGTCCGCTGATCATTGGCACCTGGTGGGCAGGGATGGTGGCTGAGTGCTCCTGCACAGCTCCCTCACCTACTCCAGCATGTTCCCTCACCGTCCCTAGCTAGCACTTCAGGTGGAATGAATCCAGCTGAGAATGGAGAGCAAATTGTCCTGGCTGGGACGGGGCGTATGGATGTCTGTTGGGGAGAAGGTGCTGATCATCCACGGGGAAAAGTCTAGGGCACAAAGGGAGAGGAATGCCCAGCTCTTCCTTTCAGGGTCCTCTCCTGACGGAAGAGGGGCTGCTTTCTGTTGGTGAGGCTTAAGGAGGACCCAAGTTCTATTCTGGGGGCTAGGTGGGAGGGACAAGCCTGGGTTCTGTCTGCAGAGTTGAGGTTGGGAGCTGAGTGTGGCCAGGTTGCTGACTCGAGTCAAGGTTTTGTGGAGGAAGTAGTCTCTAACCTTGCAGCCACATGCAGCCAGGGCAGGTGCCAGGATCAGGCTGACCTTGTCACCCACTCCCCCTGTGGAATGTTTGTCCACAAGCTGCTGGTGCCAGGCCTCTGGCCACTCCAGTTGTTGCCCAGACCTGGCCAGTGCCAGGGTCAGCGCAGAGGTCTCTTCCAGATCCATACCTTGCAGCCGGATGGCCATCAGCATGGCCCCTGGGTGTGAGCACATGAGTGGGTGTCCCCACAGCATGGTATCTTGGGGCCAGTGATGGTGGGGGCTGTGGCATCCTTGGGGACAGGCAGTCTAGGGGGCAGTGGGGGCCAGGGTTTAAGTGGGAATCAGGGTTTTTGGCCCTCCCAGCATACCGATCTGTGCCCCCTGGGCGCTCCCCTCCACCACAGCACGCACAAAGCCCCAGATCTCCTCCTCACTGAGGCGGCCTCCATCTCTCTTCCTGCGAATCAGTTCTGGGAGCTGCTTGGCCCTGGGCATTGGGTCAGGAGGTTCCCTGCTCCCTCCCCCAGAGCCATCTCCTGGCGCTATAGGAGCTGGTGGAGTTCCTGGGTCTGCCATTGCTCTGGGCCTGCAGGGAAGGAGACACACCTATCGCCCAGTCCAGCCCCCTCCCCCGTCCTTGTCCCTGCGACACCCTGCACTTGTTCCCACTCGGCTCCTGTCTGTGCCTTTGGTGCCCACCCTTCTCTTCCATGTGTGCCGCTCCTTCGGTGTCTGGTTTCCACTTCTCGGTCTCACAGAGTGACCCTGACCCATACCTATTCAGTACTGCGGCCCTCTTGTTCCTGAGTCCGATCGGGTTCCACCCCACGTCACCTGCGGCCACAGGGTGGAGACTGCAGGTTCCGCGCATACCTGGCCACTGGCCACCAGCAGGGGCAGTTCAGCAATAAACAGAGCGGCCCAAGGATGGCAGGCACCCTTAGAAGGGTCTGGACAGTCGCTGCACCAGGGAAGCCTTGCTCGCTGCCTGCGTCCAGTCCGCGAATTGCCCGACGAATGCAAGGCTTCCGGGACCTTGAGTTCCAGGTGGATCCCGTCGGGCCCCGCCCGGTTCCCGGCAGCTGTGCGGCGGGGACACCCCTCTCCAGCTCTTCTGTAGGTGTGGACGCTCCCGCCCTGACCCCGCCCGCGGTAGAGAGAGAGGCGGACACGCGGCTGACTCCGGAAGCTTTAAGCGCACTACAGGGGGCCCGAGCCCCCACCCCGCCCGCGGGTCAGTCGTCCACGTCCGTCACCATCGGGGCCAGGTAGTCTGAATGCCGGATCCCGAAGGTCCAGCCGCGAGGCTTCCGGTGCTGCGGGCCAGAAGACGTGGCTGACCTCACGGAGCCGGCGGCTGTCCGGCTTCGCGCGGGGAAGGCCGTCCTATTCTCCCTGGACCCTGACCGATACCCACGACAGAGGAACCCGGGCCCTCATCCCCTGACCCTGACTCTGGACCCTGAACTCCAGACCACCTGGTCCACGTGGTAGGCCGCGGGTCCCGGCTTCAGAGTGCTGTCTTGGGGGAGCGACGTTCGCGCCAGCATCGTGAACTGGGGCGCGCGGGTCTTGTAGACCCCGGGGTTCACCACATGGTAGGCGCAGGGGCCGGGGGTCTGTGGGAGAGCAAGGCGAGTGCTGGGTGGGGCCTCTCTTCCCGCGGACCCGACCCTCTCGACTGGCAGCGGCCCTCCCGCACCTTGCTAAGGTCCTGGAAGCAGCTGCCCACTGTGCTGCGGCCGTAGATGGAGTAGGTTGGGGCCGAGACTTTGCCGACGACGCGTGGGCCCAAGAGCGCGGGCACAGAGTAGGCTCCCGGACCTGCGAACCCGCGGGGCGGTCGGTCACCGCGGTCCGCGCCCGCGCGGGCAGTCCCGGCGCGGGGTCGGGAAGCCTCGCAGGGCCGGGGCGGGTCTTTCTGGCCTCACCTGGGCTCTGCTGCTCCGCGCGGACACCCCAGTTTCGCGGGGCAATGGTATGACGCGGCGCACTGGGGTACGTGGCGTTGCCGGCTCGTTCTGGGAAATACCGGCCTGCGGGACAGACCGAGGGTGTGGGCCAGGACCGGATGGGGGCGTGGTGGACCCGGGTCCGGGTCTTGGAGCTGGGGAATCAGAACCACGGCCAAAGCCTGTGGGGCTCGGGGATCTGGACTCGAGGTCCGGAATACGAGGTGTTAGGGAACAGAGGGAGATTCGGGGTTCAGTTGCGCGGGGTTCCCAGATGGGCCTCCCCGGAGGGAGCTTGGCGTTGGGGAGGCCAGGGTCCCAGGGGTCCTGACCCGGTCCGGGAGTGCGGAAGGGCGCCGAGTGCCGCAGGCGGCCGCAGATGGAGTAGGCGGGCGCGCTGTCCGGGCCGCGCGCGGTCATGCGGGCGGGCACCAGGTGGCTGGGCCCCGGGCCGCAGGTGGACTGCTGCGTAGGGAGGCGCGCACCGAAGGTGTAGGCGGGGGCGCGGGGCCGCGAGGGGTCGTGCAGGATGTAGCCTGCGGCAGACGCCAGCGTCAAGCCGGGCCGGCCCCACCTCCCTCTCCCCGCGCTGCCCTCCGTCCCCTGCGCTGACCGCCCGGCCGTCTTCCGCCCTCCCGACCCCCTCACCCTCCCCGGCGCCGCCCCGCTACCGGTGTTCGGCGGCAGCTTGTATTTGGGCCCCGGTCCTCTATAGAGCGCCGCGATGGGGCCACGGGGCCGGTGCGGCCGCCAAGGGCCGACCCAGTAGTCCGAGCCCATGACGCGGGCGGGGGCGCTCAGAGCCTGCAGCACCTGTGGACAGATGGTGGCGGCCGCGGCCCCTCCGCCTCGCACCGCCGGGCAGCAGGCCTGGGGCGGGGCCCGTCCGTATCCCGGGCGCCGGGAAAACAAACAGCCGCTTCCCGGCCCCGTGCGGGGTGGGTGGCCGGGGGCAGGGAGCCAGCTTCAGGGCCATCTCCGCTTTCCACCCGCAGACGGGGTTCAGCAGGGGCGGGTACACGCGCGGGCCGGGCGCAGACCAGGCCTGGGAAGGGAAGTCCCGGAGTTCCCGTGTGGGCGGGGGCAGATTTCAGGGCTTTGGAAAGGGTCCTGGGGGTGCCTCGAGAGGAACTGGCGCTCCAAGGGAAGGCCCCAGATGCACTGACCTGCGGTGGTGGCTCCTGGCTTGGGAGGGCGAAGCGGTAGCGGGGCACCTTACTCCCACCCCGCCCAACTCCAGGCCCCATTGTGTCCCCATCTCGCTTCCTGGCAACCAGACTGCCTGCCCCTCGCCCCCGCACCCCTCTCCACTGGCCCTGGCAGTACTCCTCAGGCCTCAGCTTGGGTCTGCCCACTGGCAGGGTCGGTAACCCAGCCCGGAAGCTGCCTCACCCTTCCCCAAGTTTTAGTCATTCCGCAATCTGGCAACTCTGCAGACAAAAGTCAAGTGTGGGAATAAAGAATGAAGTCACCCGGCAAGCCCCGTTTATGTGTAGAGAGAGGAGTCGGCACCTGTTTAAGCCTGTGGAATAATCATGCAGTGGACCCGAAAATAATTGTACAAATTGAATAAAGATACAATAGAGGGGCTGGGGAGAGAGCTCCGTCGGTAGAGTGCTTGTCTTGCAAGCACAGGCCCTGGGTTCGATCCCCAGCACCACAGGGAAAAAAAAAAACATACAATAGGACACACGACTTGATCACAATCCAACACAGTTCTCAGCAAACAATAAAATGTGAAAATAAAATAAAATAAGAAAACAACAAACCGGTGGGGTAGGGAGAACAAATGTAAGCACTTTGAAATGAATAGGTCCTCACTTTAAAACCTCTGGATCAAAAAGATACTCCAGTCTGAAGTAACAAACTATATGCCTGTAATCCCAGCAACTCAGGAGGCTAAGCCCAAGCAAGTTCCAGGTCAGCCTCTGGGGATTGAACCCAGGGCCTTGTGCTTGCGAGGCAACCACTCTACCAGCCCGCCCTATTTCAAAATTTTAAAAAAAGGGTTGGGGATGTAACTCAGTGGTAAAGCACCCCTGGGTTCAATCCCCAATACAATAGTAATAAATTAACAAACTATATAAAAAACACTGCAAAGATGGACTTTCTTTGTACCCTACTCCTCTTGGATACAGCTAAAGCTGCCTTCACCTTTATTTATCTTTATGTGGTGCTGAGGATCCAACCCAGTGCCTCATGTGTGCTAGGAAACCCCAGCCCATAGCTAAAGCTGTAATAGAGGAAAATTTATAGCTTCCAGATAACCTTGCTCTTGGCAGGGTCCATCCAGGTCAGGGTAAAGCCATGGGTGCCTCCATATATTTTGGAAGGGAGATTTCTTCAGGATCACGGCTGTACTAAGGTAAATTCTGTCCGGCTACTGATCCCAGTACCCACATTGACACAGAATTGACTTGTAGAGGAAGCCTCCTTGAGTGGCATGGCTATCATGACAGTTCTGTTTTCCTCTGTGGTTCTCTGCTGGGAGAGCCCAACCCCCCTCTTCTTGAACTTCACTTTTCTTTGACTTACAATAAAAGTTTTCTTGCAGTATTTCTAGTATCTGAAGTTTTTTTCATCTGGACACAGGAACTGAGGTTTGGAGCTTTAGCTGCCCACTCTCCTGTGACAAAAGAGGGAAAGTGAATGCATACAAAATCAAGAAGAAAATGAGATTTCAATACAGAAAAGAGTAAAGTAATTTTAGTTTTTTTGGGCAACTCTGTGACGATGAGTTTAAAAACCTAGAAGAAATGGGTGACTTTTCAACAAAATAGAAATTACATGATGAACCTTGGAAGTAGAACAATTTAATGGACAATGTTCTCTATGTATCACTTAGAAATTACATGTGGCCATGAATGACAACCTCCCTCTAAATAAAACAGAAAAACTCCCCATTGATGTATTAAATTCCTGTGAGCATTTCTCCCATAAAGTGTAGGGACGAGGTTGTGTTTCTATCCTTAGTCCTCAGGAAAGGAGGTGGATGCTCCATCCAAGCCTAGGAGAAGAGGAGGAGAGAAGGACAAAGGTGTAGGTCAGCTCGAGGGTGCCCCCCGGGAGACTTTCTAGGAAATGGTTTCACATTTCTTTGCCTAGAACTATGTCATATGAATTGCATATGCTGAAAACTGGGAAATATTGCTTAGCTTGGATCATTGCTTACTCAGCAAAATTGGGGGCCAGGAAAGGGGACTCAAATTTTACTATAACAAATTTCCCCGGGGACTGGAGGTGTAGCTCGCTCCAGGGGCTGGGTTCAATCTCTAGCACTGAAACAAAAACAAAGTAAACAAAAGCCTCGCCAGGCCCAAAGAGCACGCCTGCGACTTCCAGGACAGATGACTTCATGCCATAAATACAGCCGTGAAAACAGGGAGCTCCTTAGGGTGCTGGGAGGCTGGTGCCTGGAGAGGGCCTCTCCTCTGCACCGGCCCTGTGCCTCTTCTGTCGGACTCTTCCCGCACAGTACCTTTGCTAAGAAACCGGTGAACTCAAGTAAAGTGATTCCTGCGTTCTGTGAGCCACTCTAGCAAATGACTGAACCCAAGGAGGGGGTTCCATGGGAACCCCAATTCATAGGTATTTCCCCAGAAGTCCTGGAGGCCTGGGTTTGTGCCTGGCCTCTGAATCAGGGTCTCTTGTGGGACGGAGCCCTTAGCCTGTGGGGTCTGTACTGAGTCCAGGTAGGTGGTGCCAGAACTGGATCAGTGCCCACGCAGCTGGTGTGTGTGGAATTGAAAAGCACACACGTTTGGTGTCAGAAGTGTTGTATGAGCACAGATGAGAGTCCTGTCAGGGAGTGGCAGTGTCAGCTTCCGTGACTTGAATGAGGTGCCGGCTGCTTCGCTGCAAACCAAGGTTCTAGCAAATGCAATGATAAAAGAAAAATAGGGGCTGAGGATATAACCCAGCTTGTGCCCAGCCCTGGGTCTGATCCCCAGCACCACTGGTAAGATGCACTTTTCCATCACTCTGCAGCCGCAGTCCCGCAAGGTTATGGTGGAGCTGGAAAGCTCCTGCAGCCTAGCACCATGGCAGCTGCCACAGTACTGTCGGTGTGATGCAGGCACACACAGGCTGGCACCCCAGTCCTGCAAGAGCTTGGCACACAGGGTGCTGCACGGTGCCCAGTGCGGCTGTTGCTGCTCACGTGCTTATCACACTGTGCTTTTATCAGGATTTTGGTCTGCGTGCCCACCATTAAAACTGCCATGAAACTGTGCCACCTTGCACTCCTGCATCTCCAGGGTCACTGCCTCTTGAAGGCGGGCTTTTCTCTTGTGCTTGCCTGAGCCTAGTATTGAAGTGTTCATCACGGCTTCAGGAGCCATAGGCTGCACATACCTACACACGTGTGCATGTGCACAGGTGTGTGGCAGGCTGTGCCAGCCAGGCTCCTGTGAGTGCCCGGATGCTTGCTCAGTGGTGAAATTGCCTAATGAGGGCGGGGCTGTGGCTCAGTGGTGGGTGCTTGCCTGGCACGTGTGAGGCACTGGGTTCCATCCTCAGCACCACATAAAATCATACAAATAAAATAAAGGCATTTTGTCCATCTGCAACTACAAAAAAAAGAAATTATCTAATGACACATTTCTCAGAATGCATCCTCATCATTAATTGATGCAAGATTATATTGTAAAATAAGAGAAAACACTACTGTAACCTAAAATCTTAAGACACACAAAAAAAGACTGTAATTAACAAGGGAATCTGGTGTTTTCTTTTTGCCATCTTAAAATTCCTGTTTCATTGAAGTCTACTGTTTTCTTCTTCTTTTATGGTGCTGGGGATTGAACCCAGAGCTGTGCTTCCAAGGTAAGCACTCTACCAACTGAGCTATATCCCCAGCCTCTTCTCCTTCTCCTTCTCCTCCTCCTCCTCCTCCTCCTCCTCCTCCTCCTCCTCCTCCTCCTCCTCCTCCTCCTCCTCCTCTCCTTCCTTCTCCTTCTCCTTCTCCTTCTCCTTCTCCTTCTCCTTCTCCTTCTCCTCCTCCTCCTCCTCCTCCTCCTCCTCCTCCTCCTCCTCCTCCTCCTCCTCCTCCTCCTCCTCCTTCTCCTTCTCCTTCTCCTTCTTTTTAATAACTGCAAAGCCAGGCATGGTAGTGCATTCCTGTAGTACCAACTTTTTTTTTTTTTTTGTACCAGGAATTGAACCCAGGGGTGCTTTTGTAGCCACATCCCCAGCCCTTTTAATTTTTTGTTTTGAGGCAGGGTCTCATTAAGTTTCTCAGGGTCTCACTAAATTGCTGAAGCTGGCTTTGAATTTATGATTCTCCTGCCTCAGCCTCCTGAGCTGCTGCAATCCTAGCAATTTAGGAAGCTGAGGCAGGAAGATCACAGGTTCGAGGCCACACTGGGCAACTTAGATCTTGTATCAAAGTAAGAAACAAAAAGCTCTGGGGGTGTAACTCTGTGGTACAGTGCTGCTGAGTTTAATTCCTAGCACAAAAACAAAACAAAACAAAACACCCTCAAAATAAGGCCATGTCCTTAAGGTGCCCAAATTGTAAACTCAGTTGATTATAGATTTCAAATATATTTTAAATTCAAATTAATACTTTATTAAAAAGGTTCGTTTTCAAAATAAGAGCCCAACAAGTCTCTACAGAAGCTGCTTCCCACCTGCTGACAATGCTGTGCAGACCTGGCAGCTGGGAAATAAGGAGGCGTTTCTCCTCAAAGCTCTGATTTCAGAGTGCATTGTTTTGTTGATTTCTGGGTTTTGGTTTGCAGTTTTATTGTTTAAAAAAAAAAAAAAAAAAAAGGCAGCAAGGTGGCAGACTTGGCCCACAGTACAGGATACCAGAGGGAGGAGGCGTTCTCTGTGGAATCCTCAGGTGCTCTCGTGAGGACTCCGGTGGACTTAAGGAAGAGCTTGCTGCGCCCGAGGACACAGGCTCCTCTACTCTAGAATAAGCGATAATTGTGATGGTCTTATTTTGGCACCGTATGATCAGTCTTTTTTCCTTTCTTTTTACTGGTGCGGGATCACAGGTGTGCTGCACGGCCCCTGCCTGCTCCTTGGTCTTCACGCAGGTGTCACACAGGCAAAATGGGCTGCACAGATGGTTCTCCTAGTTGGTAAAATTCCTTTTAGATTTTTGATCCAACATTACATCAGACCCAGATTTCTGCCTTCATTTTTAACACTGGAAGGAAGTAGAAAGAGGCGGCACAGCCCTCAGAAGCTTCTTTGTGGCACAACAGTCTCCACAACCCAGTGTGTGCTTCGCCCTCCATACCTGCAGGGCCACCGGGCTCTGCAGGCCCTGAAGCCTGCTGAGTGCTGAGACCAGGAGAGGCTCAGACCTGGCGGTAGAGAGTCTTGACAGGGCACTGGCCAGTGGAGGGTGTCCTGAGCATGCTGTCCTGGGTCTCGAGAGCCTGTGTTCCCCAGGCTGACAGCCCTCGTGGACTCCTCTCTGGGCCGGAGGGCCTGGGGGTTACTCCAGCAACAAACCCAAAGACTGCCTTATGCATCACACCCAGAGTTCTTTCTCAGACAAATTTCTGGCTGGTTTCTCTTTTCGCCTCCCTTCCCGGGTTACTCATCTGCCTTGGCTGGTCTGTGCACAGGGCTGCAGCAGCTCTTCTACACTCCTGGCTCCTCCCTTGCTTCCCTTTAAGCTCTCCATGCAGTGCAACTTTCTGCAATCGCTGCATCTGTCTTCCTTAGTGTCCCCTTTACCTACTTCAGCAGGTAACCTTGTAGTCACTAGTTAACAATTCTTTACGTTAGCTGTCCCCTCCATTCGCAGCTGAAGTTTTGACCTCTGGTCAAAAACAACTCTGAGTTATGAATAGAGATGCCCTAGAGATCCACGTACTGCTGGGCGTAATGGCCCTCCCAGTGACTTGGAAGGCTGAGGCAGCAGGTTGCTAGCACAAGGCCAGCCTCAGCAACGCAGTGAGACCCTGTCTCAAAACAAAAAAACGGAAATGACTAGGATGTAGTGTAGCTCAGTGGAAGACTGCCCCTGGGCTTGATCCCTGGTGCTGAGAGGAGGGAAGGGCGTGGGCAGAGGACCTTTACTGAGGTGGGAGCAGGAGGCTTGGTAGCTAGGTCAGTGAGGGGTCAGTGCAGAAAACAGAAACCACTCCAAGGGTCTAAAGCAGAGTGGGTTAGCACAGGGAATATCACAAGACTTTTGGGTGGGCTGTGGTTTAGGAGGCGAGTTGGGCCCATGGGACCGTTGTGAAGAAGCGGCTTGGCGTCCGTGACTGACAGGAGCCGGAGATGGAAGCTGCCGCCTTGCTGCCCTCGCTCCCTCCCACTCCTTGTTGGTACAGGAGGAGCGTCAGTCATTTCTGCCTTCCCATCTCACACAGAGAACAGTAACAACCTCACCCGACTCCAAGGGAATCTGCATACTGTGATTTTGAAATAAGCAGAATGGAAGCTAAATGCCACTGATCCTATCCAGAACAGGTGGAGCCCTTCACCTGCGCAAGCAGAAGCATGAAGCTGGGACACACAGGAGAGCATCTGACATCCAACACGGCAAAATACTCAGGGAAGACTGAGAGCAGACCTCAGCACAGGAAGAGGACAGCGTGGAGATCTCGGAAGGGCTGAACTGTTGCAGCCAAACTCCTCCAGATTCCTCCTGGTGCTGAGGAGAAAGGAGCGGAGAGATGTGTTCCAGAGGAGGGTTTCGAATCAAAAAGCGAGAAAACCCAGGGAACTTCAAAACAAGCAGAAAAGCCCAAATCCTCCAGAAAGTCAGGACTAGGGGTAAGAAAAAGCAGGGTAAATTAGAAGCAGGGAGTTTCCAGAAACAGAGGAACAAGTCCTTACACTAAATGTGAATGGCCACAGATGCTGAGGTGGGCCTTGGGCAGGCGCGTGAAGCAGTCACAAGCCACGATCATGAGTGCACTCGTGGTTTTGGACACCATCTTTCTGGGACTGGGTGTGGTCAGGCGAGAGCACTTGCCCAGCATGCACAGGGCCCTGGGTCCCATCCCCAGCACAGGGAGGCACACACATTTCTGTGGGGATGTTTTCTGTTTTTGAAATCTATGTAAAGATAACATGTGTGTCCCTATGTGGTATGTTTTTCAACTGACATATTTAAAGGGTTGCATGTTATTCATGCAAACTCTGGAAAAAGGGGTGAATGCCCTAATTGTTTATTTTCTTTTTTTTTTTTCCAATACTGGGAACTGAACCCAGGTACACTCTGTCTCTGAGCCATATCCCAGCATTTTTGTTGTGTTGTTTTTTGGAGACAGGGTCTTGCTTCGTTGCTGAGGCTGGCCTTGAACTTGTGATCCTCCTGTCTCAGTCACTGGGATTACAGGTGTGCACCACTGCACCTGGCTGATTTCTTATTTTCAATGATTTAACTGTACCTTTGAAATTCAAAATCATATATTTTTTCTTTTCTATTCATTTTCTGCTTTAAACCATTTTCTTTTCTTTTTGCTAGCTAAAAAATCCTTTGTGTCAGACACTCTTCTGCCCATTTTAGATCTTCCCAGCTTCAGGACCACTGGTGGCTTCTTCTGGGAGGGGCCTCTGCCTCACCCTGCTCCGGCTTCCAGGAGAGAACCTTTGACTGCATGGTTTATTCTCTCTCTTTTTTCTAGACGGACTGTGTTGAGAAACAACCAGGGTGACAATACCTATCCTGTGGCATTGGCCCTCCTCCCCCCTCACTTCCGCCTCCCTAGGATCATGATTCCGAATAAGGCCATGTACAGGTGTCTCTGCCCGTTTAGTATTCCTAGGGACCCAGGCTTAATTAACCTATTTATCAGTCATTGATTATAGGAGCATTGAAAGTTATGGGAATGGTTTTTCTCTAAATGTGGTTTTAGTTATTGGTGGTAGTTTTTGATATGCCGATCATTCTTATTGTCATTAATTTAAAAATAGCTTGGCTATTAAAAATAAAAGTGATGTAGACGTTTGTGCTCAGGTTCTGTGTGGATGCACGTTTCCACTTCTCTCTGAAAGTGCCCAGGAGAGCTGCTGGCTGGAGTATGTACGTGCGTTTGCGCTTTGACAAAGCGCCCAGATGCCTTGCAGAAAGTTTGAACCGATTTTCACTCTCGCCTGGCACCGTAGCAGATTCATCCCTTCGAGGATAAAGATAGTCAGTTCATTTTCGGTTTATAGCAGACAATGCCGGCTAGTGAGGGGAGGCACAGTGCGTGTCACAAATTAATTTAAAGCGGGCCTCGAGTATGCTTTTCACGGAGGAGAAATTTAATGCTGTTTTAAAACAACCACTTAAACGTCTGCAACCGTGGAGACTCACGAACCCTCCTGGGGGAACTCCACGCCGCGCACCACCGCCAGAGGGCGCGCTCGCGCGCTGCGGCCCAGGGTGTTTACCATCAGTGGCATTTTTTTGGTTAAATTTGTCCAAGAAGAGATTTTGGATTTTTTTGTTCTTTTGCATAGATTTTAAAGCAAACACGCAAGGGGCGTGTGATACTTTTGACTTCATCAACTTTACCAACCAATATCCTTGGAAGCACCTTCTCCCTTAGATGTTTCTAAGTAGAACACAATGGGTTTGATTTTCTCAATTGACTTTTTTATTTTTCAGAATTTGATCGCTGGTGTTAACAGTCAAGTGATTCCTCCTGGAGGTCCCAAGTGTAGGGGTTTGTGCACATCTCCTTTGGCTGTGGTGCCTAGCTGAGAACAGGCCCCTCTGGGCCGAGCTGATCTGTGGATGCACAGCAAGGGTACCTGCTGCCAGGACCCTCCTGTGCACACCTGTGCTTGCTGCACACACGCTCAGGAAGGTGGCTCCTGGGCCTGGGAACTCTGATGAATTTCTCTCAGGTTGGAGGAACTCCACCCCTTTTGGAGGAACTGCAGTTGTCCAACATGGTCAACTCACTGTTGAGCCCTTACATGGTGGCTTCCGCGTATCCGTGTCCAGCCAATGCAGGAGAGTGAGGACGGTTTGGGATGGTGTGACCATACTCATCACTCTGACCTTCTCAAGGAAACAGTGGGTGGCACGAGATGATTCAGGGCGACACACACTCCTCACTGCTCCTTCCAAAGCTTCTGGTCCCCTCAACATGAACTCCGCACCCACAAGTGAAGCCTCCCTGGTGCCCTGCGTCCAGCCCCAGGCCCTCTACTTTCTCCTGATGTGGATCCACCATCCGGGTACCTCTGAGTGGAATCTCGCCTTGTCCTTTGGTGCCTGGGGAGTCTCATCTCAGCAGGTGTCTGGAGGAGTCTGGCAGCATCAGACTGCCCTCCTTTTGGGACACCTGCTGTGTGTACCACAGTTTGTCTGGCCCAGGAGAAATTTGGACTGTCTCCTCCTCCCTCACAGTGATGCTGTGGACATGTGCAACATGGCTGGTCAAATTTCTGCTTTTGCTTCTTTCACAGAGACACCCATGGGTCAAACTGCAGGGTCAGGTCTGCATTTCGTGTCTGGCTTTTTGAGGAACCACCCAACTGTTTTCCACAGCAGTAGAACCATCTTACATCCCCATCAGTAATGTAGAAGTGTTCTATATCTTGCCAAAACTTTCATTTTCATCTTCTTAACATCCACATCCAAGTGGATGTGAAGTGGTTCTTCATTATGGTTTTTGATCGGCGTTTCCCTCATGACTAAGGAAATTGAGCCTCTTCCTTTGCACGCTGGACATCTGCAGGTCTTCTCTGAAGAAATGTCTACTCAAGTCCTTTACCCATTTAAAATGTTTCCCTTGAATTATAAGAGTTCTTTGTGTAGTCTGGATATTAGACACTCATCAGAGACATGGCTTGAAGGTATCTTCTCCCATTCTATAGGTTGTATTGATGATGTCTTTTGATGCACAAAAGACACAAAAGATTGAGGTGTAAGTGATTTCTTTTTTCTTTTCTTTTTAAATTTTATTTATGTCCTATCTAAAAGAAATTGCCAAATTCAAGCTCATGAAGATTTAACCCACTGGTTTAAAGTTTAGCTGTAATGTATAGGTTGCTGATCCATTTTGAGTTAAACTTTGTGTGTACTGTGAGGTAGGGGTCCAGCCTTGTTCTTTGACCTGTGGATATCCAATTGTCCCATCTATCGAAGAAGCTATTCTTTTACCATTGGACAGTCTTTGCACCCTTGTTAAAAATCCATTGGCTATGGTTTCATGGGTTTATTTCCATTTATTTCTTGATTATATTTATATATGTCTATCCTTATGCTAGCACTTATTGGTGTCTTTTTTTTCAGTTCTGGGGATCAAATCATGCTAAGGTGCATGCTCAATCACTAAGTTATATCTCCCACCATACTGTATTTATTTATTTTGCAGTACTGTGTGTTATGATCTAGATATGAGGTGTCCCCCAAAAGCTCATGTGTGAGACAATGCAAAAAGCTTAGAGGTGAAATGCTTTGGTATGAATGCCTTAACCTATTTAGTGCATTAATTCCCTGATAGGGATGAACTGGTGGTAACTATAGGTAGGTAGGGTGTGGCTTGAGGGAGTAGGTCATTGGAGCGTGACTTTGGGGTATATATTTTGTTCTTGGTGAGAGAAACCTCTCTCTCTCTGCTACCTGGTGTGATGTCCTGAGCTGCTTTCCTCTGCCACACCCTTCTACCATAATGCCTCACTTTGGGCTATAAGGAATGGAGCTGGCTGTAGGTAGACTAAGATCTCTTAAACTGTGAGCCTCCAATAAACTGTTTCTCCTTAAAGTTGTTCTTGCCAGGTCTTTTGGTCATGGCATCAAAAAAGCTAACTAAAACACTGGGGACTGAACCCAGAGCACATTACCACTGAGCTACGTCCCTAGTTCTTTTTACTTTTTATTTTGAGAAAAGGTCTGGCTAAATTGCTGCCTCAGCCTCCTAAGTGGCTGGGTTTAAAAGTTTGTGCCACTGAACCCCAACCCTCTACTGTTATATTTACATAATGGGAATTGAACTCAGGGTCTCATGCATGCTAAGCAAGCTCTGTATCACTGAGCTATGTCTCCAGCCTCCATACTGTTTTAAATGAAAACTTTGTAATAAGTTTTGAAATTTTGAACTGCAAATCCTTCAGCTTTGTTCCTTTTCAAGACTTTTTTGAATATTCTGAGTCTCTTGAAATTCCATATGAATTTGAGAACTTTTTCATTACTGCAGAAAAGTTCATCAGAATTTTGTGGGGTATTTTTTTTTTGCATACTTTTTGTTGTGTTATGATTGTACATGATGGTGGGATTCATTCCTATGTGTTCCTACATCCATGCAACACAACAGTACAATGTGGCCAGTATCCTTCCTCATTATTTCCCCTTCCCCTCCCCTTAGCCATCAGAGTTGTGACAGTGTTTGCCTTATTTCTGTAGATCACCATAAGTAGTGAGCCTTCTGATCCAGGGACCTACATGTATCTAGGTTTTCTTTTTTTCTCCTTTTTTGTGGTGCTGAGGTTGGAACCCAGACCTCACACATGATAGACAAGTGCTTTACCTCTAAGTCACATTGCAGACCTTGAGACGGGGTGTGCTTACACTGGCCACGCTGGCCTTAGCTTACATCCTGCCTCAGCTTCCAAGTAGCTGGATTTCAGGCACGCACCACCACATGGCCTTATTCCTAAGTATTTTATTTTTTAGGATGCTGTTGAATATGGAATTACTTTCTTAATTTCTTTTTCAGATTGTTCAGTGCTTGTGTTTAGAGACACTATTTATGTATGTTGATCTTACACTTTGTAATTTGGATGTCTTTTATTTTTTCTTTTCTGTCTTAAAAAATTTGGCCATTACAATTGTTTCATTCTAAAATTTCTGTTTATTTTCAAGTCTGCTATGTTGAGCATGGCTTTTATTTCTTTAAATATAGCTAACTGATGATCTTCATTTGATAGCTGCACTACCCCAAATCTTTGCAGGACTTTTCTTTTGTCTATTATCTTGTTAGTTCTGGTTATTGTGTCATTTTTCCTTGTGTGTCTGCAACCTGGATATTTAGTGTGAACAATACATGTAGAAATTATTTGAGGTCTAGGATGATGGTGTGTATATATATATATATATATATATATATATATATTTTTTTTTTTTTTTTTTTTTTTTTTTTTTTTTTTTTTGTACCCGGGATTTAACCCAAGGATAGTTGACCACTGAGTCATATCCTCAGCCCTTTTTATTATTTTCAGACAGGGTCTTGCTAAGTAGCTGAGGCTGACCTCAAACTTGCAATCCTCCTGCTTCAGTCTCTGGAGTAGCTGAGATCATAGGCATGGCCTATGCCTGAGGATGAGTACCTTTCTTAAGGAAGGATTTCAGCTGGAAGCCTGATGTCAGGAACAGTTTGAACCACTCTAATTCAAGTTCAAGGACTGAAATTCCCTGATCCCCTGTCACACGAACCTAGACCTCAAATTCACGTGGGCATGATTTATGTTTTATTTACTCTTATCCAGAGGGCATGATACTTTATGGTTATAGCTCAAAAAAAGGATGGCTTGCCAGAGCCCTAGCTGTGTGGGCTCTGGTCCTGGTCCTGTTTGCCCTGTGAGCTCGCAGACCATAGCCACATCCAAGCTGCTTATGCTGCATCTGCATGTGTCTCAGACAAAACAACTCGGAGGGCAGGCTTCCTTCCTGGGTTCTCAGACCTTGTCTTATGTTGTAGCTGTGTGGAACTCTTTGATGCTTTTATGAACATGTGTATGTTTTTAAATAGTTTCGTTCAGCCTTTATGGTCTTCTTTAGAGTTAATTACCACCCCTGGAATCCCTCAAGTCTCGGTGTCTGCCTCTGTTTCTGATTCTACCCGCCCCCCCACAGACCCCTTACCTGATGGAATTTTGATTGAAATCATTATTGACTCTGTAGGTGAATTTCGGGACAATTGATGTCTTTATGACGTTAAGTTCTCTGATTCACTGGACTAGAGATGCAGCTCAGTGGCACAGAAACGGCCTAGCGCACACGAGGCCCAGGGTTCCAGCCCACTGCTCCCACTTCCCTCATCAATGGTTCTCCAACTCTAGGATTTTTGTTGAATTTTAGGCAAGTGATCTACAACTGAGTTACACCCCAGTCCAATTTTTAAAAATTAATTTTAAACATGCAGTGATCTGAATTTAGCAACTGACCTCAAGAACAAAATTATAGCTGGGTCTGGCGGTGCACCCCTGTAATCCCAGTGGCTCAGGAGGCTGAGGGAGAAGGATCTCAAGTTCAAAGCCAGCCTCAGCAACTTAGTGGGCCCCTAAGCAACTTAGCAAGACCCTGTCTCAAAATAAAAAATAAAAAAGGGCTGGGGATGTAGCTTGTGGTTAAGTATCCTGGGTTCAATCCCCAGTATCCACCCCTCCAGATTATGTATTCTCTCTCTTGTACAAAGAGGAGACATTTAATATATTTTATCTCTTCCTTCTTTTTTCCTTCCCATACTTTGTTCTTATTTAAAAATTTTATTTTTATGCCCCTTTTATTCCAAGACTCCCCATGAATATTTGTGTTGAACTTCACAGTCACATTATGAAGAATTATTTAAATAAGTTTTTCAATACCACATTTTAAAGTCATATGCATGTTTTCTCCTTCATTTCCATACTGTTTAAATTTTTTCTATTATAAATCATATTTTATTGTTTCTCCTAAAAATAACTTTTTTCTTTTTTTTTATGTTACTGGAGATTGAGCCAGGGCCCTGCTCCTGCTAAGCATACTCTTTACTACTGACTGCAGAGCTACACCCCAGCCCTGGCACAGGGAGGAGCCCTGCTGCTCAGGGCACCGGCGGCAGGTATGCTGGTGCTCTGAGGAGGCAAGCTTCTTTGCCTCTGTGGAGGCTGAGGGTAACCCTTCCTCCAGGGCTGAGCTGCCTCTGCAGACACCAGCAAGGGGCTCTCAGGAAGCTGCTGGTGGTCAGATCTTCCATTGCAATCCTTTTGGTATGTATGGTATTTATACTATCATAGCACACATTGACCAACTGCATGTGGGTCGTGTGGGTGCTTTAAGGTCCTGTCACCTCCCCAGCATGCCACATTTGAACTCCCTCTGGGAAGTGAAGAGGGCAAAACAGTCACCCTTTGGGGAGGTAACATGCCTTCAGTCACCCTACCCACACAGAATTTCTCCATTCAAAGTTTTGCCTGTAGTCTGGTTTTGGCACAGGGTGATGCTTCCTTTCCAAAGGGAAAGAGCAGGTCCCTGCTCACCTGTGTCTGCAGCACCTTCTGTGGTTCTCACACCCTGTGGTGTTGGTTGGGGTGATCCCTGTGTTTGTTCCTCCTAGCACATTGTCCTCCATCACTTGTTCTGATAGTGAGTGGCCTGGGGCTCTGACTGATGAGTCTTCAGAAGCTAGGGGGAGCTGTATGGCCTATAGGAGGTTCAGGGGGTGTCATCTCTACACTCTGAATGTCTCTGGATTCCCAACTAAACCAAGAGTCAGAGCCTCGGGCTGGGATAGAGAGTAAAGGCAAGAAAATCCTCCCCAACTTGAAGTCCACCTTAAGGTGTGGGACGCACCCCGCCCTCTCATGTCATCTAATAGTCCTGGGGGAACTCGAAGAGGTGGGGGGCAGGCCAGGAGAGACACTTGAAGCTCAGCACAGCCCAGGCTGGGTGCCAGGGACACTTTTGGCACCTCCTTGCTGCCTCACTCAGGGAGAAGTCCCTGGGTCCACTATGTCCCAGAGGAAGGAGAAAGTCACATTTTTGTCCCAGGGACTTCAGACTGTTTCATGTGTGAGCTCCAACTGGCACCTGTCCCAAGGAGACTCATTCCTGAGATGGGTTTAAGTGAGAAGCAGATGATTCCTCCCTAGGGAACCAAGCTCGGGTTCCATGTATGCAGGTCGGCCCTTGCGTGTGGTCTTGAGGTGTGACTTCAGACCAGACAGGAAAGGCTGGGGACTGAGAGGCCATTCAGGTGCAGGGCTGGCAGAGGCCTGGGGCCAGAAGGGCTTCTGAAAGATCTGGGTGTTGGCTGATTGATGTAACTGGAGCCGGGCAGGCAAGGCTCAGGGCTCTCCAGGGACCTGGAGCCACACCTGGGTAGTCTGGAGGAGTAAAGTGGGGCCCAGGAGGTCCTAGGTCTTGATGGGTTGGAATAGGCCTGGCTGCAAAGAGGGAAACATAATTTTTGGATTTTCTTTTTTTTTTCCTTCTTGACTTCAAAACTGTCCCATCTACCTCTGGGGACCTCAGGACAAGGAAAGTCCCAGGGCTGCTGAAGGAGGTGGTATGGGAGTCTCAGTCTTCACACCCAGATGCAAACCTCCACTCACACCTGCTATGATAGTCTTACTGATGGGACCCATGTCCCAGGGTCCCCTCCCCAGTCTGAGACACCAGGAGATCTGTCCCCTGCAACTCCTCCCTGTTGCCATAGTGGCATCAGCCTCTCCAGTTTCTGGTAATTTCATCAGGCTGCATCATGTTGCTAAGGCCAGAGATAACATCTCCCCATGGGTCACCTTCCCTGCCGGGCCCCTGCGGCAGGACTCAGGGTCAGAGGAGGGACCCAGGGGTGTGGGAAGAACTGGGGATGTGAGGATCTGTCAGGCAGAAGCAGGTTGGCTGGACTGCTGGCATAGTGTCTGGGAACACTACCATTTGATCCTGGGATGCCAGGAAAAGAAGAGGGCAGGAGCTAGAGTGCAGTCTGGCAAGGCTGTTGAAGACTGCAGGTCTCCTGATACCTCCAACTGAGCCTACTGATAAACCTCCGGGCCTGTGTGCAGGGAGAGATCCCCAAGGTCCTAGAGGACAGGTCCACCTTAACAGGACAGCCCTGGACAGGGCACTCAGGATGCCAACTGCCCAGACCGCAGGCCAGGACCTTGAGCAAGGCACACACAGCAGACAGCCAGTACTGGATTCCTCATACCTTGTCTTCACCCAGCACCATGATCCAAGGTGCCCTGGAAGCTGGTGGACCCCTCTGGGGCTGGGACGGGGATGGTGATGATGATGGGGACAGTGCAGTGCTTGCTCTGCTGGCTGTAGCTGTGGTGGCTGCCACAGCACTGGCTTTGCACTGGTTTGGTTCAGGACAGGATCAGGAGGTGGCAGGACCGAAGTACACAGCCCCAGAGATCCAGTCTACTCAAGAAGCCAGGCTGGCTCTGCATCCAGAGTACAAGGTCAGTGGTGGTAGCGAGGGAGACAGACGAAGGCAGGGGAAGTCACATCCTCCAAGACTCAGCCAGGAGAGCCCTGCTACATCTACAGCCCAGGACCGGGAGCCCCTTGTTGGCAGAGTTCTGGCTGCCACAGCTGAACTTCCACTCAGGACTCTTGGAGATGCCACCAGCAGAGGAGCCTTGGGACAGCAGCATGGTAACACCACCCCAGGAGCCCTGCGAGGTAAAGGAAGGGAGCCCCCCAGGTCAGACACTGTTCTCCTGGGTAGGAGCAAAGCTGCGGGGACACCTGCTCCCCTCCTGATCCACTTCACCCTTCGGAGTCCTGGTGGCGAAGCAGAATTGCAGGCGGGGGCAGGTGGTGCCAGTGCTAACGGGCCAGCTTGCCAGGTCCCCATCCACACGCAGCAACAGGACAGCAGTCGCTGGCACCTGCCTGGCTCTCTGGGGACAGTCCGCCGCAGCCGGCGACCTGGGACCCAAGCTGTCTTAGGAGACAGAACCTGCCGCCCCTCAAAGCCCGACCCCCTCCGCCTGGGCGCCGCGGTGAGTGTGTGGAACGCTGTGGACGCTGTGGACTCGGCTTCCGCCGCCGCGATGGACGCCCACGCCCGCAGCCCAGGCGCAGGCTCCGGGCTGTCCGCCTCAGCCCAGGGTCCCTCCCCGCAGACGCTGCCCCAGACCCGCGCCACGGAAACGGGTCCCGGGACGAACGGCTCTGAGCGCGGGCGCGAGAAGAGCAGCCCCCCGCCAGCCCCAGTCCACGCTCTGGGCTCCGGGGCCCAGGCCGGCGAGAGCGGCGAGACCCGCGCCCCCGCCCCCAGGGAGGCTCTGGGGGGCCGGGCCCCCGCGGAGGGCTGGTCCTGGGCGCGGAGGGCGGTCGTCGGCACCCGTGGCTTCGGCCTCGCCCTGGACTCGGCGGGCGGGTCGCTGGGGGGGCCGCCGTGGGGCCTCTCGCCGGCGGGGGTGCAGGCCGAGTCCTGCGGCGCACGTCTGGACCGCGCTGCGGGCCCGGCCGACGGCGGCCCCTCGCTCGACTCCGGGGTGGGCGGAGCGGAGAGGCCCGGGGACCGTCGCACCGGAGGAGGGAGGGAGTCTCAGCCCAGCCGGGGCAGGGAGCAGGCGGCCGGCGGCCCGGCTGCGGAGCTGGAGTCCCCGCGGACCCTGCACAGAGGGAGGCCAACTGCAGACGGCCACAGCCGCGCCCCCTCCACCAGTCGTCCAGCCACGAACCCGCCTCGCGGCCGGGGTCCGGGTCGGCCGTCCCCGGAGGCAGCTGGTTCTGCAGCCCCCGGCCCCTCTCCTTCAAACTCTCTGCCCCACGGAGTCAGCCGGGAGCCTTCTGAGGGCGAAAATGGCAGCGCGGCGCCAGCCTCCTCGACAGCCCCAGTCCAGGTTTCCACTCCAGCTCCAACAGGGATCCTCGCCCCTTCCCCACTCACAGCCCCCTCGCCTGCCACACTCCCAGCCTCAGCTTTGTCTCCAACCTTAGTCCCGCCCACAGCCTCAGCCTCCGCCTCAGCCCCAGCCTCAACCTTATCCCCATCTCCAACTTCGCCCCCAGCCCCAGCTTCAGTGAGTGGGTCAAGGCCTGCGTCTGGGGAGTCTAAAGTGGGTCTCTCCAGGAGCTACCAGGAAGGGCAAATTTCAACTAGCTGGGGAAACCTTATTACCATGGTTCTTAGAAGCCACCCCTTTCCCAGGCAGGAGGAGCCCAGAGGAAGTGCCCCAAGGGCAGTGCCTGTGAGCCCTGCAGGCCCCAGCTCTTCCATACATTCTGCAGACAGACCTTCGGCTTCCCACTCGGAAGGGGCAATCCCCCATCTCCAGGGTAGGCACACATCTTCTTTGGGGATTGTCACACAGTCAGAGGGACTGGCTAAGGTTCTGTGTCAGGCACAGTCAATGAGCTTTGAGACCAATGGGGCTCCCACCCATGACCCACCTTTAGGCCCCAAAGGAGATGGAACCGAGGAGAAAAGTTTAGACTCACTGCCCTCAGCTGCAGTGCCCGGGGGTCCCTCACAGCCCTGTGTGCACATGCAGCCTGGACCTGCACCATCCTCTGCTATGAAGTGGGATCCTCAGCATGTCCCCAGACCACGGAAACACAGCATGTGTGAAATAGCCAGGAGCTCTGAGCGCTTGGTTAGCCAGGTGGTCCCAGAGCAGCACCAGGGTGAAGTGCTCAGGGAGGGGGCCAGCCCTGCAGGCAGTAGGGAAGTCCTCACAGAGAAGCAGAAAGAGGCCCAAAAACTCATGGTTTTTCTGCAGAGGCCTGGGCGTTGGAGGATGGTTGAGGGGCCCCAGAAGCCCCACTCATTGCCCTTGGAGCCTGCCGCAGCTGTTCCACGTCCCTTGCGGCTAGACCTGGGCAGCTGCCTGGAGGTGCTGGCCTTTGCCCAGCAGCGTGGGGAGCCTGGCCTAGCCCAGGAGACCTACACCTTGATGAGCAACAACCTGCTGCACGTGCTGGGCGACCCAAACCTCTACCGGCAGTTGAGTGGGGCCGACCGGGAGCACATCCTAAGCCTGCGGACGGGCCAGGGCCAGGCGGTGCTGGGAGTCCTCGTGCTGCCCAGACTCTACCAGGTGTGCCACTCAGGGCTCAAGAAGAGTTCTTATGGCGAGGAGGTGCCTGCAGCTCAGCCTGCACCTCTGCCTCATCCACCATATCTCCATGTGTTCAACCCTCAAGAGAACATTTGGCGGCCCCTGACCCAGGTGCCGGAGGAGGCCCCCCTCCGGGGCTGTGGTCTCTGCACCATGCACAACTACCTGTTCCTGGCAGGTGGCATCCGTGGCTCTGGTGCCAAGGCTGTCTGCTCCAAAGAGGTCTTCTGCTACAACCCTCTGACCAACATTTGGAGTCAGGTTCGGCCCATGCAGCAAGCCAGAGCCCAGCTCAAGCTGGTGGCCCTGGACGGGCTGCTGTATGCCATTGGGGGTGAGTGCCTGTACAGCATGGAGCGCTACGACCCACGCACAGATGCCTGGACCTTGCGTGCCCCCCTCCCAGCAGGCACCTTCCCTGTGGCCCATGAGGCTGTGGCCTGCCGTGGGGACATCTACGTCACAGGAGGTCACCTCTTCTACCGTCTGCTTAGATACAGTCCTGTGAAGGACTCATGGGATGAATGCCCTTATAGTGCCAGCCACCGGCGCTCCAGTGACATGGTGGCACTGGGGGGATTTCTGTACCGCTTTGACCTGCTGCGGGGTGTGGGCGCTGCAGTGATGCGCTACAACACGGTGACAGGTTCCTGGAGCCGTGCTGCCTCCCTGCCACTGCCTGACGCCGTCCCACTCCGCTGCACTGTGCTGGGCAACACCATTTACTGCCTCAACCACCAGGTCACTGCCACCTTTGTAGTCTCCGAGGGGACTGCCCAGTTTCAGGCCAAGGAACTGCAGCCCTTTCCCCTGGGGAATAAGGGGATCCTCTGTCCATTCATCCTGACTCTGCCCCCTGAAGCCCAGCTGCAGACCTCACTCTGAATGCCAGTAAAGAACTACACTCCAGGGATACCCTTCATCTGGGGTTCCATGTGGGGCATGGAGAGGGGCTGGGGTGAGAACTTCTGCTCCTGTTTCTGGGACACCTTTCCCTCTATGTTTATCTCCTGCTGTAAAGATTGTCACTTATTTCTGGAGTGAGATCCCTTCCACCTCCCTCCTCTTGACTCAGGCCCCACACCCTGCTGGTTCCTGCCCCTGGTCCTTACCTGCTTTGGATGCCTCAGCTTGCTCCCAGTCTCCCGTCTGCCTGGGGGACTCCTGGGCCCAGAGCCAAGGAAGGAGATGGATGGAAGCTTGTTTGTGCTCCCTGTGTTTGTCAAGGTAGAAGTGGAAGCAAAGAGGTCCCTGGGAGATGCCCTTGCCTCTGGGACTTTGCCATTCTGAGGCTTCTGAGGAGCCTTTTGACTCTTTCCTCCTGAGTCTGATTGGGTGTGGAAACCTTGCCTGTGCAGCTGGGTCTGAGGCCCTGCACAGGGCCCTGCCTAGACCTGACAGGACTGCTTGGTTCCCTCTACAACCTGCAGGTCTCTCTGCCCGCAAGACTCTCATCCCCCTTACCCAGATCTCCCTCTAAATAAGCCCCCTTTTAGCTGTGTGGACTCAAAACAAGATGCCCCCCCCCATTAACCTTGTCTATAAAAGAGGCCTACTGGACACCTGTCTCTCAGGAGAGCTGTGAGAATGTGATCAACAATGGGCCACCTAGCAGAGTGAATGACATGTTTTCTCTCCCTACCCACTTTGAAACCCACGTTAGCAGGTAAATAAATTTGATCGAGTGCTGCTGCCTGTTCCAGCACCTGCCCTGATTTGCCCCTGTCTGGCTCTTTTTTCTTTTTTTCCTATGCTCAACACCACTGCACCAAATACACATTCCACCCACTGAAAGACTCTGCATCTTACCCTTGTCTTGCCTGTTCACAAAATACGGCAGGCAGCTGGGTGGATCACAGCACAGGATAGAAAGGGTCCTTGGGTTGTGCTTGAAAATAAGTTTATTGAGAAACAAGTACTGTGCACACAGCTATATATCTGGGTCACTGGCCCGTCTCTGTGGCTCCTGTGCATGATGGATGGCAGCGTGGATGAGCAGCAGGGCCTACTGCTTGCGCTTGGTCTCACTGAGCAGCTCTTGCCAGTTCTTCTCCATCTCCTCCTTGCAGTTGAGGAAGGCGTCCTCCAGCCGGCGCATGGACTCCGCCAGAGTGGGGTTGGTGCGCATGACCACCATGTCATAGGCCATCCAGGTCGCCTGCACTGCAACAACCAGACAGGCCCAGTCAGGCCCCAGGTGGTGCTGCAGCTCTGGGGGACCTCGCTCGTACTGCCAGGGGGCTGGACCCCGCTGGGACACCCCATGTCCCAAGGAGAGAACGCTGTTGGCCTGCAAGCTACGACAGGGCTCATAAAACACCCTGTGAAACCTCCTTCCTGCAAACAGCAATAATGACACGTCCTAATTTCCAGTCTTAACTTCTGGATTCATCAGCCCATGACAGTAAAAGGCTGGAGGCCAGTCTGATGTGAACTGGGAGGAACACTGGAGCGAACCACAGGTCCTTGCCTACACAGTTCACAGCTGGCGGCTGCAGGGCAACCTCCCCAGGAGTCACATGCTCAGGTAGGCCGGCCATTCCCAGGCCTACAAGTCCTTACTCTCATGTTTCTTCATGCTCAGTGGCTTGGGGTCCCTGTCCACCTGAGCTTGCACCTCCGCACTTTCATTAAGACTCGGGCCAGGGCTTCTCCTGGGGAGGTTCTGCTGCTCCCCTGTAAGAGCCTTGAGTATTCACACTGCTCTTTCCCTCTGAGAGTAACTTGAGGGCAGGTTCCCTGGACCTCCAGGTGAACACATGCTTCTTGTGCAGACTCAGGGGAAGTATGCAGAAACCCCATTTGTACCATCCACCACCACTGTGGCTCTGCATTCTAGAATTGCACAGAACAAAGGTCACCTCTTCTGTGTGACAACCCAGCACAGTAGATCTATCTCCTTAACACTCCTCTTTGTTGAGTTGAAAAATGCTGGACACTCTGAGAAGATAAGTTTTCAAGGAAATTAACCAAAGAGGATACAGGAAGCATGATTAGTAATAAAAGTACATGTGTATCTCACACAAACAAGGTCAGCCATGTGGCACACTTGAAGTTTCACAAAGTAACATCTGTTTGGTTAGGGAAAATTGTTAGAAAACATATGTGTAGTGTTTCAACAGAGTTCATGAGTCTAGCAAGTATAGGGATTCTTGGACTTTTGGAAGCCTGAGTGGCCCTTGGGACACTTCTTATAATGTAGGCTGCTATTCCCCGACCCCCCGCAGCCCATGGTGAATCTTGTCTAGCTGGTTGGGAATGGTACCCAGGAGCCTGGATGCTGTACACATCCCGGATAGATCTGGTGCAGGAAGTCTGCAGACCACCCTTTCACACCAGGGACAACAGGTGACACGTGGACCAGGTCTGCCACCCTTTCACACCAGGGACAACAGGTGACACGTGGACCAGGTCTGCCACCCTTTCACACCAGGGACAACAGGTGACACGTGGACCAGGTCTGCAGATCAGAGCCAGCTTCCCAGCTCTCCACTTACTGGCCCCGTGGCCTTGGATATGGAGTCAGACTTGCAACATCAGTTTCTACTTCTGCAAAATAGAGTCCACTTCCTGATCATGGCTTGCTGTGAAGATTAAATGGGTGACATACATGAACAGCCAAGCACATGTGTCATAGACCAAGTGTTTGTCCCCTCCAAATTCACATGTTGAAATCTAACCCCAAGGTGAAAGTGTTAGGAGGCAGAGGCTTTAAGGAGGTGAGTGCTCATGGGTAGGGAGTCCTCATGAATGGGATTGGTGTCCTTACAAAACAGACAGAGAGCTTGCTCTCTGCCATTGAAGACACATTGAGAAGACGGCGGTCTGCAAACTAGGAAAAGGCTTCTCACCAGCACCAGACTGACTTCGCCTCCAGGACTCTGAGAAATAAATGTCCATTGTGTCGTTTAAGCCACCCTGTCTATGGCAATCTGTCACAGCAGCACAAAACAATGAAGACAGAAATTGGGCTGGGCACAGTGGCACATACCTGTAATTCCAGAGGCTCAGGAGGCTGAGGCAGGAGGATCGCAAGTTCAAGACCAGCCCCAGCAACTTCGCAAGGCCCTAAGCAACTTAATGAGACCCCCTCTCAAAATAAAAAATAAAAGAACTGGGGATGTAGCTCAGTGTAAAGAGTCCCTAGATTCAACTCCCAGTACAAAAAACAAAAAAAACAAAAACCAGAACACAAAAACCAAAAAGCTTCACCAAACCCCGCCCCCCCAAAAAAAACCAACCAACCAACCAAACAAACAAACAAAACCAACCAACCAAATTAAAAGCAAAAAAGCAAATAGGCCAATTGTGGTGGTGTATACCTGTAGTTCCAGCAACTTCGGAGGCCCAGGCAGGAGGATTGCAAGTTTGAGGCCAGCCTGGGCAACTTAGCCAGACCCTGTCTCAAAAATAGAAAGGGCTATGGTCAGTGATAAAGGGCTATAATCAGGTACTGTGGGTTTAACCCCCAGTACCACAGGGGGGAAAAATACAAATGACATCTGGAAGTGTGGAAGTAACTCTGGAATTGGGCAGTGAGTAGAGGCTGCAAGAGCTCTGAAGTGCATGCTAGGAACTGACACAGCATTACCATGCACAGAGCTTTAAAAGTAATTCTGGTAAGTGCTCAGAAGAAAAGAGGAATTTAGAGAGAAAGCCTCCTTCTTAGAGAACTCATAAATGATCAAGAATAGCCGGTGGAAATACAAATGGTAAAGCCATTTTAATGGGGTACAGATGGAAATAAGGAACAAGTTATCAGAGACCAGAGAAAAGGTGATCCTTGTCATGAAGTGACAAAAAACTTGGCTGAATCGTGTTTGTTTTCTAGTGTTTTGCAGAAGGCAGAACTTCTGAGCAATGAGATCGGATATATATTTAAGGAGAGTTGCTCAAAGAAAGAAGAAAATCTTATTATAAAATAAGTAATTGAGGCACCCAGGGTAAAGAGGATGGATAAGAAATTAAGATTGATGTAGGTGATTTTCCATAGGAGCTAGAATTTTTATGTGAGAGGTCATTGCTGAGGTAGCCCCCATCCAGGACTCTTGAGGCTTTTGGTGCAGAGCAAGAGTCATATATTCAGCTTCTCTACCTCTCTGATGTTTCAAGATTCAGTATTTGATATAGGGTGGATTGTTTCCTCCCTAAATTCATCTGTTGAAATCCTAATTCCTAGTACTTCAGAAAGTGACTGTATTCAGAGATCATATTTTTAAGAGGTGGTTAAGTTAAAATGAGGTCTTTGGGATGGGCCCTCATCCAGTATGAGTAATCCTGGTAAGGAGAGGAGATTAGGACACAAACAGGAAGAGAGAGGCCATCATGTAAGGACACAAGAAAGAGATGGACATCTACAAGCCAAGGAGAGAGACCTCAGAAGAAACCAACGTTGCCCACACTGCTAGCCCCCAGCACTGTGAGAAAACAAATTTCTGTTGTTGAAGCTGCCCAGCCTGCAGTCCTTTGTAGGGAAGACCTACCAACACACTGGATCTCACTACAGAGCAAGGTCTGCTTCCTGCTGCTCTGGCTCCTGCTCTCCTGGTAGCTTTGCTCTGGGTTTTGCCTTCAGCATTAGGACACTCATTCCCAGTCTCTCACCATTGGAGTCCCAGCTCCTGCATGACCTGGTTGAGCCAAGCTCATATCACTAGGTTGATGGTACCATGCACAATTTGGGCCTTGTATGAAGGCTCTCAGTCAAAGAGGGTAAGTGGGGACTGGAATCCAAATTAAGGTCCTCTCTTCAAAATATGAGGAGATTGTATTTGGCCAGGGGCCGGGGAGTGTGCCTTTTTCTAATTCATTACAAAGAATTTTTTCAATCATCTACCCAGAAAAAGCAGCACCTTTTTTTCTATTCATATGGAGGTGTAGTATCGTCTAGCAGAGGACTTATTAGCTGTATTTAAGTTTCCGGGGTGTGGGCATGTGGGAATATCTCGGGAACGCTTACCTCTTGTGGGACCAGTGATGCCTTGAAGATGTGTTCTATCTGGGTTCTGTTGGTGAGGGATGGAAGGATCCTGCAGCATCCCCCTGCCCCAGCTCCCTGAGCAGCTTGGGGTCACAGGCATGGCCCACCCTGGCTAGAGCTCCTTCACAGTCACAGCAGTGCAAGGCTGCCGCTCCTCAGCGTGTGCCTTTTGTCCTCACTAAAACAGCTCTCTCCAAATCACCAAATGACCTCAGTATTTCCAAAACCAAAGGGATGTATTGATTCTTGTCTCCTGAAACGGTCTCCTGTCTTGGCCAGCATGGCGCTAGTCTTCCAGTTCTCTCTGTGCCTATGACCATCTTTCTTCTCCCTTATGGCGAAACACCTCTGTCTACTTTCCCAATCGATGGAGCTTCTAGGGTTGTGTCCTCAGGCCACCACTCTTCACTATGAACCTACTGCATGGTCAGTATCACCCACACACTGGGAAAAGGAAAGTGGTCAGACCTTTTGAGGGTTATTAGCCTCAACTTACACTATCCTGGAGATCCAAAGCATCACTGTGGTCCACCAGTCAGATAGAGGCTATGGAGGCCAGGTGATCAACGGTGTGTCAGCTCAGGTCTGTCTCATAGGGGTCATGGGTCTCTGAACCCACCCTGTGGTTATTTTCAGTTTCAGGATGCAGAATTGAAATAGACATACTCAGTAACTGGGAGAATCCCTACATTGGTTCACTGACCCATGAGGGCTATCATGGTAAGAAAGGTAAAATGGAAGCCAAGCAGGACTGCCTCTAGCTACAAGAGCAGTAGACCAAAGCAACTGCATTCCTGCACACCGCAGGCTTTGACCACCATTAAAAACCTGAAGAGTGGGAGACATTCCCACCACATCCCTATTCAACTCGCCTGTTCAGCCTATGCAGAAGATGATCTTAGAGAATGACAGCAGATTATCAAACTCAATCAGGAGGTGACTCCAGATGTGGTTTTGTTGCTGGAAAAAATGAAGAAATGAACACATTCCCTTATACCTGGTATGCAGCTGTTGATCTGGCAAATTTTTTTTTCTTCTCTACACAAAAACAATCAGAAGCAATTTGCCTTCAGATGATCAGGCCAATAACACATCTTCACTACCCTTGATCAGGTCTATTAACTCCCCAGTGGTTAGGGTTTAGATCTGTATGAAAGGCTCTGCCACCAGCCTATGGTACTATCAAGAGGTGGCAGAATCTTTAGGAGGTGATGCCCAATGGAAGGAAGTCAGGTCACTGAAGTGGTGCCCTTGGAGGGGACACTGGGACCCCAGCCCCTTCCTATCTTTCTCTCCTTGTATCTGGTTACCATGAAGTGAGCAGCTTTGTCCTACCACAAGCTCCCTGCCTGATATTCTGTCCCCCGACAGGCCCCCAAACAATGGGGACAATGGTCCAGGAACTGAAACCTCAGAAACCATGAGCCAAAATAACCTTTCCTCCTTTTAAGTTGATTTTATCAGATATTTTGTCACAGTGGTGAGAAGCTGACTAACACACCAGTTATACAGTATATACCAGTACATTATACTGGTGATATTCTGCTGATTAGACTGAGAAGCCAAAGAAACCAGACACCAGAGTGTGTACCACGTGGCTTCATCTGGATGAAACTTGGCCATGCATGTCAATTGTTAAATGGTGCTGGGGATGGAGGGTGGAGATGAGCTGCGCAAGGCAAAAAGAAGTGCTGGAGTGGCAAACTTGTTCTGCATCTGCGTGCTGGTGTGGTTTACCCTCCCACATGCATTTGGCAAAGCTCAGTGTGCTCTATACTTAAGTGTACTTATTGTATTACACATAGATTATAGCTTAAGGTAGGTGACTTCAGGAACCATAAAAGCAAGAACATTATATATCAATATTTATGAATTGTGGTAAAGGCTATGCCAGAAGTAAATCCACATCTCCAAGTAATTTAAAAAGAATAAAATAAATGAACATAGCATTCAACTCAAAGTTTTAATAAAATGACAATAAAAAATTAGGGAAAGCAGAGGAATTCCCCCCTCCCAATAAATCCAGATAAGTCAGAATATGGAATAATAGAAACACACTGTGATGCTTTCCTGGCCATGGACCCTCTTTGAGAATTACCATCACCCACAGATTCTAAGATGGAATGAGCCTGAACATCAGTCTCATTACCCATGTGGCCTAGCCCACCCTGGCCAGGGATGATGTACACCATAGCATAATTTGCAGCATTGAAAAGTAATATATTATACACATCTTGGAAGGAACTGACACATGTAGTTCTGGATGAAAAAAAAAAAGAAATAGTACGATACATATAACAATCCTATTTATATAAATTAAAAACATATGTACATAAAACAACATACATTTTACAAGAACATACACACAGAAATATATACATTAAGCACATTAGAATTGTTTCCTGCGGGTAGAGAGAAGGAAAGGAATGGACGATGGGGACTAGAGGGGACAAATAAAAAATTAAGCTGTACGATCATGATATACCATGAACTATGGGCCATGAAAAAAATCAATCCTCTATATCTGAGATAAAAGTAAATGAAAAATTTGCCATGCGACAGTGTAATTTGAGAATAGGGGGATAGTCTTGAGGAAACCGCACAAAACGACATGGAAAAAAACAAAGAAATAAAACTGATTACAGAAATGATATAAAAGATACGGCAAAACAGAGATGCACAACATGGACAACTGGAATTCCTAAAGAAGGAAACCAAAGAACCAGAGCAACTACTATCCAACGAAATGACAAATGAAAAAGTGTTTATAAATGCTCTTAAGTTCACCGTTCCAGAGGTTCGCCAGGTCCCAGGACGAGTGTTACATGATATCAACACCAGTCTTATCTTAATGGAATCACAGATTTTCAATGATAAAGAATCTTAAAGGCAGAAGAAGAAAGTTGCTCAAGAGGAAGCAAAGGTCTCCCACTTCTTCACAGTGCCACCAATGCTCCTCCAAGTCATAGAGAAAGTGATCATACATCCAACCAAGCTGCCATGCAGGCTGTGCACAGACAGATATTCTCAGGCGTTTATGGAATCAAGGAATATAGTTACTAGGTTTAAATACTACATTTATTTAAATATACAATGTTGTCCCAACAACTGTAGGGATCATAATTACAGAACTTAAATGTTGTGGATCTTCTGTGTGTGCATGTGTTTGTGTATATGGTACCAGGGATGGAACTCAGGAGCACCCTACCACTGAGCTACATTCCCAGCCCTTTTTATTTTTTATTTTGAGACAGAGTCTCACTAAGTTCCTGAAGCAGGCCTTGAATTTGGATCAACCTCCCAAGTAGCTGGGATCACAGATGTGCCCCACCTTGGTCAACTGATCTTATAAATCTTGATAACATACAAATAGTAGTATAGTTAATAGCTAACTATGACTCAGTTTCTCCATCTATAAAACAGGTATAAGAGTTTTGTACCTCACAATGTTGTAGTATTTAGTAGTAAGTTCTGAGTGTTTCTGATGGAAGTTATTAGATACTGAAGAATGAGATATAATTAAAGAAATAACACTAATGTTATTGTTAACGTTTCCCACAAACCACCTACTTTCTTTTTCTTCTGCACTTTGGTGTTCTATTATTTCCAAATCTCAGGCTTATGTACAGGAGGTAAGAGCACTGATAAAATAAAAAACAGACCTAAAATGACCTGGCTGGTGTGTCCAGCAGGTCACATTGGGGCAGTGGCCCTTACCCCACCCCTGCCCTCGGGGAGTCCCCAGCTTGGGGGTCATTTCTGGTGGGCATCTGCTGGCAGCTCCAGCCTGGCTCTGTGGGGCACACCTCCTGACACCAGGTACCTCTGCAGCCTGCTACTCGTTCCCTGTCCAGTGGGTTTTGTCACTGCCCTGGCACAGTTCAAGTCAAAGCCCGCCATCTTGTCTCCAGGGGGCTAGAGTTGCCAGGGGTTCCACAAACTCTTGATTTTGTTTCTCCCTTTGCTTTTGGGTCACCATGAGATAAACAACTTTGTTTTAATTGAATTTTACTTTGAATTTTAAAATGGAACATGCAACATTTTCTTAAAAAATTATTTGGTTAGCAATTATAAACTTAATAACCATTTATTTTGAAATGCTAATGCTTACACCAGAAAACTTCCATTGTATATAGTAGAATTTTAATAAGTTAAAAAATGTTGCTAAAAGGGATGATTTGGAAGGAAATATCCAGACTGACATGATCTTAACAAAGCAATTACCAAAGAGAAAACTGAAAAAGTTACACCAAAAAACTCTCTAGGGCTGGGGTTGTAGCTCAGTGGTAGAAAACTTGCCTAGCATGTGTGAGGTACTGGGTTTGAGTCTCAGCACCATGTATAAATAAATAAAATAAAGGTCCATCAACAACCAAAAAAAAAAAAAAAACAAAAAAAACTATTTCCAATGGTTGAGTCATTGAGGTCTTTGAAATATTAAAGCCAACTGTTTCCAAATACTATAATAGTACACCTATGATTTTCAGAATGTGGAAATAGATGACTCTAGAGATTGTGCAGGTCCAAGTATCTTTGAAGAGCTATTTAAATTCTCTAAGCCCCAATTCCCTCATCTATAAAATGGGGATAATAGTAGTGTCTTTTCCCCAGATTTTTGCTCTAAAAATAAATAAGACAATGTGTGTAAGACAATGTGGTATGGTCAACATAAGCTGTTATCATTATCACTGATAACACTGGAATAGCCCTAACTACCTAAGAATCTACAGCCTACCTGCATGTTGGTATTAATGTAGCAAAAAAATGTAAAAGATCTTACATATGAAAGTTTAGCCCTGAAGTAAATGTATTGAAAATTCTGCAGAAAAATTTTGCAAAACTCTTTTGAGACATCTTAATGCATATTAATGAATAATTTAGAGAGACATACCCTATCTGAATGAGAATGCTTAGTGTTAAAAATATACCATTCTTTACTGGACCCAATGGCATATACCTGTAATCCCAGCAACTTGGAATGCTAAAGTAGGAGGATTGCAATTTGAGGCCCACCTCAGCAACTCAGTGAGGCCCTTAGCAACTTAACAAGACTTTGTATCAAAATAAAAAATTAAAAGGGCTGGGAAGGTAGCACAGTGGTAAAGCACCCCTGGGTTCTATCCTCATGACCCTCCCTAAAAAAATTCCTTCTTCCCAAATTAATGTAGAGGTATATAACACAATCTAAATAAAATGTTGAATAAATGAATCTATATTGTTCCTCCGAAAGAATAAACATGAGAAAAGTTAAAAATCATAAACTAAGAAAAAGAATGATGAGGGGGAACTTACAGATTATAATTAAAATAGTTTGATACTATACTCTTTAAAACCTAACATTGTGAAAGGGAGTAGCTACCTCTGCCCTGCTGTGTATAAGACTTTCATGAATCATGCATCACTTGCAAACTGATTGGGTAGGATGGAGTGGACTGGTGGGGTAAATAAGTTAGCCCCCACCTTGCTACTCTCAAATGGGGCAAATATCAGCTAAACCTGTGCTAGGAAAACTGTCCTAGCCATGCTTTGACTTAAGTTTGAGAGAAGAGAAAGACAACTTTAAGCCTTGGAGTTAAGATTTTGCCTTTTAATATTGCTTGTAGTGTGTGCATTTTTACATTTATTAGGGGTTGCTTCTTTGGTATGATCAAGGATCGAAGGACAAGACAAATGTCTTTGCAGGGATATCAGAGGTCACGGGTTACATGCTGAGCCTCACTTTGGATCTAACCTACTAGGTCAGGATGAGAGGTGATATAATCCTGGTCCAAAATTATCTTACTTCCGCCAGTAATAACTGTCTTAACTTGTTCCAGGGACACTATGAGGAAATTATTCTACTGCTTACACTTCAGTTACAAAAAAATATTTTAATGCTTGGAGTATTGGATTTGAGTCTCTGGGTTCTAGGACTTATATTGCTTAAGAAATTTGCTGGGTGCATGCCTATAATCCCAGTGGCTCGAGAGGCTGAGCCTGGAGGATTGCGAGTTCAAAGACAGCCTCAGCAGAAATGAGATGCTAAGCAACTCAGTGAGACCCTGTCTCTAAATAAAATACAATATAGGGTTAGGATGTGACTCAGTGGTCAAGTACCCCTGAGTTCAATCCCCTGTACCAAAAAAAAAAAAAAATCACCAAAGGTATGACGTGTGTGTGTGTGTGTGTGTGTGTGTGTGTGTGTGTGTGGTACTGGAGAGTGAACCCAAGGATAGTCTATCACTGAGCTACATCCCCAGTTCTTTTATTTTTTAATTTTGAGACAGGGTCTCATTAAGTTGCCTAGGCTGGGCTTGAATTTGCAATCTTCCTGTCTCAGCCTCCAGAATAGCTGAGATTACTGGTATGAGCTACTACACCCAGCACAAAAGGTAAGTTATACAGTTTCAAAATATCATTTAATCTGCAGCTGCTTATATGTTGATAAGATACTTTCAGCAGCTGGTACATTGCTAGGGAAATTGTGAAAAAGACTATATTATCCCCCAAATTTGACAATGTGTAGAACATTTATATATAAATAAGATTACAAAAGAGGAAAATATATGAAACTAAAAATCAGAAAAGAATTCAATAAAGGGAAATAATCGCCCTAACATGAATTCAGAGAATGTAACTAGTCATCCTAATGTCTGTGTCTGCCCCCACCTACTTCTAAGGAAGGAAGGAACATCTCTATTAGACATTGTATTCCTAGAATGGCACATGGTAGATACCCAGTGAGTGCTGTTAAATAAGAGAACATTTCACTAGATTGAAAGAGTTACGTAGTTTATAGTGGAAAATGAAAAAGGTAGTTTAAAATATATTTAAAAGTTTCTAGTATCTAGGTAGAAAATTGGAAACATTTTTAAGTAGAAATTTTCTAGAGCTTCCTGTAATGAATAATTTTTATTTATAAATGAATAATATCTTTAAAAGTAGTTTGTTTTAGCACATGCCTCTAATCTGAGTTACTTAGGAGGCTGAGGCAGGAGGATCACAAGTTCAAGCTCAGCCTAAGCAATTTAGCGAAACAGTGTCTCAAAATAAAATTTTAAAAAAGGGCTGGGGAGGTGCTGGGATTGTGGCTCAGTGGGAGAGCGCGTACCTAGCATGTGTGAGGCACTGGGTTCAATTCTCAGCACTGCATATAAACAGATAAATAAATAAATAAAAATAAATGTCCATTGACAACTAAAAAAAAGTTTGTTTTTTTTTTTTTTTAAAGGGCTGGGGATGTGACTTAGCTCTTGCCAAGCATGTGTGAGGCACTGGGTTCAATATCTGGTACTACAAACAAACAAAAAAAAAGGTTGTGAGTTAAAGTATGCGTGTCTTTTGTTTTGTTTAGTTTTTGTGGTACTAGGAATCAAAATCAAAGCTTTGTACACACTTAGGGACGTGCTCTACCACTGAGCTACACGCCCAACCCTAAAGTATACATGATTTCTAAAGTTTGGCTTCCATTATTATTCTCTCTAGCAAAACTCAGGCTCACAAATTATAAGAATTAAATTTATTCTGAGTTAATAAAGAACAAATGAAATTATAGTGGTGTTACTACAACTGCCAAGTGGAAATAGGTTGAATAAGAGAAAAAACTAACATTTCTTCCCCCAAATTTAGAAATTTGCTCAACCCTATTGCTGCTCTCGTCCACTGGATTGTGCCGCCCATTCTTACCACTATTGTGCTGAGCCCTTTCTATTTACATGATTCACGGAGAGCAAGCCTGGTCTGTTCACAGGCATCACAGTCGCCTGTGGTCGTCTGAGGTGAGCTATCACTGCACGTGAGTTGCATCTGGTGTGGCCGACTGCAAGTCACTCTTTCTGCCCTCAAGAAGATGATAGTCCCACTGCAGAATCATGATGCAAAACCCACAGAAAACAATTCAAGGTCATTCAGTGTTAAGGTCAAATTTTGTGGTGTAGTTACTGCTATGAAAATGGAAAGGTAGCCAAGGAAAGCCTTGCTAGGAGAAGGAACCCTTGATGTGTGCTCAGAAGTTTAGGGAGTATTCAAGCTACTGGGAAGAAGAAACGCTGTTTGGAAAACATCCTACCTGAGATTTTTTCCATCTCTTCCAAAAGCTTTTCCAAGTCCTTATTCAGGTCTGACAGCATCCGCAGCATGTTGTCGTAGTTTCTTTCCCCAGGATCAGAATCAGCCATCTAGGTGGTGCAGAGCAAGAAGCTGCCATGAGATGGACTGGCATTCCAGCTCCACACCATACTGCACAGCCAGTGATCCTTTAGAGAATCTTTCCCAGCACTTAGATCTGGACAATATCACTTACTCCACAGGCATTAGCAGCAGGTGCCTCAGAGACTGAGTCCTAGCTTGAGGAGAAGTGCTTGGGTTCAAATCCTGACTGCCCCATGTATTAGCTGGTCATCTTGGATAACTCACTCACCTTTTCAAATATATTTCTGTACCCTGTAAAAGGGAATTGCTAATAGTACCTATATCTTATGGGTAGGGTTTCTATAAGGATTAAATGATATAAATTATGTACTCTTCTGCAAGTAGCTACAATGATAAACATTTAATAAATCATACCTATTGCTATTTAAAATATTAAATGCTATCCAAATCACCCCAGATCCTCTTCTGATCTTTACTAATCACATCAATTCATTCCATTAATATTTGATGCTTATCTAACTACAAAGCTTTGGGCTAGATAAGATGGGAGAAAAATAGATTAATAATAGATTAATCTATTATTATTAATAGATTAATAAGCTCTAGATGCTGTCAGGGAATTTATACTCTTGAGAAGATGAAGGAAGAAACTAGGCAACGATTAAACAGACAGGGGATGGGCCCCACATGTAGTATTGTTCTCAGGGTTCATGTGAATGTGTGGGGTGCAGCTTCTTGGCTCTTGCTACAGAGTTAGAGGCCTCCACTCTGTGGCAGGTCTCGACCAGTGTTGGGCTTGTGCCGATCTGCCTGTGCAATCCTTCTTATTAAAGGTGAACATTCCGAGGAGCATGGCACCCTCTAGTAGACCTGAGGCAGATCTGAGAACCAAAGGTGTAGGGGCAGGGTGTATAGTCTTTGGGATCTGTAAATGTGCTACTTCTATGGGCGTGGAGCCATTCCTCATGGAGGGAGTCCTGGGGACTCCATCCTTCTGGCTGGCCTTAAATATGTATGTTTTTGTAAGTAGAGAAGAGATAGTTTGCTAAGAGCAAGTCGGGAGGTGCAGGAGGCAGGGCAGGGACCTGAGACCCTCTGTTCTATGGCCATTTCTCCCTTTCCTTTCCCAGCCAGGCCTCACACACGTGCTTGCCCTGTGATTCCTACTTCCTCTGGCATCTCACAGAAACTGCTCTTACCAAAATCAGAACGGACAACTGCAGAAGGCTGAAAGGAGGCAAGAGCAGGAAGCCTAGTCAGGAGAGCACTGCCCGCTCTGATGTTCTCACTTAAGATGACGGTGCTTGGACTATGGTCACCATATGATGAATCTCATAAGTATCATGGTACTTTGTGAATTAATAGAAGGGTCCAGAACCTTGTGGAAGATGAGTCCACAGAACTTGGTATAGGAGTTGTGGGTCTAGGTTTGCAGAGGCCAGTGATGGAAAGAGATGGCTCCTAATTCTGGTGAGAACACCTTGGTGGATTGCGGTGATATTAATTGCAATGGAGAAGAGCAGGGGGAGGAGCAGGAGGAAAGTCAAGAGCCTTGTTCTGAACATGCTAGCAAGAGGTCTACAGGGGGGAACTCAGAGGCAGCTCTTCAGCTCTACGTGGGCTTGGAATTGAAGGGAGATTGGGCTGAAGATACGAAGTTTGGAATCGAGTTGCGGGTTCTCTTCACCTTCTGCTGGACTGTTATCAGAAGCATACAGAGGTGTTTCTATGAACTGAAGGACAGGGAGATTGGAAGGACAGAGTGTCAAACAGCCATAAGGATAGAAGCTGTGGCCATTTGAGTTTGGATCTGGAAAGTAGGTCCATGAAGATGGTACAAGACTTGAGGTGAAAGAAGGTGGCTTTGAGTCTAAGCCCACTGTGTCTCTTCCTGATGAAGAGGCCAGGAAGAGTAGGACTGTGCTGGGTGAAGCCCAGACCAGTGCCAAAGCCCAAGGGCGTGGGGTAATGGCAGGTTATGGGGGTGAAGGTGAGCAGAGCGCATGTGCAGGTGGGTGCGAGGGGTCTGAATTGAGGGTGAAGGGCTTGAAACGGTTGCTAGGGAGTGAGAACCAGGAATATTCAGAAGCAAGGGGGGGTCCCATTTCTGGTCTGAAGATCTTGCCTAGTACAAAGAATTGAATAGTATCTGGGACACCCCCTTAAATAAGAACTGTGAGGGGCCTGGGGGGTCTTGAATCAAGGGCAAGGGTGGGGCTGTGAAGTGTGAGTGAAAGGACAGAACGTGTGGGTCACCTGGGAAGGGGGACCTAAGTTACTGGAGTAGGAAAGGCTGGGCCCACCCGGGGCGCAGGCCTGGGGGACACAGGCAGGAGGCCGTGTGGAGGACAGCTGTCCCACCTGAAAGGTGGGTGGGTGCGGTGAGAGCTGCAGGTGAGTGGCTTGAGAGTTACGGACTGTAGAGTGAGACCTATGCACATGGTGGGAGAGACAGGGGGCCTGTGGGTGAGGACACGGAGGAGAGGAGTTTGGGGGGTGAGGTGAGGGGTGAGGTGAGGTGAGGGGTGAGGTGAGGAGTGAGGGGTGAGGTGAGGTGAGGTGAGGAGTGAGGGGTGAAGTGAGGAGTGAGGGGTGAGGTGAGGTGAGGAGTGAGGGGTGAAGTGAGGAGTGAGGGGTGAGGTGAGGTGAGGAGTGAGGGGTGAGGTGAGGTGAGGAGTGAGGTGAGGGGTGAGGTGAGGAGAGGGGTGAGGTGAGGGGTGAGATGAGGAGTGAGGGGTGAGGTGAGGAGCTGAGGTGAGGAGTGAGGGGTGAGGTGAGTGAGGAGTGAGGGGTGAGGTGAGGTGAGGTGAGGGGTGAGATGAGGAGTGAGGGGTGAGGTGAGGGGTGAGGGGTGAGGTGAGGTGAGGTGAGGGGTGAGATGAGGAGTGAGGGGTGAGGTGAGGGGTGAGGGGTGAGGTGAGGAGTGAGGGGTGAGGTGAGGAGCTGAGGTGAGGGGTGAGGTGAGGGGTGAGGTGAGGTGAGGCGTGAGGTGAGGGGTGAGGTGAGGTGAGGAGTGAGGTGAGGGGTGAGGTGAGGGGTGAGGTGAGGTGAGGAGTGAGGTGAGGGGTGAGGTGAGGTGAGGAGCTGAGGTGAGGAGCTGAGGTGAGGGGTGAGGTAGGTGAGGTGAGGGGTGAGGTGAGGAGTGAGGTGAGGTGTGAGGTGAGGGGTGAGGTGAGGTGAGGAGTGAGGTGAGGGGTGAGGTGAGGTGAGGAGTGAGGTGAGGGGTGAGGTGAGGTGAGGAGTGAGGTGAGGGGTGAGGTGAGGGGTGAGGTGAGGTGAGGAGTGAGGTGAGGGGTGAGGTGAGGTGAGGAGCTGAGGTGAGGAGCTGAGGTGAGGGGTGAGGTAGGTGAGGTGAGGGGTGAGGTGAGGTGAGGAGTGAGGTGAGGTGTGAGGTGAGGGGTGAGGTGAGGTGAGGAGCTGAGGTGAGGAGCTGAGGTGAGGGGTGAGGGGTGAGGTGAGGTGAGGAGCTGAGGTGAGGGGTGAGGTGAAGATGAAGGGTGAGGTGAGGAGCCGAGGTGAGGGTTGAGCGGGGCCCAAGCCCAGGTGAAAGGTGGGTATCAGGGACTGCTCGCGGAGGCAGCCAGCGAATGACTGGTGCCAGGCCGAAGACTGGGCGGCCTGTGCCTGGCGGGCCTGCTCACCTGGGCGGGTGGCGCTGGCAGGCACTGTCCCCGGCCGCGGGAGGCAGAAGGCGGCTCCTGGCAACCACGCCCCGCCCCTGTCCGTTGGGAGCCCCGCCCCCAGAGCGCCCCTCTCGCCCCATTGGCTGCTCCGGGCAGAAGGCGGGGCGCTCCTCGGCCCAGGCCGCCCCGTGCAACCCTGCCTAGCCAGGTGTAGGAGGGCGAGCCAGGCCCTGGGCAGCACCAGTCAGAGCAGGTGGACACAGGCACACCAGAGGGAGATGAGGAGCCCAGGTCTAGGAGGGCGAGCCAGGCCCGGCGGGCAGCACCAGTCAGAGCAGGTGGACACAGGCGCACCAGAGGGAGATGAGGAGCCCAGGTGTAGGAGGGCGAGCCAGGCCCTGGGCAGCACCAGTCAGAGCAGGTGGACACAGGCGCACCAGAGGGAGATGAGGAGCCCAGGTCTAGGAGGGCGAGCCAGGCCCGGCGGGCAGCACCAGTCAGAGCAGGTGGACACAGGCACACCAGAGGGAGATGAGGAGCCCAGGTCTAGGAGGGCGAGCCAGGCCCGGCGGGCAGCACCAGTCAGAGCAGGTGGACACAGGCGCACCAGAGGGAGATGAGGAGCCCAGGTCTAGGAGGGCGAGCCAGGCCCCGGGGGCAGCACCAGTGGAGTACAGGTGGACACAGGTGCACCACAGGGTGATATAGAACCCAGGTCTGTCCCTGCCTCTGGCCTCTGGGCAATAGAGGCAGAAATCGCCCAGCAACGGTAGCTTTAGAGCTGCTCAACCCCACGGCCAGCAGGCTCTGGTTAGGATCTGTGGGCAGAAGGTAATGGCACCCTTGAGGGGTGGACAGCAGAGGAGTGACCCTCCTGTCTGCCTGCAGGAGGCAGGGTGGAGATGGTGTAGGCTCTTGCTGTTGTTGGGTGAGTGATGTTGGAGGTGTGGACGAGGGCAGGCATGGTCAAGGTTGGGGGAAGTACACAGGGTCAATAGGTGTTTAGAAGGTCAACTGGACAGAGCTTTGTCCTGAGGGAGGTGAGGGAGGAAGAAGGAATAGAAGGCCGGAAAGTGATACCATAGGCTGAGATGGGAAAAGAGTAGGAGAGGCCAGTTTGAAGGGTAGTTTATTTTGGTTTTGAACACCTTGTGTCGAAATATTGACAAACCTAGACCCTGCTGAATTTTCTTTCTGTTAATCTGATCCTTAGCAGACCAAATGATGAGGAGGAAGGCAAGATGCAGTTGAGCCAGATGGTTCTGGACACTAAGTGAGCATTTCCTGTTTATTGAGGAGATGCTGCCCAGACCACACCCTCTCCCTATGCTGCCAGCCTTCTGTCCCTTCTGAACCTGGTTTTCTGACTGTCCTTTCCCACGTATGACCTACCCTTCATGTTTCCAATCATTTTTCCATTTACTTAAATAGCGAAGACGGATTTCTATTATAACACTCCAGAAAAACATGGATCAGGATTAACTGATTGTAAATACAGTCCCAGCAGATTTGAGAAGAAGTGAGTTTACCAGGCTGAGAAGGGCCCAGGATTCTAGGCAGAAGGTCCACCAAGGGCAAAGGCAAGGATGTGGGTGAGCCTGCCTTCCTTGGGGAATGGAGAGGAGACTCAGGAAAGATCAGTTTGGCTCAAGTGTGAGCAGATAGAGGTATGCCATCTGAAATGTCCTCCAGAGCCGTGCCATGAAGGTTCGGGCTTAGGAAGCTCCTAAGATGTCAGTCTGTTCTGTGTCCTTGTGCATCTGAGACCAGCTGTCACCAAGTATTTCCATTACAGGCTGGGCGCTCAGCTGGACTGCACTTCCTGGATTCCCTTGTAATGGGTCTTAGCCTGTGGGATGTAGATGGAAGTGCCCCTCATTACTTCCAGGCTAGTTCTGTCAAAGACTTCCACAAATGGTCCTTGCTTTTTCTTCCTCCTATGTACTTGTTCAATGTTGATGCTGAAGGTAGGGATTCTGTTAGTCTAGGTCCTCAAAAAATGGTGGAACGAAGCCCCTACCTCAGGCAACTGGATTTGATGAGCAAGAATTTAACTTTTATTCTATTGGGTTAAGCCATTGAGATTTTAGGATTTTTCTGTTATGGCTACGAGTCTTAACTAATGCAGATTTGCAAACCCATGGGACATAAAGGAACATATGTGGGTCTGGTGGGTTTTCACTAGAGGCCTTATATCCTGGTTTAGCACTACTATTTCTCCTTTCACTTTTATTTCCTTTGGTCCTGGTAACTGAACCCAGGGTACTTTACCACTGAGATGCATCCTCAATCCTTGTTATTTTTTGTTTTGACACAGGGTCTCACTAAGTTGCTGAGACTGGCCTTGAACTTGTGATTCTCTGGACTTAGCCTCCTGAGTCCCTGGGATTACAGGTGTGTGCTACTATGCTTGGCTTTCTTCTTACTTATTTGAGCCAAGAACAAACCTGATAAAAAACTTTAATGACTGAATTTCAACATTAATTTAAATTGCTCCCCAGGGATCCGTGAGCTGATGTCTTCAGAAAGCTACTGAAACCCAGACTCTTTCCCAGAGGACGTTACATAGACACTGTGAGAGGCTGAAGTCTGTGAAGATATTTTGGAAGCCCAAAAAAGCTCTGATATGGAACGTTACATTTTACGAGCATAGATGTGTTTTTATAAGCTCATGGAGACTCAAGAGGTCAGAAGCCTCTGCCCTGGGAATCCTCTCATTGCTCTCAAGGTTTTAACTATCTTCAAAACTGTTGTAAGGGGGCTGGGGTTGAAGCTCAGTGATACAACCCCACTAGCATGTGTGAGGCACTGGGTTTGATCCTCAGCACCACATAAAATAAATAAGTAAATAAAGGTATTGTGTCCATCGACAATTAAAAAAAATGACTATTATTAGGCCAGGAGTGGTGGCACATGCCTATAATCTTGGCGGCTTGGGAGGCTGAGGCAGGAGGATCATGAGTTCAAAGCCAGCCTCAGCAATATAGTGATGCCCTAAGCAACTCAGCAAGATCCTGTCTCTAAAAAAAATATTAAAAAGGGCTGGGGATGTTGCTCAATGGTTAGAGTCCAGTGCCAAAACCCAAAACCGAAACAAAACAAAAAACTGTTATAAGGAATTTGGATCTCTCCTTAGCTTTTATGTTTTCAAGAGTCTTTGGGACATTTGTATGAATATACCTTATAGACAAGTCAAATTTCACATTCAAAAATCTCAGTCACCCAAAATTCTAAAAAACTGAGTTCTCTTTGATGCCTCTGCATCAGGGTCATCAGCCCCACCTCCGAGCTTCTCAGTCGTATGGCACCACCTTCGTGTGGCCCTGTGGGTCCTCCCACCGCTGCCACCACAGCACTGCTTCCTGACAGGCCACCTCTGTCTCCCTTACTGCATCCACTGTGTATATCACCCTGGTTGGCCAGAGAGGTCCCCTTCACATCAGCACAGTTCGTGTCGCCCTGTGCTCGGCCCCAGCAGCCTCCTCATCTTTCCCGGATCCAGAGCCAGGTCTGAGTCCTGCCTCCTGGCTGCCTGCCCCTACTCTTCTCCCTGACACCATATCAGCCACAGGCCCTCTGGTGCTGGCACCTTGCAGCAGGCACCTTCTCAGAGCTTTGGCTCTTGCTGACCGTTAGGTCAGGAATGCTCTGCCTCAAGGATGGGATCTGAGGGATGTGGCTCTTCTCCCTCCCCTCATTCAAGCCTGCCACCAGTGGCCCCATCCGGGAAGGCCTCCCTTTGCCACCGTTTGGAATTACCACCCACCCTTTCATTTGTCCCATCTCTTAGCACTTATCTCCATCTGACTTACTGTGTGATGTTCACCTTCTTCTCAGCTATCGTCTGTATCCTTTATTAGACTCTCATCCCACAGGAAGCGTTGGCCAGTTTTGTCCACTTCTACAGCCCAGTGCCTGGCATGCTGCAGGCACTCAGTAAGTACTTGCTAAGTAGGTTATTCTCAAAGTCTCCTAGTTTCCACTAGCTGCTCTGTTCCTATGGTGCCTGCAGAAATAATGCCCTATCCAGCACAGGACCATGTCTGTGGTGGGTGCTCAGCAAACACTGGTTCCTAAGTGAAGGTCCAAAACCTAACCTGATTCACTTCTGTGTTCTGAGCCCCGAGGGAGCACTGAGATTTGGATCAACTCAAGCATGCAGCAATACTAATTGGGCACCCACTTACACTTTTCATAAGAATTATTTTTGGTTTACTCAGTGTTATCTTAACAGGAAGACCAATCTGAGTGAAGGGACATGTTGCTCCAGGTTATGCAGCGTGCCTTCTCCCAGACACCATCACCTGGCACCCTGGCTTCAGGCCTGCAATTGCAGCCCCTGCCTATCCTGGGAGGATGCCAGGGGCCTTTGCAGAGTTGTGCCCCAGCCCAGAGAGGAAGGGTGGGTATGTATGAGTTGGAGGAGACAGATGGACCCCTGCCCTCTGGCAAACAAACAGAAGTGGCTTTGGGGAACAGCGAAGGTTCTGAAGCAATGATTTATTCCAAGTGCACACGAGGGTATGAACAGCAGTCTCAGAGCCTGCTTCACTTGCAGACACACACTTGAAAGCAGGCCTCAAGCCCCTCAGGAAAAGTCCCCCAGACCAGGTCTTCTTTTCTACCTTTTTTGACCTGAGCTGGGGCAGGGGAAGGGCCTTCTAGTTCCCAAACAAAACACAGGTACCTAAGGGCTGAGAGAGAATTACACAGCCTTATTTTTATTAGTATCTACCAAGAAAAAAAATCAAATCAAAATTCCCTCCCTGTTGCACCCCCACCTCTGCCACCTGGGCCCTCAGGGAGCAGCGTCCACCTGGGGATCGCCTTCTGCCAGAGCCATCCTCAGAGCTGGGCACCTGTGCACGGCCACCCCTTGTGCCTGCAAGCCGATCACAGGCCCCTTCTTCCACAACGGGGGGTGAAAGGGCAACTGGCATTTCTCCAGTCCTCAGCTTTCAACCTTGGGAACTTGGAAAAGGTCAGCGATGTCCAGCAGGGCTTGGCGGATGTGGTTCCCAAAGCGCTGGGCATTCTGTGGGAACTGAGGACTCAGACACACCCTCTGGAAAGCTCCCACCCCTGGTCCCACAAACAGGGACTCATCCCCACCCAGAGATGGAGCATGCTCCTGGGCTAAGCCAGAGCAGGGGAGACTCACCGTCTCTGAACTTGAGAACTTGCTGGAGACGTGGAAGAAGATAGTGTTTTCACCTGCGATCATGTAGGAAACCCCATAGCCATCATCTGCTACCTGAGGAGGTGAGGTGAAGGAGAAGATGTAAACTGACCTTGAAGACCTGAAAGCCAAGCTGATGTTGCCCTGTCCACAAGTCTCTCAGAAGGAGGCCCACCTCTAGATGCTGCATTCTTCTGGAGGGCAGGACTCTCTCCCCATCCAGAAAACAGTGTGAAGATCAAACAGTGCTGCCCCTGTAGTTCTGGACCCCTCCAAGGTATCTAAGACCACTGTTTCCACAGGGGCCTCCTACGCTAGACCATCCTTTCTCCAGGGGAGTCTAGCTACTGACAAACCAGCTGGGCATCTGGGTGAACGTCTCAGCAGGACAGAGCTGGATTCCTTGAGTAAACATATTTCAGAAGGACCCAGCGTGTTGACCCATTTCCTGGAAACCTGCTCTGGTGTGGTCATGCTCCAGTGGGGAGGTACTTAGAACCAGTGGGTCCTGGTCCTGCATGCTGGGTTGACGGTTGCCATTCTGCTGCCAGGCAGGTCTGGGACTTTCCTCTAAACAAGGTACTCCTACCCTGGTCTGCCCTGGTCAAGGCTCTGTGTCCCCTAATGAAACCCTGGGCCTTGGTGGTGCCCACCCCTCCTCAGGGATACTCACAGGGCCAAAGCCACCTCCAGCACCCAGATGATTGGGGTACTGGTCTGGGTCAAACATGCGGATCTGGGACTGAGGGATCTGGCTGGTGGAGAGGCGCCAGGGTTCTGAGAGAACCTGTAAGAGGAAGACACTTGGCGCACCTGTCAGACCCAGGTGTTGAGACTCCAGGTAGGCCACCTCTAACAGGTGCAGGAGTGTGATGTGCAGGAGCTCCCTGGCTGCTGCCCCTGGTCCCTATAACCCGTCTGCATCACCTTGGCCTCTGCTTGTCCCTCCCCGGCCTCAGCTTCTTTTCTCAATAGTACAGTCATCACCTGACGAGTTACACATGTGTCTCCCTCACAAGTACACTGACTCCATGGGGAGGACCCTGCTCCTGCTCCAGTTCTGCTGCCTGGGTTGGGCATGGTGTGGGAAGGATGGCCCCCACCCTCCAAGGCAACATCAGGGGAGTTGGCCATGCAGAAAAGAGCAGAGCCCCATCCCAGGGCCAAGTCCCTGGGCTGAATGCAGGGGATGGAGGACACACCCACCATCAACACCAACCTTAGCTAGGAACGGGGATTTGACCCCCAGGTACTTGGAGACTACGTAAAGGCAGAAGAGGTGCCTGTCAATCCCAGCCCCTGTCATGGCCAGGCGGTACATATTCTGGTGCTTCTTAGAAGCTTTCCGGAAGAGATCTTGGAGGTCTGCTTTCTGGGGGGGCAGAATTAGAGGGTGAAGATTGGCCCTGACCCTTAGAGTAGAAAGGGGGCTGGGGAATGAGAAGCAAGGGTGGGGGCTCACCATGTGGGACCCCTCCATCATGGCCTGCACAAAGGCTGTGGACTCGCTGGTGCAGGAACGCACAGTCTCAGTTCGTCCCTCCCGGAACATTCTGGTCATGGAGGCCTCATAGGTCAGGCAGAACTTGCCCTTGTCCTGGGGTACACAGAAAGGTGAATCCAGCAGGTGAACCCTGGTGCTGCCCTGCCCACTCCGCAGTCCCAGGGGCTCCTACCCGGAAGTGAGCCAGCTGCAGGGCGATCTGCACAAAGGCATCGGGGCTGGTCCGACACTTCTTGATGAGGCCTTTGCCAAAGGGCAAGAACTGGAAGCAGTACAACTCCACGTCATCTGCCAGCGCCTTGGCCACCTGGTAGGAACTCTCGATGACCGCTTGACACTGCCAAGACATGGAGAGTCAGCTGGGGCAGAGCTCTCCAGGCAGGACTCCAGGTCACGTCTAGGGGGTGTGATGTTTAGGTGACAGGTGAAGAACAAAGCCAGCCTAAGTGGCAGGGGGCACAAAGGACAGCCTGAGGGGACTGTGTGAGGCCAACTGAGCCTGAGGGGGAGGGGGAGTCACTAACAGGAGCCTGACGCCTCCACCTGTCACCAACCACAACTGGCCCAGGGTCTCTGCTTTCCCTATGGCAGGCTCCTGTTCCTTTTCCCTGAGGCCAGACCAAGTGGTAGAGACTGGAGGGGAGGAGAAGGCAGAGCAACTCGGGACCCATTGCTCACGTGCCAGCCTGCCCCTTCTCGACTTGCACACCTGCTCAGGAATGTCCCACTGCAGCCGCTGAGGAGGTATCAGCATTGGGTTTGGTTTGCCCAGACAGTGCCCAGTGTCCGTGTAGCCCAGGTGGAAGGTGTCTGTGCCCAGGACAAACTGCAAAGAAATGTCAAGCTGAGGACTAAGCCCCACGGCCAGTGCTGCCCTGCAGGTCCCCCTTCAGTCCTGCTACCTCCCAAAGGTGCCCAATGATGGGGGCGTCTGCCCACGCGTGTTCTGTGTTGAGGCCCAACAAGCCATTCTTGAAGGAGACAAGAGTGAAAGACTTGTCAAACCACCTGAAGGAGAAGTAGACACAGGGGTGACTCAGAGCTGGGGGCACACACAGGACCCCACACTACAACCCTAACTGATCAACACTAACCCTTCCATTCTAACCACTAACCCAAAGCCCAAACCTGAAGTTAATCTCTGCTCCTAGTCTTTGACTCTAACCCTAACCCTAACCCTCTATCTCCACCCCACCTGACCAGTGACCATGACCCTGACCTCCATCTTAATTCTTTAGCCCCAGTCTCTCGACACAGAAGCTGAGGCACACACCTGTTGTGGCAGTTGCCGTGCAGCAGGGCCTTGCCGTAGAGGCTGAGGCTGGCCTCATCATCAGGGTTGTAGCAGTGGGACTCTTCATCCAGGGCCACGAAGAACGCAGCACGCTCGATGGCATCCAGAGCAGCTTTGTTCTTGCCAGAGCTGAAGAAGGCCTGGCGTGCCTGTGCCCACTCCACCCTAGAAGCGAAGGGCAGGGGACTCTGGATTTGGGTGCCACCCAGGACCTGGCTGGGCTGGGCTGGGGTGAGGTAGGAGAATCTGGATGTCCAGGAACAGGTCCTGCCCACCATGCACTACTGGCCAGCCACCAACTGTTAGAGGTGACTTGTGCCCACTGCCGCCATCTCCAGTGCCCTTGCTGTGTGGTTCTACACGCCCCCAGTGCCAGCGTGCCAACAGGTCCAAGCTCCTTTCATTACAGGGCCTCAAACCTAGGCAAGGCAAACCCTCCCCACAGGCCCGGATACCTTCCCCCCGCGGTGAGGGCCGCCAGTCTCTCCTCCCCAGGCTGGGGTGGGGAGGGGTCATCCAGGATCCTCTGGAACTGCATTTCCAAGTCCCGAGGCCTGAGCAGACGGGAGCCCTCGTAGAGCCAGACCTTGAAGAAGCGGCCCTTGTGGTAGACAGCCACGTGCCTGCTGTCGGAGAGGTGCTGCAGCACATCTGTGACAGAGGCCGGTGGGCAGGCTGAGGCAGGTCCTCGGGGAGGCTTCTCCCTATGTGGACTCTGGAAAGGGCTCCCCTCCCACGTTCTCGGTGACCCTTGCAGACCCTGCTTTGCCCAGCCTCCTGGGCCTTCCTTCCATGAGGGGTGGACCTCCATATGCTAAGCCAGGCCCTGTGCTACTTCTCACAACTATCCTATGAGATATTTCATAGAAGAGGAAGCCGACAGGCTGGGAATTACAAATGGCCCCAGGAGGCAGTGTCAGAAGCAGGGAAGGCTGCTGCCTCTGCCAAACCCCAGGGCAGGCTCCTCTGCTATGGACTCTGTGGAGGGCATCTTGCCTCTAACTGCCACAGCTATTTACTCACACAACCACCTTCCCATGCACAGGGAGGCCCTGGGTGGGAGAAGCTCTGTTCTGGGCCCCTTGGGGTCCCAGCACCAGCATCATGCCTGCAAATGATAGATGTCTAGTATCTGTCACAAACTGACTACTTTTCACATGTTCATGACCCCAGACACTGGAGATGCCGGGTGGCGAGCAGGCAGTAGGGTACTAGCCATGGTGGGCCCACAGCTGGGAGGATGGGGGCTTTGTCCCAGTGGGTGCTTGGCTGTGGCCTGGTACCTGTTTCCTTGCCCGGGATGCGAGTGGTGTTGAACATCCTTTCCATCTGGTAGGAGCACATGGGCACGATGCCCAGTGCCATCACCTGGGAGGAAGGCCCAGGATGGTTCAGACTCAGGCCTCCCCTTCCCACCCCATCCTCAATCCTGATGTAACTCACAGGCTTGATCTCTTCACGGTCCAGTTTGCGGCGGTACATGATCATGGCATGGACGGCATTTCCCAGGCGGGCTGCCTGCACCTCTGTGTTCCTGACGAGCACAAGGTCCTACAGACAGAGCAGAGCCTGCAAGGTGGGGGCCTCTGTCTGGGATCACCTGGGTCTCAGCAGCCTGAGGACCAACTTATCCAGGGGCCTGAGGTGCTCTCAGTCCATCTTGAATGCTATCAAGGTGAACTTCCAGAAATGTGTAACTGATACCCCACCCTGCTTCACACTACCCAGCTTCAAAGAGAGCTGCATTTTTGCCCCTGTGGTGCTGGGGATTGAACCCAGGGCCTTGTGCATGCTAGGCAAGCACTCTACCAACTGAGCTGTATCCCCAGTCCCAGAGCTGCATTTTTCAATTTCCAATTTTATTTGTTCATGTTTGCTTTGAAGAAGGTTCTACCACTAAAGAGTAGCTTAAAACCTCTGGGTTGAACAGATTGGGTATAAGTTTCTGGGGGGACTGTTTGTGGAGGAGGGGAGTTCCATTAGGCTGCGCTGTCCTGTGCACTCCAGATAGTGGGAGAGGAGAGAGCCTGGCTGCGGGCAGCAGGGAGACCAGCTGACTGTGCACAGGTGTGCTGGCGACAGGAGAAGGGCCAGTCATGTGGACTGGGACAGACAGTGAGTTCCTGAGTCCTAAGAAAACAAGCCTGGCTCTCATCTCGTCACATGACTCCACAGAGGGACAAAGCAAGGCGGGTTTAGGAAGTCCTCTAGAAATAGTGTCAGGACAGCTGGGAAACTGTGGCTGGGAGGCTAGTGAGGGACTCAAGAAAGGCAATGATGGAGTCTGAGTGGGGCAGGCACAGTGAGCCCAAGAGATCCTGAGAGGCAGCGACAGGCTGTGGGATCTGGGGACCCTCCTTGTCCCAGGAGTGCCACTGCCCCTATGTTGCCTCAAGACTCTTCTTCCAGGATCTCACTCTCTTCCCTCTCTCAGAGCTCATTCTACAACCCCCACTCACCCATGGGCACTTCCGTCAAGTCTTTGGGCTGTCCCAAAGCCTTGCTCCAGAACTGGGTGGCACGAGTTCTTACCATGACATAGTAGTTACTGTTCACCATGAGGGGGCTCCGGCCTCGCAGGTAGATGTACTCTTCCCACCAGTCGCTCACCTGTGGGTGGATGGAGGTTAGAGCGGGGGAAGAGGTGGTCAGACCTACAGGTAAGGACCAGCCCAGGACAGCAAACTTACATAGTTCGTTGCCCACCATGACTTGAGTACCAGGTATTTCTGCAGCCTGGGGGCAGTCTTGTCCTGGAATTCCTTGGCCAGTGTCTCCATGCGGTAATATTCCTCATCATCCAACAAGGGCCGCACAGACTCCAGGTACTGTCCAGCCAAGTTATCATTACCATGGGAGCCAGACAGTGATGGCTGCCTCTGCCTTAACCCTCTTCCCACCTTCCTCCTCACCCCGGCCCCACTATTTACAGGGGAAAGTTCTTTATGTTTAGAGAAGTTCTCTGAATCCAGCCTCCTGTGCCCACTGGGACCCAGGCCCTCACCCGCTGAATTGTGGCTGGTACACTGGGCACAGGAAGTTTGGGCAGAGATGTCTGGAAGCTGTAGAGCATGGGCCTCCGGCTGGACAGAAGGCGGACACAGATCTGGGGGCACAGAGCACAGTGTTGGTGTGGGAGACAGGGGAAGAACACAAATCAGCAGATAACTGAGACCCTCAGAATCATCCTGGCCCTTCAGTACAAACCATGCACCAGACACCAGTGCCCAGTCTGCCTCTCCCCTCCTGCTCAGACTCCAAATGAGCCCCCCAGGATCTCAAACCAGGTGACTGAACCCGCCCCTGCTTCTGCTCACAGCCCAGATCTTGGTGATGTGGCTGGTCTTGCCGTGCATCTCAAACATCCACCCATGGTAAGAAAGAAGCAGCTTCAGGGTTTGGCGGAATAGGAAGATGCCTGTCACCCAGACCCCAGTGGAGAAGATGACCATGCTGAGAAGTGCCCGGGTCTGCGGGGTCTGGTAGGGGCCACACCTATGGGAGAAGGGAGGAGGTCTGCCAGGGAGGGCTCCCTGGAGGCCAGCCTTGGGGAATTCTGACCTGCAGTGGATGCCTTTGAACTGTCTCAGGGGAGGAGCAGTGGGGCAAGAACCTCTCTGGGCACACTCAGGTAAGTACCTCAATACAAACTGATGTGAGACAGACGATGGTGGCCTAGGGGGAGGGGTGACCCTGTGGCCAGCCATGGCTGTTGTCCTGTATCTGCCCAGCTCAGGAACCCTGGCCTTGGGAGCTGGCGTGGTTTGCTCTTGCCACTTTTGCCTTCTGGGCTTCTTACCTTTCAGGGAGGCATCTCTGGATACAGCAGACCAGCCCCATGGAGATGTCCACCTTGCAGTAGGAGGAACCCACTGTTGCCATGACGACAACCAGCCAGCTGGTGGGGCTGCCCGGGTACACACCCCTAAGGATGCCATTCTGTGGGGGCAGAAATAGGTATCCTTGTGGAGAAGGAAGAGGAGGTGATCAGGCACCTGTGAGTCCTGGGACCTGGCTCTCTTGCCTCAGCCACCTGTACTCTCCTTCCCCAAACACTCTCACCTGCAGCACCCCTTACTCACTGCCCCCACCTCTGGTCACCACTGTGGTTTCTGCACTGCTAGGGCTTGTACCCAGCACACCGCCAAAGCCAAAGCGGTGAGAGACCCTGGCAGCGGGGCAACAGGGGACCCCTTGCCTCTGCCCTGCACCTCTGGGAGAAAGGCCAGAACCACCTGCGCCCACCTTGATGCGAATCAGGCGTTTCTTCCAGGAGTTGATCCCGGACAGGTAGATGTGTTTGAGGGCCTCCCGACTGAGCCGGAAGTCGACCCCGTCTGGGGTCACAGTGAACTGGAAGGCTACGGCCTGGTGCGCTTCCGCCATGCTGGGGGTTGGTCGGCACCTGGGAGCCGGGCAGGAGGGTGCGCGGCGCGCTCAGTCCAGCCCCGTCCCGGGCCGCCCCTTCTCCAGGCTGACGCCCCGCCCTGCCGGGCCCGCGCCCTCCCGCCCTGCCCCCACCCCACCAGCGGCCTCCTCGGCCCGCGACCCCGGCCAGACCCTCCCAGGCCGGCCAACTGCCGCGGAACCCTCGCGCCCACGTTCCGGACCGGCCCAGCAGTACGGGGAAGGCAGCGGGTCGGGACGTGAAAGCTCCGGGAACCCCAAGGACAGCGAAGGGCGGCCTCGGGCGTGGGAGAAGCGTCCTGGGAAGCGGAGTCGTCCTGGACAGAGCCAGGTTCCAGGCGCCCCCAACTCTGAACTTCAGCGCCATCCTGGCTCCCGAGCTGGGTTAGGTGTGGGTAGGGGCTGAATGGGGGGCTTGGCGGTCCTTTGCTGGTCCCTACTTACAGCTCAGGTTCGCTCCTGTCAGTGTACGGGGCTGGCCACTCTGGCCCACGTCCCCACGTCCTTCAGGCCTGGCCATCCACACCCCGCCCTTACAGGAAACCTGACACCCACTCCCAAATTGGGGTCGAGAAAATAGATGCGGGGCGGGAACCAGAAACTCTCCTTCCACGGTGGGAATCAGGTGGGTAGGCAAGGTTCCTGCAGACTGAAGGGTGCTTTGAAGGTCGGGGAGCCCCGGGGGTGGGGGGCGGTCAAAGGTGGGGTGCAAAGATTCTCACGTGAGGACGGTGGCATTAGAGCTAAAAATAGTAGAATGTAGGGGAAAGGTCAGCAGCTGTGTCAGCTGTGCAGCCTATTCCCTAATCCCTGCGCAGGCTGGCTGCTCATCCCAGAGACCTCTGTTACTTCTTCACTCCCCAGTCCTGCCTGCATTTGTTATTCTAGGGTTCAGCGAGGGGAGGGTTGAGGGATAGGGGACCCCAATGGGCAGAATTAACCCTCAACCATTTTAAGCTCAGAGCACAGAACAGAAAGCAGTGGTCATTTGGTCAGTCTGTGTGCATTCCTTGGCTTGGTATTTCTGCTGCAGCTAGTGAGGACCAAGACATCTTGTGAAGGAAGAAGCTCATTTATTAAAATACACAGCCCAAGGGCTCCTGCCTGCCCGCCTTGGACCTACTCAAATTGGAGGAGAGGTTAGCCTCCTCATACAGTTGCACTGTGGGGCACATGCCTGTTCCCTCCTGCCCTCTGGCCCTCCCTCCAAGGTCCTGCCCTGGAGGCTCCAGGAGAAATTTGAGGAATGGGGGCTGAACAGTCAGGATGATGGGTGGAAGCTGGTCAGCTGTCCCTTCTGCTGGAAGTAGAACTGGAACCGAGACTGGGCATACTCCTAGGAAAGGAAACCACCCAACAGTGAAAAAACTTGAGACCAACACCCTATACCAACCTTGATCTGCCTATGACCACCTGGGACAAACCAGATTTCTTAGAGGACATATGGTGCCTGGTGCACTCTGGCTCACACCTAACATGCTCAACCCCTCTGGATTACTTACCAAGTAACCAAATTCTATTGTAGACATGGATGCCTGAAGGATGGACCACAGCCCCCAGAAGAAATGGGATGCCAGAGCATACCTGGAAGTGGGGGCAGGATAAGAAGGGGCATTTAACAGCACCTTTGGCATTGTTTGGATCCCCTTCCCCAGGCTGGTCAGCCCCTAAACTCTAGCTTCTCCATTATTCTAATTCCTACCTCATCCTGACTCTTCCAGTTCTCAAACCATTCCCCCTTGTCAGCATCGTTGTGCATTCGCACCTTACCTGCACTCCCCCGGCCTACTCTACAATCAGGGTGCCCCTCCCTTCCTCACCGACTGACTTCTACCAGCAAATCTTCCTCCAGTTTTTTCTGTTCTTCTCGGGACAAGGTCTCGCCTTTCTTCACTTCTGCCAGGTAATGGCGAATAAAATGGAGCTGAAATCAATGGACAAAAGCCAGGAACTGTGACATATTTAGCACCCTTTCTGGCCATACCCTTCCAGGAATGACTTTCCTCCTCACTCACAGGATGAGTCCTGTTTCCCTGCCTCCAACCCACATACCTGCTGTCCCCGGGTAGGGTAGTCTGTAGGCCGAGCTTTGTAGAAAGGCCATTCCTCATGAGTATAATCATAAACCCACTCACAAAAATGGTTCCCAATGTCAAAGCCTCTGGGGAAACAAGATAGACATTCAGTTCCCAAATGCCCTGGGCAGCTGCAATGCAGCAATGAACACTTGGTCTGTCTTTCCTCCTACGGGACCAAGTATGCAGACTACTACCCTCCCACCCTCACCTGTAGTTATAACTGCTGTACTCGAAATCAACCAGCATGAGACTGTCAGCATTTTCAGGCTCTGAGAGCAACAAGATGTTCCCTGGGGGAAAGGGATGGGGTTCTGGTCACTTCAGGCTCTTTGGCCCCTACACCTTGGATTGGAAGACTTCTCCTACCTTCTTGGATGTCATTGTGGCAGAAGACCACTGGCGATGGCGTAGAGTCTAGTAATTTCCTACAAGAGTAGAGAGGCATGGGACCCGACTAGGAATGACTATAGAGTCACCCTCATAGGCCAGGTCCTGACCCCAACCCTTAGCAAATCCTGGGAACACTGCTAGTTCTTGATGCTACCTTCCTCACACATCTTGCCTGCCCTCACCTGAGGTTGCCCATCTCATCCTTCAGGCTGTACATCTCCAGCAAGTTCATCTGGAGGAGACCAGTGGAAGGCAAGTCCTGGATCTGTTTTAGGTACCTGAAGCCCAAAGAATAGGATACACTCATTCTGCTTTCCCTACCCCCTCTCCCAACTACCCTTCAGACCCGATTATTTCATTGTGTTACTTGGCTATGAAGCATGAGAGCCCATACTAGACAACTGGACTACCTAATCCACTTGACTGGAGGGCTGGACAGAACTTGGTTCAGTTCAGGTGTGTGGGTCCCAAGCCTGACTTACCGTTCCATGGTCCCAAATAGCCAGTAGGGCTCCTTGGTGAAAGGCATCTCCATGCCATGGAATCGGGCCATCTTGGTGGCAATGGCTGCTGATAACACTGGCTCTCGAAGCTCTCGAGTTTTCAATGGTCGGCTCTGCACCCAGGAACCTATCAGGGTGGTGAGGGGGCTGGGGCAGGAGGGGGAAGGGGTAGGGGAATGGGAGGAAGCCAAAGCCTTGGGGAAAATTCCCTTCCTGGGATTGAACACAGATACTGGGGAAGGGGTAGGGACTGAGGGGAGAAGGCAACTAGGGGAAGAGGGCTGGGCTCATACTGGGAGGTACTGTTCCAGCCGGCCCTCTGGAAAGACTCCATAGAGCTGGGGACCCAGTGACCGCTCTGCAAGAATGGCAAACATCACGCTTTCTAGGACCAAGGAGTCCACACCCTGAAGGAAGATGGATAGCAAAGGGACATGTCAGGAGGACCCAAGGCAATCTGGCACATACAGGAGGGTCTGCTCTCTATGCGCACCATAGCTGGGACTTCTGGTCTATTGCCAGGAGGCTCTGGAGCACGTTTTAGTATGATAAGGTTCAAATCACTGAGTCCCTGGCCTCAACGGCACAAGGAAGACAACACTACCTGCAAAGTAAGCCAGAGAACCTGAAGTCATTGTTTCCTGAGGCCCTCACTCCCCGTTACCTGCAGGATGGCCCCATACAGCCGTAGCAGCACCTCCCGGGGCTCCTCGCCAACGCTGGGCAGGTGGTCCGGGAGCGAGCAGCGGAAGAGCAAGTTGCTGAGACCTCCGCTGCAGACCCACAACCAAGCACGCTCAGAAGGAGAAAGTCCCTTTCAGCGGGCCCCGCCCCCGGCCCGCCCCCTCAGGCCCCGCCCCTTGCCCGCCCCGGCCCACCCCCTCAGGCCCCGCCCCCGCGGGCCCAGACACCGGCCCGGCCCACCGCGGGCCCCGCCCCACCCGAGGCGCGCGCCCTCGGAAGTTGCTGAAGCAGGGAGTGTCCCGAGGACCCCGGGCTGACCCCTGACCCTGGCCCCGGCCGGCGCACAGGAGGGGCTAACCCCTGACCTCCCACCTCACAGGGCAAACCCTCAGCTCCTCCGGCCGCACTTGGCGCCAGGCCCCGCCTAGGTACTCCCGGCACCATTGGTAGGCTCGGCGCTCGGCGTCACGCGATAACGAGGAGGCGCGCCGCCGGGTCGGAGCCGCGTCCGGGGACTTAGACTGCCACAAGCCATCCTTGGCCAGGCGACCGCCGACAACCCCGCCTTCGGCCACAGTTGTCCCCTCTGCCGCCATGGCGCGGGCTCCGCCGGGCCCAACGCCCAGGCGCGCTCAGCTCCTTTCGGACTGGCTCGGCTCCTTCCGGCCGCGCTCGGCTCCGCTTCCGGCCGGTCTGCGCTTCTCCAGTCATACTCGGGCTTCTCCGGCTCTACTCGGCTCTCTCCGTGACCCCAGTTTTCCGAAGGCCAAATGCCTAATGTCTCCGCCGTGCCCCGCCCCTGTGAGAGGCAACGACCAATGGTCTCTTTCCCTGGGTGGGGCGCACGTCGACACGCCCCCTGGGCGGGATCGTTTGAAAGACAGCTGTGTGGATAGTGGCCCGGAACTCGAAAGTGGCTAGGCCAGTCAGAAGAGTGAATGAGGCTTACGACATGTGGGCGGGGCGCGTCCCCTGCAGGGTCCGAGGTTAGATGCGGTTAGGCGGAGGACAGCTTTTGTAGGCGCAAGCGTTGCTGTTCGGAGCAGTGTGGCAGAGACTTGGGATGTGTGAGACGCACGTCTAGGGTGCGGAAAGTGCGGGTACGTGGTTTACTGTGCGAATGAAAGAGTGGGGCCCTTGGAACGATTCCGGTGACTCCTGGCGCCCTTGTCAGTGGAAGCAACTCAGTAATGAAGCCTTTGCTGCCCGCTTAAGTCGTTGTCTTTGAGCCCCCTCCACTGACCAATTCTGTAGTTGGTTCTAGACCTAAAACGAATTTCAGAATCAAGCTCTGGAGCAGACACCTGGGGCTTTGTCAGTTCTCCATGACCCACCTGGGCTGTTTGGAGTGCTCAGACTCACTTCCCAGGAGGGCATTTCATGGTAAGTGCCTGTGGGAGTGGCAATCAGGAGGTTTGTCCCACTGAGATGTGTGGCACCTTGTGTTGAGCCTCGGTGTTGTTTGGGATAAAGCAAACGGGCAGCTAACTGACTGATTGGAATGACCAACAAGAAATCAAGAATTGGTGATGGGAAGGCAAATGTCAGTTGCTGCAACAGAAAATCATGATCCCTCACTCCATTTAAATCTGAGCCAGTTCTGGACCCCAGAGCCCATTGATTGAAAGGGAGGCTTGGTTCTTTTGGGGACAAATTCTACAGTGTCACCATAAGTATATACAAAAAAATATTTCTCCGTTCCTTACCTAAAGGTGTCGGGAGCCACTTAAATAACTAGTTTGCTATTGAAAAGGGACTATCCAGACCTCTGAAGGTTAGATACAGGACTTGAGCTGAGCCGGGGCACCCGAAGCATCCTGGTCCTCTGGTTAGAGTGGGGGCTTATGGAAGTTTGATGAAAAATGGAATCCTGTCCCAACTCCTTGTGGTTGCTTCCCTGGTCCTAATGTGTGCTTGGATGGTTATACCTAACAGCAAACAGAGCTCATACACTGATCCTTGACTTGTGGAGTAAGAACCATGTGGTAGGAGGAGCAAAGTAGGAACTCCCCATTCCAGCGGTCCCCCCAAGATAGTAAACATAAGCAACACTGCCTTCCAGGCTAAATTGTATTAGTTGTGTCACCTTGAGGACTTAAAGTGATGGTTCCCATTTCACTCCTTCATTTCACCCAAATGGTCCCTGAAAATTCAAATGGATTCATGTAAACAAAGGTGGACTACCATCGACTTAGCCAAGTAGTATTCTCAATCACAGCATCCATGCTTGGTGTGGTGTCTTTACTGGAACCAGTTAATGCACCTCTGGCATTGATAATTAAATGATTGGTGTAGTGAACATTTTTTTCAATTCCCAGTGGTAAAGAGGATCAAAAGCAGATAACATTTATATGGGAAGGGCAGCCATATGCATTATGTGGCTCCAAGGCTGTTTTAACTCTCCTGTTTTCTGTTACAACATAGTCCATAAGGACCTTATCATCTAGACACTCCACATGACATTAATGACCTCATACTAATTTGACACGGTGAAGAAGGAAGTAACACATGCTCTGGTGTTGGTAAAACAATAAATGTTAGAGGATAAGCCCTCTGAAGTTATGGAATCTGTTGCATCAGTTAAGTTCTTAGTGGTGCAATGTTCTAGGGCAAGCTAGGGCATTGCCTCTGAGGTAAGGAGTTATTCCATCATGCATTCCAATCAAGAATAAAGAGGCATGCACTTTGATGTACCTCTCAACTTGGAGCCAGCATTTACTATACTTGGGAATACATTCTGACCCATTTTTTGATAGCATGGAAAACTGCTAGTTTTGAGTGGGCACAGAGAAAAAGAGTTCTCTCTCAAAGATCCAGATTGGGGGATGGGCTCCCCTGCCACTCTGCAGAACCAGTGGGTGCCGGGGTCCAGCCCTAGCAGGAGTCCATGGGTTCCACACCGGTAAACGGGGCACGGGGAGACAGCGTCGGCGATGGATGGAGAATGAAAGACACAGACTCTAGTTCTGGTGCAGTCAATCCCACTTTATTCTGGGGAAGGCTGGGTTTATATACATTTTTCTTCAGGCTATAATGACAATCTTGTGGTTAATATTAAAGAAGTTTTCAAAGCATAGGCAGAAATTGTTTTTAACAAGGAACAGAAAATTATGAGAAAACAGTAACCTTACAGATTATCCTTACCTATTCACAATTGTTTTAAGAATATCAAACTATTATTATCTAAACTCTATGTGACCTAAAACTATTCTTAATATTCTCGTGGTTAAAACAATAGACAAGTAATCTCATGTGACTATCTCTACTAGGTCCATCTGGTTAATATCTGAATTGCTGAGTTAAGGGGTACAGGAGGGCAGCGGTCTCAATTGTAATTGTGTACCAACGTTTATTATAGGGGTGACATATTCTTTGTAGGAAGGAAGGAATGTTATGAAACCTTATTCTCTTACCTCACCACCACACATGAACAAAACCATCGTTAACATTTAACCAGCCTGTTGGAGACAAAGGCAGATCTACAACTATTTTCTCCAGAGGCTTTCAGGGACTCATTGTATGGTTGCAAAATTATTTTTAATTTTGTTAGTGGTAAAGACCCATTGTTTTTCAGATTGTAGGTAATATTTTCTGGAATTTTTGTTGTATTCCCTTCGTCCCCTTAAGCAATCCATTCAGACTGAAATGAGTAATATATTATCAGAGAAAACACCATGCTTCGGAGCAAAACATCCGGCAATTCCTTTTAGGATGAGCCTTTGCAATCATCCTCCAGAAGATCTTTGTCAAGCACTGGATGGAATTCCAGATGCCCCCGCAAGTGGGCTAGGATTGGGCTCATCTGTGGAAGAAAAGGCCCCTAAGTGGTACCTCTTGCAAATCCCAGCAGGTGGTATGTAGTGCACTTCTGCAGCAAGACCACTCGCCAGATAAAAACAGCCCCTGCCATGCTACCACGCCCAAATAGAGGCTAAGCACCTGACTGGGACATCAAAAGACCTATAATCCAATCTGCCTGTTCTGGGATAGACATTGTCATATCTACCAAGTCAATGGATAAGTAGTGATTCATTGTACAATGAAAACATTATCCTTGGAAATGGAGCCAACCTTGTCCACGGGAGTAGCAGTCATCTACAGGACAAGGTGACAGTAGTCCCACACCTCCTACCTTTTGCACCTATGCCTAGTAACAAAAAAAAAATCAGGTCTGGTTTACAGTGGGTCATTTTGATGTGTTATGAGCTGAAAATGAATTGCTGCTTGCTCTACAGCAGTCCATTCAAGGTGGTAATAAGGGAAAGCCTCCATGAGCAGAACTTTGAGTAGTACCTTGGCTGTCACTTTGTGTAGAGTGAGTGGATGGAGCCATGGCTTATGGAAGAAGTACAGGTGACATTCTGGGTGTGACAGTGCCTTGCTGGTTGGTCAGAAAAGGGCAAGAGGGGAAGACTGGAGACTAGAGGTCTGGGGAAGCAGCTGGACCCAGGGAGTGGTCACAGCACGTGTGCATCTTTGTACCTTGTGCTAGTACTCATGGCAGGGGTGCCACTGAACAAGACAGATGTCACCACCCTCTGCTTTCCTGTACCAGTACAGTGGGCTCATTGTTGGAGGTGCCATGGTAACAGGAGTGCAGTTTATGCCTACTAACATGGGCTCTTTCTTATCAAGTCGTAGCTTGATAATAACTTCTCTAGTTATTACTGCTGTTGACTGACCTGTTAGCAGCTGAGATCAAGCTGAACTTCTGCTGTGCTACCATCTGTAAGCAACACCAGCTAGTCACTCTGCAGCAAGTTGGTGGCAGCCTTCCCTTTCTACCCCATCGTTTCATCCTTATTGGAATTGAAATCTGCTCTGGGTGTGGGTTAGCCTTCCCATCCACAGTGTCTCAGTCAGCATCACTATCCAGGAGTTAGAGAATGCTCAGTTCACCAGCATGGGATTATGTATAACATTACCTCAGGCCAAAGAGCTCTTTCACAGTGCAAGGGATGTGGCAATATGTAGAATGCTTCTCTGGTGTCCTGAATTATCTACAAGCAACCAGTCTAATGGAAAGATACAATGACCTCTTAAAGACTGAGCTAAGGTCCTGACTCTGGGACAGTATCCTGAGAAGTTGTAGTACATGCACAGAATCAAAGCCCCACATGTGATGCTGATCTCCTAAGAGACATCAGCAGAAGACTGGTGCCAGGGTTCAGCCCTAGCAGGGGTCATCGTGGTCACAGGTGATGGAGTAGGTGTCGGTGAGGTGGAGAAAAAGCAACACAAACTCAAGGAATGATGCTATGTTCTAAATTTTATTTTTCCCAGCCAGCTTTTTATACATTAAAATGTAGACAGTTACACATGTTTTTTCAGAACAGGAAAAGATCTCAAGGAGAAAAACAAAAATATTTTGTATGATCATTACTAGACAACGATATATTCTAATCAGTTTTAGTAACTGTTTACTTGTGATAACCTTTAACTAAGCAATAAGACATATTAATATTTTACTAATCATAAAGGTTAAAGCAAGTTCAGTAGTCAGTCATATGACTATTGCTGTAGTTAATAAATGCTAGACATTTTAAGCTAACAAATATATAATATCATCTTATACTGTGTGAACTTAACATTGAGGAACCTTTATTTCTTCTGTTCCTGTTATTCCTTCCTGATGGGGTTGGAATTATTTGCCTATGTGTTTCAGGTCATCTGAGAGTAGTCAACAGGGGATCGGCAGCTAGAATCTGTTTTTGTATTTTCTCATAGCAATCTTGGTTACTCAGAGTTTCATAGCAAATGACTAAATCTGAAATTACTGTTCCATTAGAAGTCTGGTTTTTATGTTCTAACCCTGGTTCTATTAAGACCCCCTATTTTCAGGGAAAACACATAAAATATTAATAGTAAACCTACACATATTAAGCAAGCAAAGAAGGAAAGCCCGCGACCCAAATTCCCAATGAGATGAGACTTTGCAAACATCTTTATTACTCAGCGGAATCCTTATCAAGCACTGAGGGGAATTGCAGGTGGCGTAACAGACTGGGGATCAAAAACACAGTTCTAGGAACCCAGGAGCTGGAATTAACTGCTTCTCACCATCATCCAGCAACTCACAAGTAAAACATGCTCTGTTTCCACAGGCTTAGGATCCACTGAAGTCGGGCTCTTTCCAGGAGGGGATCCCACTGGTGGGCAGGGAAGGATACTGCCCTTGGACCCAAACCTGCAGACACCCCTCTCATTCTGAGCTCATGCTGGTGGACTTGCAGGCAAAAAAGGAGGGGTAATGGAATCTGGGTTGGGAGGCTGTAGGGCTGCCACCACACAAGTGGCACTTAGAGGACTCGTGTGTCAGAGTGCTTCCCTGCCAGGCACTAGAAGCAGCACTGTCAACAATGGGCTCAGACCCCTCAGGGGTAAAGGTCTGGGTACCTCACTAGGCAAGCCAGGCTGCCCAGCTGGTAAGGCAGGGGAGGGACGTGATGAATGTTGTTTATAGCCCTGGGGCCCTCAGCAGTGGCGACTTGGTCTACTTCTTGCACCAAAACTCTCGTAGAGGTGGTGACCAGCCTTCCCTTTGAGGGACCTTATCCCACCTTTAATTGCTCTGGACCTGGGGGGCTACGTCTCAGATGCATTGTGTGTCTGTGTGTCTTCACACTTCCTGCCCCAGGCCTTCTCTGGTACAGCAGGAGCTCACTGGGTCTGTGGATACTTCAGGAACTGGAGACAGTAGTCCATGGATAAGTAGTTGGCAGTGCTGGGAGGCATTCTGCAGCTTTCTCAGAGACCCTGGTGAAACCAGTGTGCTGTTACCCGGAGCAGTAGCTCAATAGCGTGCTCTTGTGTGGTGAACCCTCTGTTCCCCCATGCTCCACTTCTGTTTTGAGGAATCAACTTCTGAACAAACCACTTGTACCCAAGCCTTGTCTCAGGCTGTACTTTCAGAGGAACCTAAATGAAGACACATACTGAAAGAACAGAAATATTTTTGCAAATTATATCAGCAAAAATATGTTGGGGAAACCACTTGCACAGTCCTGTAATCCACCTGCTTAGGAGACTGAGGCAAGAAAACCACAAGATCCAGACAGCCTTGGAAACATAGCAAGACCCTATCAAAACAATAAGGGGGGTGGCTTGCAGGCTGGGGCTATATGAGGCCCCAAGTTCAGTCCCCAGCACTGAAAAATAAGTTGCACAGGAATGAATTACAAGGACACAAAGCCAGGACTAGTAGTAGGTTAGTTGGATAGTTCAGATTTATCAGCCTGGGTGCACTTCAGAGAATCTGGGTTCCACAATTTTTGACACACACTGTGGTAGGCAGGACTATACCTGGTTGGCTCATTGCCTGCTTAGACCAATGAGTAGATAAGAACGCACAGGAACAGACTTGTGGTGCATGTGGCCTGGCCATCAGGCTCCTCTGTTTCTCTTCATTAGACTGTTAAGTTGATTTACAAAAAATAGATAGGTTATGTCATCAGTTTCTTTTCAACAGAGTGAAGGGGTGCAGTCAACAAAATGAGAAGGCAACCTACAGGACAGGAATATTTGCAAATCATGTGTTGATAAGGAGCTAATACCCAAAGTGTATAAGGAGCCCACACAATCCAATTTAAAAAATGGGCCAAAGGATTTGAGTAGACATTTCTCCAAAAAGACATTGAAATGGACAACAAGTATATGAAATGGTGCTTAGCATCCCTAATCATCAAGGAAATGCAAGTCGAAACCACAATGAGCTACCTCCTAAGACCTGTTAGGATGGCAATTCTCAGAGAGACAAGTGGTAGCAAGTGTTGGTTTGGGTGTGGAGAAAAGGGAGCCTTTGCAGACTGTTGCTGAGAATGTAAATTGGTACAGCCATTATGGGAAACAGTACAGAGATTCCTTGAAAGATTAAAAACGGAACTATCATATCCAGCAATCCTGCTTTGGGGTCAACATCCAAAATAAAATGAAATCAGGAGACATCTGCACCTCCACGTTCACTGTAGCACTGTTCACAACAGCCAAGACAAGAAACCAACCCCAGTGTCCATCCAGGAACAAATGGACAAAGGCAGTGTGATAAATGATGGGATTTTACTCAGCCACAAAAGAATGGATGTTTAACAATGTGGATGAACCTGAAAAACATGTTAAATGAAGTAAGCCAGACACAGAAAGACAAATGCTATGTGATCTCGCTTACATAAGGAATAGAAGCATCAAAGAGAGCAGTGGTAACCAGGCTTGGATGTAGAAGTGGAGAGATGTTGGTCAAAGGGTGCAAACTGAGTTATAAGATGAAAAGGTTCTAGGCACCCGGAGTACAGTGTAGATGGTCCTGGGTGTGATTATTAACCCTATTGTGGTGATGGTTTTGTAGTGTATACATGTATCAAATTATAAAGAGAAGGTATGTTAAATGTATTGGGTCTGTTGGAATTGTGAACCCTAATTGATCTAATTTATGTCCATGACTTCATTAGTATTCATATGCTGGTGACTGAAAAATAAATTGACTAGGTATAATATTCTTGGGTAACTCTTAATTTCCAATTGCTGCTGTAGCAAGTTACCACAAACTTAGTGACTTAAAATGACAAGTTTATTCTTTCACAACTCAGGAGGCCAGAAATCAAGGTGAGGGTAGGGTTGCACTTCCTCCAGAGGCTTCAGGGAGAATCTGCTCTTGTGCCTCTCAGGTTTGGTGGCCACAGCATTATTTAGCTGTGGCTGCATCCCTCTGATTTCTGCCACCATAATTAAGCTGCCTCTTTTTCATTCATCTTCTCATTCTCCCTCTGTCTCTCTTTTATGAGGAATTTGTGATTGCATTTAGGGTCCACCTGGATAACCCCAAACAATCTCCTTATCTCAAAATCCTCAATCACCTCAGCAAAGATTCTATTTTCTTTTAAGAGTGAAAGGAGTAGGATTTATTCAAGAATAGAAAAAAACTGTTGAAGGATAACAGATTTCCAAAGATTCCATTTTCAAACAAGGTAACACACTTACTGGGATTAAGGTGCAGATTTCATTCATAGCTTTCAGCTCATCGCTCTGCCTGTGCTGGTCCTTGAATATTGCAGTTAGAAAGTTCTGAGTTCAGCCTGATTTTTCTTCCTTGGATATTGATACTGCAAGCTTGATCCTTGTCTCCATTGCAGACCTAATAATGAGGACAGTTTTGAGAAAAAGAAAAAAGTCTTACTGATTTGCAAAGACAAAACACAGGAGGCTTCTGTCCCAGAGTATCTGATTCTCCCTCCCAGGGGAAATGTAGGACTTTTAAAAGAGGAACACAAGTGCTGGAACCCAGATATCATCAGCAGATAGAATTAATTTGTGTCCATTGGGTGTCCCTGAGGGAGCCATTGTCCCAGTCCCAGGTCTGGAATTTCTTTAGTCTTTTAGTGGGCAGTGATATCCTTCCAGGCATGAAGGACGTGGTAGCTTAGCCAGGGGTAGAAAAATGGTAGCCTTGTTTCCCCTGCTGTTAGGGAAGGGAAGCAGGAAGAAGAGGAGGAAACAATGTCAGTTTTAAAATAGGCCACTTGCTTACAGGACCCCAAATGTATAACCAAAGACCCACACCAAAGCACATTATAATGAAAATGCCTAGCATACGGAGTAAGGATAGAATTTTAAAGACTGCAAGAGAAAAGTATCAGATTACATATAGGGGGAAACCATTTCAGATCTCAGTTAATTTCTCAATCCAGACCCTCAATGCCAGGAGGTCCTGAAATAACATATATCAAGCTCTGAAAAAAAATGGATGCCAACTAAGAATTTTATGTCCAGCAAAATTAAGCTTCAGATTTGAAGATGAAATGAAAACCTTCCATTGGACTGGGGTTGTGGCTCAGTGGTAGAACACTTGCCTCACATGTGTGAGGCACTGGGTTCAAGTCTTGGCACCACATATAAATAAATGAGTAAAATAAAGGTCCAATCAACAACTAAAAAAATATTTAAAAAAAGACCTTCCATGATAAACAAAAGTTAAAAGAGTTCACAACTAGAAAGCCTGCACTACAGGACATTCTTAGCAAAATATTCCATGAGGAGGAAATGAAGGAAGAAAAAGTGAAAACCAGCAAAGGGAGGAACTACACTAAAGGAAAAGACAAAGGAGAAACTAAGTCAAATTAAAAGCCAGAAATAAACCAAAATGAATAGGAATACAAATCATATCTCAGTAATAACCCTGAATGTTAATGGCCTAAAATCATCAATCAAAGGATACAGACTGGCAGATTGAATTAAAAAACAAGACCCAACAATATGCTGTCTCCAAGAGCCTCACCTTATAGGCAAAGATGTCCACAGACTGAAGGGAAAGAATGGGAAAAAACATATCACCCATGGACCATGTAAACCAGCAGTGTTTCAGATAAAGTAAACTCTAAGCCAAAGTTAGTCAGAAGGGACAAAGAAGGACATTTCTTTGGGAATGATACATCAACAAGACATAACAATTGTAAATATATATGCCCCAAAGAATGGAGCATCTATGTGCATCAAAAAAAACCTTTCTTAATTTCAAGAATCAAATAGACCACAATATGATAATACTGGATGACTTTAACACACCTGTCTCACCACTGGATAGATCTTCCAAACAAAAACTAAACAAAGAAACTACAGAACTAAATAATACAATTAATAATTTGGACTTAATGGACATATGTAGAATGTTTCATCCATCAATGAACAAATACACTGTCTTCTCAGCAGCATATGGATCCTTCTGTAAAACAGACCACATTTTATGCCACAAAGCACCTTTTAGAAAATACAAAAAAATAGAGATACTACCCTGCATTCTATCAGATCATAATGGAATGAAATTAAAAATCAATGATAAACTAAAAAGTAGAAGCTACTCCAATACCTGGAGACTAAATAATCTCTATTGAATGACTAATAGATAGTAGAAGACATCAGAGAGGAAATAAATTACTTAGAGGTAAATGAGAACACTGATAGAACATATCAAAATCTCTGGGACACTATGAAGGCAGTGCTAAGAGGAAAGGTCTCTCCACTGAACTCATACATTAAAAGAAAGTCAACAAATAAGTGATCTAACAATACATCTCAAAGCCCTAGAAAAAGAAGAACAAATCAACACCCAAAGCAGTAGAAGACAGGAAATAATTAAAATCAGAGCTGAAATCAGTGAAACTGAAACAAAACAATTCAAAAAAGTTGACAAAACAAACAATTGGTTCTTAAAAAAATAATAAACCCTTAGCCATACTAATGAAGAGAAAAGGAAAACTCAGATTATTAAAATTTGTGATGAAAAAGGAGATACCACAATGGACACTACTGAAATACAGAAGATAATTAGAAACAATTTTGAAAATTTATATTCCAATAAAATAGAAAATCTCAAAGGCATTAACAAATTTCTAGAAACATATGACCTACCCAAACTAAATAAAAAGGACATACACAATTTAAACAAATTAGTTTCAAGCAATGAAATAGAAGATGTCATCAAAAGCCTACCAACCAGGGGCTGGGATTGTGGCTCAGCAGTAGAATGCTTGCCTATCATGTGAAAGGCACTGGGTTTGATCCTCAGCACCACATAAATATAAATAAATAAAGATATTGTGTCCAACTACAACTAAAAGGAAAAAGAAAAAACTTGCCAACAAAGAAAAGCCCAGGACCAGACTGATTCTCAACCAAGTTCTATAAGACCTTCAAAGAAGAATTAACACCAATACTCCTCAAATTATTGCATGAAATAGAAGAGGAGGGAACCTTTACAAATTCATTCTATGAGGCTAGTATCACCCTGATACCAAAGCCAGACAAAGATGCATCACAGAAGGAAAACTTCTGACCAATATTCCTGATGAATATAGATGAAAAAATTCTCAATGAAATTCTGGCAGTTTGCATACAAAACGTTTTAAAAAGATAGTGCACCATGATAAAGTGGGATTCTTCCCAGGGTTGCAAGGTTGGTTCAACATATGGAAATCAATAAACAACACATCACATCAATAGGATTAAAGACAAGAATCATATTAGTATCTCAATAGATGCAGAGAAAGCATTAGACAAAATACAGCACTCCTTCATGTTCAAAACACTAGAAAAAATAGGGATAGTTGGAACATACCTCAGCATTGTAAAGGCTATCTATGCTAAGCCCACAGCCAGCATCATTCTAAATGGAGAAAATTGAAAGCATTCCCTCTAAAAACTGGAATGAGACAGGGATTCCCTTTCACCACTTTTTTTTTTTGGGTGCCGGGGATCAAACCCAGGGCCTTGTGCTTACAAAGCAAGCACTCTACTGACTGAGCTATCTCCCCAGCCTCTCACCACTTCTATTCGACATCATTCTTGAAACTCTAGCCAGAGCAATCAGACAGATGAAAGAAATTAAAGGGATACGGATAGGAAAAGAAGAACTCAAACTATCACTATTTGCCAACAACATGATTCTTTATTTAGAAGATCCAAAAAATTCCACCAAAAAACTTCTAGAACTAATGAATTCAGCAATGTAGCAGGATATAAAATCCACATCCATAAATCAAATACATTTCTATATGTACGTGATGAATCCATTGCAAGAGAAGTTAGGTAAATTACCCCATTCACAACAGTCTCAACAACAACAACAACAAAACTTCCCTTTACTGGTCCCCCGCCCCCTTTTTTTTCATTTCCTCCTCATGGAATATTTTGCTGAGAATGTCCCATAGTGCAGGCTTGTCCTATAGTGCAGGCTTTCTAGTTGTGAATTCTTTTAACTTTTGTTTATCCTGACAGGTTTTTATTTCATCTTCAAATCTGAAGCTTAATTTTGCTGGATATAAAATTCTTAGTTGGCATCCATTTTCTTTCAGAGCTTGATATATATTATTCCAGGACCTCCTGTCATGGAGGGTCTGGGTTGAGAAATCAGCTGAGATCTGAATTGATTTCTCCATGTATGTATTCTGATAATTTTCTCTTGTGGCCTTTAAAATTCTATCTTTATTCTGTATGTTATAACGTACCTTGGTATGAGTCTGTAATTTTGTACATTTTGGGGTCCTGCAAGCCTCTTGTAGTTGATTTTCCATTTTGTTCTTTAGATGTGGGAAGTTTTCTGATATTATGTCATTGAAAAGATTATGCATTCCTTTGGTTTGTATCTCCTTGCCTTTGTCTATTCTGATAAATCTTAAATTTGGTCTTTTATGTTATCCCATGTTTCTTGGCAGTTCTGTTCATGGTTTCTTACCATCTTCTCTGAGTGGTCAACTTTATTTTCAAGAGTATATATTTTGTCTTCATTGTCTGAGGTTCTGTCTTCCAAGTGGTTTAGTCTGTTGGTGATACTTTCCATTGAATTTTAAATTTGGTTTATTTTTTCCTTCATTTTTGAGGATTTCTGCTAGATTCCTTTTTATAATCTTTGCGTGTGTATGTGTGTGCGCGCGTGCACGCGCGCTGGGGATGGAACCCAGGGCCTTATGCATGCAAGGCAAGCACTCTACCAACTGAGCTATATCCCCAGCCCTAATCTTTGCCTCTTTATTGAAGTGTATTTTCTCTCCAATACCATCTGTATTTTCTCTCCAATACCTCTGTATCTTCTCTCCAATACCATCCTTTATTTTGAAGATCAATCTAACTATGTATTTTCTAAACTTCTTCTCTGACATTTATTCTACTGTGCTGTCTATAGATTCTATTGTTGCAACATCTTGGTTTGTTTGAGGTGCTTTGTTCCCTTGTTTTTTCATGTTGTTTGTGTGTCTTCTCATCTAGCGGTATGGAGTTGAGGCAGCACAGATTCTACCCTGTAGTCTTATAGTATCTCTGAAGACTTCTAGTACCTCACCTTTAATGGGGAGACCAATATTAACAGTACCCAAATCAAATGATATACCACCTTAAACCAAATGGCTCCTATTAAGGCATTTACAATTTTGTTACAGTAGAAATGAAGCATTCAATTATTGTCTACAGTATAAACATTAAGTTTGCTAAAAGGGTTTACCATTTCAAATGATGGACAAGGAAGGGAACAGAAGTAGTGTAAGATGTGATGTTTATGAGGAAGAGAGAGAGACGATAGAGGTAAAAATTTATAGTAAGAGCGAGGGAAGAATTAATAGAGGATGGCTGTTAGTATGAGCTTAGTGAGAAAGAGAATCTAGGGAGACAGGTGAGAGAAAATATGTACAGATTTTTTAAAAAATAAAAATATAAGAATACACAGCAAGGGACTGGGAAGATAGCTCAGTTGATAGAGTGCTTGCCTTGCAAGCACAAGGCCCTGGGTTCGATCCCCAGCACCCAAAAAAAAAAAAAAAAAATACACAGCAAAACTGTCATATACTATTCAGACATCCCATTCCTCAATAAATTGATGCGTGAAAAATATTTGGATTCAAAGATGGTAGAGGTGTGAGAGAGGGCAAAAAATTTAAAAAAGGAGGAAAGTCTCAATGGAAAATTGAATGATTGCTTCCATTGGCTTTTGAAAATTTTCTCAGCTTCCCTTCTCCACTGATAGGTGGGGTTGTCTGAAGTTTAATGTTAGCTCCAGTCCAGTGAGTGACGGACTGGTTGGGTGGGTGAGCCGATAGCAAGATGCCCTCACACTCTCTTCCAGTCTTTCCACCCATCGTAGCCCATCCCCTTCTGTCCCTGCACATCTCAGGATTCACTGAGCTGCAGAGATCCCGGTTTTCTCCAGTTTCTTCAACCTGTGCTTCCCCCAGGGATCTGGCCCTAGTCTCCGGCTTTCCATGGGCTTGCCAGACCCAGACTGGCCCACGCAATCTGATGGACCTGGGCATCAGCTTCCCCAGGCCCTGTGTTGCTGCAGTCCCAAGATCTCAGTCCCCTTTCAACTTGCAGAGAGACCACCAGTCATTCGCTCACACAAAGGAGTGACCCCACAAAGAGGCAGCAAGATGGCAGCTACTGCCACACTGAGCAAAAGGCCTCAGGTGCAACCAGACCTGCAGGTGCCCCGGTATATCCCCAGGACCTGACCTGAGTCCCCAGACTGAGGTGGCCATGGAAATCCTGCAGGCCCTGGCTGTTGTCCAAAAATGACACCAACTGTGTGTAACCAAACCTGTGGGTACTGTGACAATGAACTTCCAGGTAATAGGGGGCAGCAGGTGAACCGCTGGCAGTCTGCAGGTGGTCTGCAGGCTAATGGCAGACGATTGGTGGGTAGACATTGGGGGTGTGTGATGGGTAGGTGAAAGGTGATGGGCAGGCAAGAGGTGGGCAAATGGGGAAATTGTGGAACATAGGTGGCAGTCAATGAGCTATCCACACTCAAAAGGTAGGTGATATGCTAGTTGATGGCAGATGATCGTGGTGGACAAATGGTGTAAACAGCAGGGGATTGGTGGGCAGCAATGACTGCCTTGCAGAGAAACAGTGTTCCTCTACTTGAATCACAAGTTACAGAATGACAAGGAATGCTGCCTCCCTCTGGTCTGCCATCTTGGATCCCCACTTCATCAAAGAATTCTTAAGTGAAACTGCCTATTTTCATCCAGAAATGACAGTGCCTAGCAAAATATTGGTATAACTTGTGCTAAGGTACTAGTAGTTTACCAGTTATTGCTTTTGCACCATTAGTGCAAATGTTAATACAGCAGAAAGACAAATAATATCCTAGTATTAGTGTATAAATAGTTTTGCCCTTTCCAACTCCCTTACAGTATCTTAGGACTCCAGAAATCCAGGAACCATATTTTGAGAACTCTAGGATACCAAAGGGACGATGGAGTATATGCATTTTCCATCTTACTAAATAGTACTAAATTTCTCCTCAAAGTAGAAATTTATACTCTAGCAATTATGGTAATATCTGGCTGTGAATCATAGGGACCTAGAATAACAGTGACTTAAGTAAGAGAAATTTTAGCAATGTCATGTGTGTTTGAACATATAGCCCACAACACCACACACACAAAGAAGTGTAATCAATAACATGCTCATTATCACTATTTTAAAAACATCAACAACAGGGATTCTTGGGCTGGGGATGTTGATCAATGGTAGGGCACTAGCCTAGCATGCATGAGACCCTGGGATCCATCCCTAGCACCACCCCCAACTCCAGGGATTCTCAAACCAGGTATCATGGTATGTGCCTGTCATCCCAGCCACTCAGGAGACTGAGGCAAGAGTCACTTGAGCCCAGGAGTTTGAGGCTAGCCTGGGTGACATAGCAAGACCTCATCTCAACAAACAAAAAATTGTGGGGGAGCAGGAGAGTAAAATTGGGGAACAATCAGTTGTTTCTGCTGCAGTCCAGCCCTTTGGCCCTTTGTGTGTCTCTGTGCTCTGTTCCCACTTGGAACACACTCCCTGATCCCTGAGGGAGGCCCGTGTAACAGCCCAGCAGTTGCAGCATCCTGCTTGAAGCACAGGCCTCTGCATTCTGTGCAGTTCACCCCAGCAGGCTCTGCCTGGTCCAGTGTACTAGTCAGCTTTCTGTTACTGTAAGAAATGCCTGAGATAATCAACTTTTTTTTTTGTATTGGCGATTGAACCCAAGGGCACTTAACCACTGAGACACATACCCAGCCCTTTTTATTTTTTGAGACAGGGACTTGATTAAGTCACTTAGGACCTTGCTAAGTTGCTGAGGCTGGCTTTGAACTTGCCAGCCTCCTGAGTCGCTGGGATTACAGGCTTATGACACCACTCCTGGCAAGATGATCAACTTAAGAGTGGAGCCTACAGTTGTAGTTGGTTGGCCCCATTGCCTGTGGGCCTGGGGTGAGGCCGCACACCATGGCAAGTGTGCATTGTGGAGGAAAATGATCACCTCATTGGGACACAGAAGAGATAGGGACCCTGCAATTCCCTTGGAGGGTACACCCCAGTGACCTGAACCCTCCGAAGGGCCCTACCTCTCAAAGTTCCCATTGCCTTCCAGTATCACCAACCTGGGGACTAAGCCTTTAATACATGGCCCAGGGGGACACTCCGGGTCCAAACCACAGCATCCAGGGACTTATAAATGAGAAGATGTGCCATTTGTCTCCAACATTCCCAATGTACACTAGTTCGTAAATCCAGTGACGTATAAACTAAAAAATATTTCATGTGTTCCAAATGTACAGTGAAATAGAAGAGGATGAATACAATAAGAACTCATGTTTAGAGGAGACTAAGGCAGGAGGACCACAAGTCCAAGCCCAGCCTCAGCAACTTAGTGAGAATCTGCCTCAAAATAAATTGTAAAAATGGGGATGTAGCTCAGTGGTAGAGCACTCCTTGGTTCAACCCCTGGTACCAAAAGTAAAAAATAAATAAAATAATAACGTCTTTATTTCATCCTCAATTTTGAAGAATATTTTCACTGCATGTTGAATACCAATCTGATTATCATGTGCTTTGGTGTGCTTTGTGTTTATCCTGGGTTTTGTTGAGTGTTTTGGATCTGTGAGTGCATAGTATTTTTAAAAAAATTGGGGACTTGTTTAACCATTATTTATTTATTTAAAAATAATTTTTTAGCTGTAGGTGGACACAATACCTTTATTTAATTTATTTATTTAGATGTGATGCTGAGGATCGAACCCAGTGCCTTGCACATGCTAGGCAAGTGCTCTACCACTGAGCCACAACCTCAGCCCCCATTATTTCTTCAAATACTTCTTGTTTTTGGCTTGATGTAACGGTTGACTTGTCAACCTGATTGGATTAAGAAATGCCAATGATTAAGAGGCCTCTGGGTGTGTCTGTGAGAGTGTGTCTAGGAATGATTGGCATGTGGGATAGTGAACTGAAGTGGAGACCCTCCCTAAGCGTGGGCAGCACCACCCAGTAGGATGGTGGCTTGGATGGAATAACAGCTGGAAGAATAAGGAAGCAGATGCAGATGCAGCTCAGCTCTTCTTGAACGGGTTCTTGATGGCTGCTTTGATCATCTGATGATATCGGGCTCTCACTTCTTCACTCTTCCAAAGTGGACTCTGCCAGTGATTCTCCAGGTAGTTTCCAGAAGGCTTGGTCTCAGGTGCTACCCTTGGACTAGGGGAGCACTGTTGATCTCTTGTTCTGGGGCTTCTGAGTCTTGGGCTGAGCAGCTGCTAATTCTTCCAGCTCTCCAGCTGCAGACAGCCATTGTGGACTATCCAGCTTCTGGTCGCAAAAGCCAATCTAATAAATTCCATTTTTATAATCATATGTCCTGTTGATTCTGTTCCTCTAGAGAATCCTGACTAATATACTTGACATAGTTCCAAAGGTCAATAAGGCTTTATTGTTTTTTCAGTCATTTTTTTTTCTGCTTCAGTGTGACAAGTTCTTATTTCAGTTTTCAAGTTCACTGATCTTTTCTTTCTCTGCTTCTATTGATCCCATCCAATAAAATTTTAATTTCATCTACTGCATTTTTATCTCTCAAAATTCCACTTGTTGTTGGGCTGGGGAGATAGCTCAGTTGGTAGAGTGCTTGCCTTGCAAGCACAAGGCCCTGAGTTTGATCCCCAGCACTGCAAAAAAAAAAAAAAAAAAAAAAAAAAAAAAATCCACTTGTTGGGCTGTGGCTATAGCTCAGTGACAGAGCACATGCCTGGCATGTGAGAGGCATTGGGTTTTATCCTTAGCACCACATAAAAATAAATAAAACAAAGGTATGATGTCCATCTACAGGTACAAAATTTTTTTTAAATTTCACTTGTTTCTTCTTTAAATCCTGCATTTATTTGTTCATTATGTTCATGTTTCCTTTAAATTCATGAATACATTTATAATAATAGCTGTTCTAAAGTCCACCTCTGTTTGTTTCATCATTTCTGTCTTTTCTAAGTCTTTTTCACTGAATTTTTTCTGAGTCCTGACTGCTTCATTGCAGGTCTAGGAATTTTTTTACTGGAGGCAGGACATTGTGGATGTTACATTATGAAATGCCTGGATTTTGTTTTTCTTCTTTAAAGAGTTGTTGGAATTCATTTTGAAATCCTAACCTCCAATGTGGTGGTATTGGGAGTGGGAGGTGGGCCCATGGGAGGTGATTAGACCATGAGGAAGAACCCTTATGGGAATTGAGGACTTTGTTATAACAGCCCTGAGAAACCAATGTACAGACTTCAAGGTGTGGAGCACAGAGACCAGCCACCGACCTGCCAGGAGGAAATGGGTAGAGACTGATTCTCCACAAATACTGGGCTTTGAAGGGTTGGACCCTCAATGAAGGGTGAACTAAGACAAACTGTCCTTCAGGGACTGAAAGGATATCAACTGAAATTTGGGGCAAAGTGAAGTATGTGGGGGACAGATGCTGAGAACTGATTAGAAGCTGTCCCTTATCTGGGAGACCGCTCGCATGAACAGTCAGTGGCCCAGACCTTTCAGCAGAGCATTTAACAGAGTGGTCTCTGGTCAGCAATGCCTGAAGGTGCCCAGTGGAAGCAACTCATGTGCTAGAACCTAACTCCCAATGCAGTACTATTAAGAGGAGGTGCTTGTAGGAGGTGGCCCTGCCCTCACAGGGGAGCCCTAATAAAGGGGATAAAGCTGTCATGATAGAGGCTGAGGGCGCCTGTCCACCCTTCCTCCATGTGAGAAGACAAGAAGATCCGTCTCTGAGGAAGGGGCCCTCACCAGGACACTGAATCTGGTGGCACCTTGATTTTGAACTTATCAGTCTCTAGAATTGTGAGCAATACATTTCTATTGTTTATAAATCACCCAGTTTAAGGGTATTTCGTTAAAGCAGCCTGAACTCCCATCTTCTTTCTATGGGCCCTATCTTCTTCCTAGCCTTAGATTTTCCTATAAACCACTCTCAGTTTAAAAGACATCTGAGAAACAGGGTACTAAGGTGTCTTGACAGCAAGCCAGCAGTGACTGTGGGCAGTACATTCCAGATAATGAAATCATCAAGTAGGATCATGAAATGCCTGTTGAATATAGTTAAAATACTAAAAGGCAAGGTTGAAGATAGGTGAAGAAACTAAAAAACTGAAGAAGAATCAAGTAGTATGCAAAAAAAAGAGTGAAAACTATAGACGGAAGGTCTTAATTTAGTTGAAATTTTAGTTGAAGTTTAAATTCAGTGAAATTAAAAACTCAGTATACAGGGCTGGGGTTGTAGCTCAGTGGTACAGCGCTTGCCTAGGACATGTGAGATACATAAAAAGTAGATAAAGGTATTATCCATCTACAACTAAGAATATTTTTTAAAAAACAGTATACAGCTTTATAAGATTATAAATAACAGAAGAGAGAATTAGTGAACTAAAAGATAAATGTGAATAGAGTATCTGGAATACTGTCTGAAAAGACATAGATGTGGAAAGCATGAGCAAGAGGTTAGCAGACATGGAGGCAAGTGTAAGAAACTTCAACCCGAGTCTAGTGCCAGGGGAGAAGGAATGGGTAGAGGCAATATCGAAAGGGATGAGGACTTGAAATCTGCACACGATGAAAAGGGAATTCATACAGGTAAGTTTAGTGAAACTTAGGTAGAACGAAGTACGAAAATAAATCCACACTGAGACACACCTGACTGCAGCTTGTGAACACTAAAGACTGAGAAGTTCTGCAAACAGCTCGAGATAGAGAGAAGTGCTCATCAAGGGTGACTGAGCTGAGGGCAGCAAGTAAGGCTTGGAGGAATGGTGGACGCTGACTACCTGACCCAGAGTCCTCCCTTCCCCTCCCCTCCCCTCCCCTCCCTCCCTGAAGGGCAGAGGAAGAAATCTGGACATAGACACACTTGAGGGATGACCACATGAAGACAGGAAGAGAGACCTGACCACAAGCAAAGGAGAGAGTGAGAAGGGAACATCCTGTTCTGTGCAAGGAGTGAGAAGGAAGTGGTCATGCAGCGGGGTCAGAGAGTGCAAACCCACCTAGAATTCTACATCCAGTAAACATTTTTCAGAAACCAGAACAAAATAAAGACATTCTCAGACAAACTAAAAGAATTTACCACCCAGATATTTGCATTACAGGAAATTCTAGCAGGTGTACTCTAGGCAAGAAAAAAAAATCACAGAAAGGGCTGACTTGCAAAGAGGAAAGAAAAATAGAGGAGGTGAACATTTGATAAATTTAAGTAAACACTGTATAAAGCAACAATAACAATTCATTTAGGTTTGAAAAAATTAAAATATGACAATAGAATTTAAGTTGAGATTGAAATGAACAGAGTTAAAGTCTCTTAGACCCTGTTCAGGATGAACCAGCCCAATTCACTTCAGGCTCTGATAATGACCAACAGAGGGGCCACCTCTGCTGGGGCTTTTGAGGGGCAGTGTCAGGGGAGGGAATGTGGCACAAGTGCAGGCTTACATGGAGTGCAGCTGCGTGTGGGGGACAGAAGAGCCCCCTCCCAGCTGCCTGCTCACTGTTAACCTGTGGTCTCCACAAGGTCCTGCCTAGAACATGGACATTGATCCAGGAGATAATGCTTGATAAAAGCTGCTTTTGTTAACCAAAGGAGGTAATTATGCTAGAGTCCCAGGATGACAAGATTGTGAGTAGAAAATTGTGATAAACCTCCACTCAGGGCCTCCTGTTCCTATCAGCACACTGTTACCACCACCTTCAGGACATCTCTGGGAGGACCTCAGGAAATTTAAGGGGCCATGCTCAGCAAATGTTCTCTAGCTTATAAGTCCTGCAGTGCTTTGCATTTATCATAATAAACGGGAGATCCTTTGGACTCTCAGAGACGACTTCGCCAGTGCAGTCCTCTTTGAAGCTGTGACATGGAGCAGTGTGAAGACTGTGTTGATGTGCACACGCCTGTTTTGTGTGCAGTGAACTGACTTAGGGCATGTAATCTGTGTGAAGGAATCTATTAAAACAGGGAGGTTTCAGACATTTTCCCCTGATAGCAGCAATCACTATAAAAACTTCAACTCTGCCAGGTGCTGTGGTGTATATTTATAATTCCAGCAACTTGGGAGGCCAAGGCAGGAGAATTGCAAGTTCAAGGCCAGCCTCAGCAACTTAGCAAGACCCTAAGCAACTTAGTGAGACCCTGTTTCAAAATAGAAAAATACAAAGGACCATTGATGTGGCTCAATGGTAAAGCGCTTCAGAGTTCAGTCCCTGGTACGGAAAACAACAACAACAAACCCTTCAACTCTGATTTATTGTCAGAGTAGTCTTCTGCATTGGTGGAAATCCGTTTTCTGAAATGTATAATTATTTGTAAGATTTCTTTCCTAAACCATATAAATGGTTTAAGTACCATTTCCTTTAAGGCATAACAGTATTGTAACCCATAACTTTGGATTTCTTATGCAAACAGAAATGAGAATATGCCATGATGGAAATCCAGAAAAGAAGTTGATGCAAGAGAAAGGAACAGTTTCAACGAGGGTTAGCAATGAGAGCTGTGCGCAGATCAATGGAATGGAGATTTGTGGTCATCTCAGCACAATCGCCAATACTCTGACTCCCTCCCATGAAAGGTGGTTCTAGGACTCCTCTAACTGCATAGGCTGGGGCTGCTTTGACCAACAGGTATGGCAGAAGAATGCCACATGACTTTCAAGCTAGGTCAGAAAGGCCATCAGCTTCCACTTGGTCCTCAACTACCCTGGGAACACCCTGCTGGAGAGGCAACTAGAATCCCAGGGAATGCCCTCACTGAGCACCCTGTGGACACTCAGCATCATCGGTCAGCCAAGTCATCTTGGACACCCAACCCAGCTCACCTCTGACTGTACCCAGACCTCAGAAGAGGCCCAGGTAAGAACTCCCAGCAGAATTCTTCCAGAACCATTGATTACAGAATAAATCAATGCTTTTAATCCATTAAATTTGATGATAACTTGTTACACAGCGATAGTAACTGACACACATTTCTTACATAGTCAAAGAATTGCTATATTGAAATACAGCAAGAGGGTAAGAAAAACAAGAGGTCATGGTCAGAGAATTGAACATTTAAAATCAGGATTCAGGAGGTGGTGAAGTTGTTGGTCATGACAGCATTCCCATCAAATTGACTCTTAGCATTTTTATTAAATATTTCTGTTTGCAGTTGCAGCCATTTATTTTGTGTTTGTGATTTCTGTGCAACATGAGAATAAAAAACTGATAGTTCTGCATTTATTACTTTTTAGTCTATAAAAAATTGTCAGAAAATGCCTCTGACTTCTGTAGGATTGCTGTAGTCAGTACTGTTGAGACATGTTACCATTCCAACTCTCCCTTGTAAGTCCAACAGTTTTGTGCTTTGCTCTACTTTCCATGCCATTAATGGGCCATAAAGGGGCAGGGGAGTGTTAAAATTGAACATCCTTGCAATCCCCAGCACTACAGAACAAAACAAACAACACCTCCTTGGTTTGTCATTTGAGGGAAGGGAGTCTGGAAGGGCACTGCTGGTGCAAGCTCAGGAAGACAGCAGGAAAGCTGGCAGGGCCTGAGGCCCCCACGAGAGGGAAGAAGACTTCTCCATGGGGCCCCAGCCACCTGTGCAGGGAAGCTCTGAGGGTCACATGACATAAGCATGCAAATCTGATAAGATGTGCACAATATAAGGGAATATAATTCCTCAGGAAAGCACTTTTACCCTTCATTCCTATATTCCTGGGCTGGAAAGAGTGGTTTTGGGGGGTCAGCAGGAGCAGCAGGGTGAACATTGAATGAATAAACCCTGGGGGCTTTACACTTGCCCTACATCTTCAGCACAACCATTGTGTACATAAAGAAACTGAGGTCCTCATGGTTAAGCAATTTGCTCGTGTCCATAAAGCTTGTGGCCAAAGATTGGTGCCACAGTCTCTCAACTCCATGGCAGGTAACCCTCCATCTACACTCTGGGGACAAGATGGGAGGCTGTACAGATAAGATGGTGCTTATACTCCTGGAATCTGGAGGTGGTTGTCTGAGAAGGCTTATAGGGAGGCAAAAGTTGTGATCTGAGATGACTTCAAGATGGATGCAATTCCAGGTGAAGGCGACTCCTTGGGAAGTCATCAGAGTTGGGAGAGTCACAGATCACTGACCAATCAGAAGTCAAGCAGTGGCTGGCTAGGGTGTTGGATGGGTCATTTTCGTGAATGTTCAAGTTAATCAGTTTGATGACAAGACTCAGGGTCAAAAGGAATCTGGGAAGTTAGGGTTCAAACCCTTTGTCCATTCTGAGAAATTCTGGGGTTTTACAGGGAGAATCAGGGCAGGTGATTTGTGAATGCATCCAGATTCCCTGAACCTCAGAAATAAGGAATGTTGGGGAAAAGTTATGATGGCTAAGACCCAGTGCCCCAGACGGTGGTGTAGCCCATAACTGCCTCATTCATGCATTCCATGCTGCCTTGTGTAGGCACTGTACTCGGACCTTGAAAGTTCACAGAGAAGAGCTTTCAGTCAAGAAAGGGAAACATGAACTAATAGATGCCATTTCTAGAAAGTGCTTTAAGAAAATGTAAGTTGATGTTAGAGCACAGTAGACAGCAAGGCCAATCACCCCCTCCCCCAGCCATGGGCTGCTGCTGTGCTGGAAATATGGCCACCCAAAGAATGGTCTTGTCCCTCCTGACGATTGTGAGCTCCCTCTTCCCTGCCATTAATCACTCACCATCCCTTAGAAATGATTTTCCACAGGACATTTAGATATAAAGAAATATTAGCACAAAATTTCCATCATAGAGAAAAGGGAAAATTTCATCTCTTGCTGCTGAAACTCAGGCAGATCTCCACAGGGCTCCCGAGTCCTCCCCCCTGCCTTGGCCACAGCAGCCCTGCCCTCCCGCACTTTGACCGCTGAGTCCTCCAGCTCTCTCGACCATGGCTGTCCCCACCGAGCTCCTTACCATGCCAGAGCACAAGTGTCTCCGTAGAATGGACATAACCTCAGGGTTTTCACTTTCCCCAGGGCCTCTGTCCAGACTGCAGCCTGCACGCAAAGTTGAGCTTAGCCTCTGGTCGGCCGCTTTCAGCACGGTCGGGGAATGGCTGCTCCGGCCCAGTCAACGTGTTTAGGGAGAAATCTCCGTCGGCCCGATCAGCACCCCTCTGGGGGACAGCTCCGACCGGCCCTGATCAGCACACGGCGGCGGACAGCTCCTGCGGCCCCAGGCGGGCGCGCCAGCCCGGTACCACCAGCTCCGACCCGACTGCGGCCCCAGCTCTGCCTTCCGGGCTCCTGGGGGTCGCGCAGCTCCTGCGGCCGCACCCCCCTCTCCGCGAGCCTCCCCTTCCCTCGGGCAGCGCACCGCCACTGAGCCGAGCTGTGCAGACCTGGCCGCCGCCTCCGGGTTCCTCGGTTAAGGCCCGGGCCTCACGCCTGGCCCGCCCCGTCCCACCGACCCCTTCTCCCCTGCCGCCTGGCCTCGAAACCGCCCAAGCCACACTCCGCCCTCCCGGTCGGAGCGTCCTTCCCACCTGGGCCTCAGCGAGCCCTCCCTCAGCCCCGGGCCAACTACCCTGGGCGGGTTCCACCCCTCCAGCCCCGCGCCTCAAGCTCACCTCCCCGCCGCCTCCGTCCCACCCCGCAGCCTCCGTGCTCTCCCCCGCCCGCAGCCTCGGCTCGATCCCGGCCTCCGCCCGCGCGCCCCGCCCCGCGCAGGCCCCGCCCCGCCGCGCCCGGCTCCCTCCCCTGCGGCGCGGCGCTGGCTGCCGCGGTGTCCTGGCAGGGCGGCGAGGTGTGCCGCGGGCGGGTGTCGCAGGGCGTGTCACGCGGCGAGCGGGAGCGCGAGCCCCGCGGAGCGCAAGGGCGCGCGGCGGCCTCCCCCCTCCCCCGCGCAGCCGGACGGCCTTTCCCGGGAAGATGGCGGATCGCGCGGAGATGTTTTCTCTCTCCACCTTCCACTCGCTGTCGCCGCCGGGCTGCAGGTACGCACCCGGCGCCCCGGGCCCTCGCGGGCCGGCGCCCTCCGTCGCCCTCGGCTCGGGCGCCCCGGCGCCCCGGCCGGCCCCCCACCGCCGCGGGCCCGGCCCTCCGGGTCCCAGGCCTCGCGGGCCGCCCATCCCCCACCCGCCGAGCCCCTCGGCTCGCGCCTGTGCCCCCGGTTCCCGCGGATGCTGCGGCAGCCGGCCCAGCCGATCGGTCAAGGCTGGGTCTCTGGACTGACCCTCGGAGAGGACAGCCCACCAGGCGGGATGCTGGCGCAGGGTCTGTGCCTAGCAGTGTCCTTGTGGCCTTGCTGGGCTGCCGCCTTGGAGGCCCAGGCCCAGCCCAGAGGTCCCAGACAGGGAAAGAGTTGAAATCAAACCTGGACCCTGGAGGAAGGTTGGGGTGACGGGGGAGTGGACCTGCAGGTGCAGACCTGCCTGCAGAGCACGCTGGACCCCTCCCTCTCCCACTGCTGCGCTTTCAGCTTCCCCTCCCCCTCCTCCTGGCTCAGGCCGACTCCCCCGAGGCTGAGGCTGTGACCCACTGGGCCCTGGAGCCGAGTGAGGAGCGGAGAGGGGGAGGGGTGGCTTGGCTCCCACGTCCCCTGGAGAGCAGAGCTTGGGGTCAAGATGACAGCAGGGTGTGGACCTGGGAGTTGGGGCCTAGGAGCTGGAGGTCTCCCTCATCCTTCTTCAGTATCACCTTCCAGCTGGGGCGTCCAGGGTTGGTGGCTTCCTGACCTGGGCCTCCTCCCCAGGCCTCCCCAGGACATAAGCCTGGAAGAATTTGACGACGAAGACCTGTCTGAGATCACCGATGACTGTGGACTGGGCCTCAGCTACGATTCGGACCACTGCGAGAAGGTGGGGGAAAGGGCTGGGAGCAAAGAACCTGAACGGAACCGTAGGGCCTTGCTTGGGCTCTGCCTTGCCTTTGCTTGGGGTGGGGGTGACTCTGAGTTCAGCCTTGGCACAGGACATCCTCTGATGACCCCTGCCTTTTAGCCACTTTGACCTTAGGGCTTCCTCAGCATCAATATTGTCTTCCTAGCATACCGGAGACCCAGTGCTATGCAGGGCCAACAGAGGGGAGGTTGCCTTCACTCAGGTGCCCTCTGTCCCCATATTACTTCCCACAAAGATCCACCCTTATAACTCCTTCCCCTCCTGGTTCTGTCCCACCTCTGCTGCCTCCATCTGTCTTTCTCAAGATCTACCCTTGAATTCTTTTTTTTTTTTTTTTTTTTTCCTTCTCCTGGTCCTCCTGTCTCCATGTTTCTGTTTTCATTCACTCTGAGCAACAGCTGAGCTTCCAGGTCCTGGGAGTGGAATAGGACAACTGCCCTTGGGGGGCTTGCACCCTAGCAGTGGAGAAGGACATGTAGGAAACAACAGCTACCCAAGTGTCACCAGCCAGATTCCCACTGGGACTCAAGGTTTGATGACAGGGAAGGATACCTGATACAGACTGAGGAATCAGGGAGAATTTTCAGAAGAAATGTCAATCATACCCTGAGGTTCGCCATAGCCAGGCAGATGGGGTAGGTAGGAGGGATGGAGAAGAGGAATTGCTGGCAGAAGGATTGACTGCCAGAGACGCTGGTGTTGGTGCAAACTTGGTGAATACTCTAGTGCAGGCTGTCTCTTCATTTATGCATTCTTTTGCTACTTAACTGAACATCCACTGAGCCCAAGGTGCTATTCCCTGGCTGGGTGTACCAGTGCACAATGTGGGTGTATCCTGCCCTGGCGGGGCTTGTAGTTTGGTGGAGGAGACAGACCAAAAACCATGTACAGTGATTGTGAACTTGTTAAAATGCTACGAAGCAAGTGGGGTGGGGATGCTATGAAGGAAACAGAGTGCCAGCGTTAAATGTGACAGGGTTTTGGCTGAGATGAGGTTTTAGAGGGTGGGTTGGGGGCACTCTGAAAATATGTCACTCTGTCTCAGGAATTAGAAACTTTCTCAAGAAATAGAGCAATCCCTGTGCATCTTTAGCAGATCTTTAAAAACATCACTGTGTTGGTGGGGGCCAGAGTGAGCTGGAAGGAGCTCTCCAGTGACTTCTCCCCGCTCTCCCCTCTCTCGGCACTTGGGACCCAGGTCACTGTCGCACTCTGACCGAGCCTTGCCCATCTGCCTCCTTCTACAGGACAGTCTCTCCCTGGGACGCTCAGAGCAGCCGCACCCCATCTGCTCCTTCCAGGATGACTTCCAGGAGTTTGAGATGATTGATGACAATGAAGAAGAGGAGGAAGAGGAGGAAGAGGAAGAAGAAGAAGAGGAGGAGGAAGAGGGAGATGGGGAATGCAAGGAGGGAGGAGGACCTGAATCAGAGGCACCTGCCCAGAAACCCCTTATCCCTTCCCCTTCCCTGGAGGAGCCCCACAAGCACCGGCCCACCACACTTCACCTAACTTCTCTGGGAGCCCAGGTGAGGTCCTGACTCATAGCATCCCAGAGCTGAGCCTGGTTCATAGCACCTGAGTTTCTGCACTCCATGGCAGCAAGTCCCTCCCACCCCTGGAAACTAGAGCTTCTTCTCAGCTGCTTTCTTGTCCCCAGGACTCCCTGAATAACAATGGAGGCTTTGCCCCAGCGCCCCCAGCCTCCTGGCAGGAGACAATGCTGTGCTCTCAGACCCAGGAACCCCTTGGAGGTGAGGGGTGGCAGGTGCTGCAGGGGTGGGTGGAGGGAGGGAGGAGCAGCTGCCTGCTGGAAGGAGGACTGGTCCACACATACCCTTGCCCCACAGAGCGCCCTGGCTCCCTCCCACCCACTGAAGAGGGGCTCTGTGAAGAGCAGCCCCTGGTGTGTCCTGGTTGTGACCATGAAGGGAACCGGCCCCCGGAGCCCCCAGCACCAGGTGGAGCCTCACCCTCCTCGGATCCTGGCATAGAGGCTGACCTGAGAAGCCGTTCCAGCGGGGACCACGGGGGACGTCGCAGCAGCCAGGAGCTGTCCTCCCCTGGTTCTGACTTGGAGGAAGCCAGTGGCCCGCGCCTGGGGCGTATGATCTCGTCCATCTCTGAGACCGAGCTAGAGCTGAGCAGTGACGGTGGCAGTAGCAGCAGTGGCCGCTCCTCACACCTCACCAACTCCATCGAGGAGGCCTCCTCACCCGCCTCAGAGCCCGAGCCCGAGCCCGAGCCCGAGCCCCCCCGCCGCCCGGCCTTCCTGCCCGTCGGCCCTGATGACACCAACAGCGAATACGAGTCGGGGTCCGAATCTGAGCCAGACCTCAGCGAGGATGCCGACTCGCCCTGGCTGCTCAGCAATCTGGTGAGCCGCATGATCTCCGAGGGCTCCTCTCCCATCCGCTGTCCTGGCCAGTGCCTGTCTCCCGCGCAGCGCCTGCCTGGGGAGCCTCTGTCGCCAGCCGGGAGGGCCATTGAGGACTCCCAGGACCCCGAGGTGGCGGTGGGGCCAGGCGTGGAATTGGTGGACATGGAGACCCTGTGCGGGCCACCACCGCCCGCCCCCGCAGCACCTCGACCTGGCACCGCGCAGCCTGGGCCCTGCCTCTTCCTCAGCAACCCCACGCGGGACACCATCACACCGCTGTGGGCCACACCTGGCCGTACCTCACGCCCTGGCCGTGCCTGCTCAGCCGCCTGCTCGGAGGAGGAGGACGAGGAGGACGAGGACGACGAGGATGCTGAGGACAGCATGGGGCCCCCAGGGGCCAGGGGCACCAGCTCCACAGCACCACTGGACGCCTCGCTGGTCTACGATGCAGTCAAGTACACGCTGGTGGTGGACGAGCACACACAGCTGGAGCTGGTGAGCCTGCGTCGCTGCGCTGGCCTGGGCGGTGACAGCGCAGAGGACAGCAGCGGCGAGGCCAGCGAGGAGGAGGCGGGGGCTGCACTGCTAGGCCGTGATCAGGTCCCTGGGGATGCCTCTCCAGACAGCCCTGACCTCACCTTCTCCAAGAAGTTCCTCAATGTCTTTGTCAACAGCACATCCAGATCCTCCAGTGAGTGGAAGGCGGGGGAAGGGGCAGCCCAGAGGAGAAGTCACGTCTTCTTGGCCCAGGTCCCATCTGGTGCCCAAACACCCAATTGTTCCTGGGGCAAGGGCTGCCCGCTATCCCAGGATGTGGGGCTGGTCCTTCCCAGCCCTGTCTTTGGGCAGGGAGTTGGGGAGGGTCTGCTCTGCCTCAGCCCCTGGTGGGCTGGTTTTCTCTTCCTCTCTGACTCAGGACATCCACAGTGGCCTGTTGGAAGAGGGGACTTGGCTGCAGCCCAAGGCCAGGCCCACCGGTGCTCCCCTTTCCCTGAGTCTGCCTCTGCATCTCTGCCTCCTCTGTCTCTCAGGCACTGAGTCCTTTGGCCTTTTTTCCTGTCTGATCAATGGAGAGGAGAGAGAGCAGACCCACCGGGCTGTCTTCAGGTATAGTTTCCCCTTGCTGTTGGTGATCCGTAGCCTCAGTCTGCAGACTGGACACATGAAGCATAACCCAGCAGGCCTGCCCTGCCTCAGTGCCTCTCCCCTGACTTTAGGTTCATCCCTCGCCACCCTGATGAGCTGGAGCTGGATGTGGATGACCCAGTGTTGGTGGAGGCTGAGGAGGATGACTTCTGGTGCCGGGGCCTCAACATGCGCACTGGGGAGCGCGGTGTGTTCCCTGCCTTCTACGCCCACGCGGTGCCCGGCCCTGCCAAGGACCTGCTGGGTGAGGCCCCCTTCCACCAGCAGCAGCTTGTCTCCACAGACTCTCTGTCACCCCCTGACCTTGCCTGTGTGACCCCCAGGGAGCAAGCGGAGCCCCTGCTGGGTGGATCGCTTTGATGTGCAGTTCCTCGGCTCTGTGGAGGTGCCGTGTCACCAGGGCAACGGCATCCTGTGTGCAGCCATGCAGAAGGTCAGTCTGGAGGTGAGGGTGGGCACAGGCCCATGCAGTGGCCCACACCAGCTCCCTCTGCTCCAAGCCTCCAGCATCATCCAGGGAGGGGTGGGGACAGCTCAGAGCTGGCTTCCCTGGCTCTGATTCAGAGGCTGAGCAGACAGACCTACCTGAACCTCCATGGGCTCGCTGGGCGTTCACCGCTCCATTGGCCCCTCCTCTTCAACCTGTGCTCCTCCCATCTGAACACAGGCCAGCTTGCACAGCTCCTTCCCCAGGCGTCATTCATTTGCTCAGTGGACATTTGCTCGGTGTCTGCCCATCTTCCAGGCCTGGAACTGATGTTGGAGGGCGGCAAGAAACAGGACAGACCAACCCTGTATTCAGGGGTCACCAGCATTGAGGAACCAGAAGTCAGGGTCTCTGGCACTGGAGCCAAGAGGAGCAGCCTGGCTAGAGGGACAGAGGGAGATAACATGCACGGAGCAGTGACGGGCTTGTCCTGAGACAAGACCACCCTGTCATCCTCCAGAATCCTGTTTCATGGGTCTTTGGGAAGAGTCTTCTGACAATCTAAGAAGAACAGAACCATAGTTCACCAATGGGAGAGAGAGAGAGGCCCTGATAGGCCCTTAAGACCTTCTTTTTCCCCAACGTTTTTCCTCAGATTGCTACTGCCCGGAAACTGACTGTCCACCTACGCCCTCCTGCCTCCTGTGACCTTGAGATCTCTCTGCGGGGGGTCAAGCTGAGTCTGAGTGGAGGAGGACCTGAGGTGGGGATGTGGGAGCCTGGGGATCAGAGAGAGACTGGGGTCAGGGGAGTAAGAGGGTGTGGCCTAGGGGCAGACCGACAGGGATGTCCAGCAGGTGGGGGCTAGCAGTGGCCACCGGCTTCTTTTGCCTAACTTAGGACACGTCTGCTCTAGTTCCAGCGCTGCAGCCACTTCTTCCAGATGAAGAACATCTCATTCTGTGGCTGTCACCCCCGCAACAGCTGGTGAGAGCCTCACCTTCCCCCGGGACCCCCAAAACCCTGAAGGTTACCTGTGCTCCAGTCCCCACCTGTGCCCATGCGGCACCTACTCTGAGATGGACTCAGGAGACCTGGCTCCTGTCTGGTCTGGGTGGGGAGACAGACACGCAGATGGGGAATTGCCAGAGCATCTTTGGGTGGTCTGGTGGACATCTGAATGGACAGCAATGGGAAGAACTGCAGAGATGGGTGAGTCCTTATAAGACTCAGGAAAGCAAAGCTCAGATGATGAGCAGGTAAGGGTGGCGAAGAGGATCAACCTGTTATGGAGCCAGCTGAGGCAAGGCTGTGGGATGCCCTAGGAGGGACACCAGGGCTCTGGGGCCTGGTGTAAGAAGAGCAGGTGGGACATGGAGGAGTAGCTGGACGTCTCAGTGGAGACCTAGGCCCTTTTGACTATGCTGGGGAGCTCACGCTTCATCCTACTGCCAATGAGGCCACAGAACGATCCTGTGGGAGGATGTGCCCCGGGCAGGTTGACCAGCTAACTGTACTGCTGTACAGAGGCGGTTGACCAGGTACTGTCAGCAGGATACTGCCAAAGTGACCCAGGTGCCGTGTCGTGATGGGAAGTGTGCAGATACCATAGACACTTAGGGTGGGACAGGCACTGACTGACTGTAGGCTAAGCTGGAGGGGATCGAGGGTGATGTTCACTTGGGTGATGGGCATAGTGACCCATACACAGAGGAGATGTGGGACCAGCCTCAGTGTGTCTAGACTTCAGGAGGGAGACCTGGGGAAAGGTCTCATTTTGAAACAGATGGGTGACTGAGACCGTGAGGTGGACAGAATGGCCAGGCAAAGTGAGAAGAGCAGAGAAAGGGGAGGAGGAGTTGCCATGGCGGGGGCAGTGGGCAGTTGGGGCCTGCTGGCTCCCTCCCCAGCCACAGACCCCTGCCCCAGTGTCCTAGAGGGAGAAGAGGAGGACTCAGAGACAGCCAACCACAGGCTCAGAAGGACTAGAGGGAGACGGAGGAAGGGTCTTCATGGCAGACTCTGTGCTGCCAGGCTGGGGCTCACCTGTGTCAGGGTGTCTCCGGTGTCACTGGACTCTAGTGTGAAGAGAATGAGGGGGGCTGTCTGCTGGCTAGAAGATGGCCAAGCAGCCATGTCCTGTGAGAGACAGGACATAGTGCCAGGACCAGACCAGACTGCAGGACAGCCCTGGGACCACAAGGATGGGAGGCACTGTTAGGAGATGAAAAAGAGCAGCCGTATTTCTCTTCAGTGGGACTTTGTAGGAGCCACAAGCTTAGGTCATAGGCGGGACACTGGCCCAGCTGCAGTTCCATGAGAGATGGTCAGGCCAGGGGTTTGGGGTCAGTGTGAGGAGGTGGCCAGTGGAGGAGGCATGAGAGCTGCTGTCTTGACCAGACCTGTCTCGTGTTTGTTGTTTCAGATCCCAGCCTGGTCCCTCACAGAGGGGAGCACTGAGGACATGGTGTTAGGTAGACAGCTAACTCACTTCATTGTGAAGCAAGAGGAAGATCAGGAGTGTTGGCCATGCTGTGTGTGGGTGAGGCAGGGATGTTAAGATCACAGACTGCCTTGTCTACCTGCAGCATGTCCACATGTGTCCTAGATCAAGACACTGATCTCTCTGCTTGCCTCTCTATCAGGACACTACCTCATGAGGCTTTTTTTTTTTTTTTTTTGGTGCTGGGGATCGAACCCGGGGCCTTGTGCTTACAAGGGAAGCACTCTACCAACTGAGCTATCTCCCCAGCCCCCCTCATGAGGCTTTTGTGAGGTTTGTGTGAGTTTAGAATGTAAGGTGCTTAATATGGTCCTTCATAACATTAGTAAGCAACATTTAAGTGTTAGCAACATGATTATTGAGACAGGTCTTATCTGGATAACAGGCACATCGTCCTTGGAAATGATACTGTTGTGTGACTTCCCTTCTGGTAGAGCCACAGATCCATGGGAGAGTGGATCGGGCTGGCCCAAGGTCAGGTGGGTGGGGGTCTGGATTCTCATACTGCAGGTCTGACCTCCACTCCCTCTGAACAGTGGTCACTCGTGTTCTGGAAGAAGAGACAGATGGTGCAGGAAGGGCATGAGTGACCCAGGTGGCTAGAGGACAGTGCTTTCTCCAGTCAGAGCAAAAGATGGACTCCAGGAGGTTTAGAGTCAGAGCTTGGAAAGGAGCTGTGTCTGCAGGGCCAGAGGTGGGACTGGACAGCCCACAGAAGAGGCCCGAGTGAGGCAGAGCCAGCTCATCTGTCCTGGCCAGATTCCGGGCAGGGTGCAGGGAGGCCGCCTTGCTCCTCTGCACGTTGGAAGTCCTGGTCAAGGTGCTGATTCAGCACTGGCTCCTTCGGGTGCCCAGTGCTGTGCTGTGCTGGGACCCAGACAGCTACCTTCAGATCCTGACGTCCTGTGACCCCCACTCTCCTGTCCTCTGCTCTCCCCTCGAGCCCGTAGTTCCTGCCTCTTCTTTTCAGATCTTTTGAGGCACCTGAAGCTGGGTCAGTGCTCTGACAGCTCCTCCCCAACTTCCCCACAGCTATTTTGGCTTCATCACTAAGCACCCCCTGCTGAGCCGCTTCGCCTGCCATGTCTTTGTGTCCCAGGAGTCCATGAGGCCGGTGGCGCAGAGCGTGGGGTGAGTGGGGCCCAGGTGGGCCGGTGAGCCTTGATACCCACAGTGAGAACGGGTGCCTTGCCCTGAGAGGCAGCGCAGCGTGGCTGGAGGGCTGGGGAAGGCGCGGTGGCGTGGCTGTGGCTGGGGAGGGGCTGAGGACCCGTGCTTCTCCTGCAGCCGCGCCTTCCTGGAGTACTACCAGGAGCACCTGGCGTACGCCTGCCCCACAGAGGACATCTACCTGGAGTAGCTGCCCACCGCCCTTGGCTCCTGCCCCGCCGCTCCAGGGCAGCCACCACTGGAGTGTCTGGAGGCCACTGTGGCTTTGGCAAGGACAGGACTGGGGGCACATGGGACCTTAAATTCGTGGGAGTTTCTGGGCTGGGAATTCTTGTCCTCAACCCCAGGGAACAGCTGTGGGGGCTGCGAGGCAGTGGAGCCTGGCGCCCCCCACTTTTCCTCTGATGCATCCTTTCTGACGCCCTCTTCTGTCCTGTCCCTCAGCCTCCCTTTCCTTCCTCCGTCTTGTGCCCTTTTTGTGCCTGCAGACCTTGCCCTTTGCCCTCTACTCTGGGGTCAGAACTCGGGGGTGAAGGAAGGCGAGGCTGGAGGTGGCAGATGATGCCAGGCTCCCCAGGGATCCCCTCCTGCCCCTCCCCTGTGATTTATAAAGGAATTTTAATTTTTATAGTGAATCTCAAGGGATCATTCCATCCTTGACCACAGAGAGAGAGGGATCTCCACCCCACCCCCAGGAAGCTCGGGGGATGTGGGGAAGGGTCCCCGAGAGAGCCGCGGGGCAACCAGGAGTGGTTCTTGATGCTCACCCCAAAGTCCCCATGCTGCTAGGAGGAGGTGCCTGCCAGGTGCCCCATCTCATCTGCTTTGCCGCTAACACCCCCTCAGTTCAGCGTGTATCTGCCCTGTGTGCGATGCACCCTGTGTACGTGGGCCCTGTGATGGCCTCAATAAACTCTGCTTGGTGTGACCCTGGCTGTTTCTAAGAGGTGCTGAGATGCGGGACACCCAGACACTGCCCGAGGTGGTAGAGATGGAGACTTCAGGCCAGGGGCTCCTGGGGTTGAGAGAACCCTTCAGTGCTTTCTGAGGTCAGGCTGGGAAGGGTCCTGGGATGGATCTGGAGGCCTCCAAACACTTATGGGCCCCAGAAGGTGCTGAGGCCAGAGAGGGAAGACACTGGCACAGCGCCCTGCACCCTTCCCACGTGAGGGTTGAGAAGTGGCACGGAATCCTCGGATCTGAACACTGTTATTTAAGAAGCCCCTTAAGAAAGCCAGAAGAAAATAGGCGACTCTTTTTCTCTATCCCCAGTGCCCCAGCAGGCGTCCACAAGGCCGTGTGCGCAGGGGTGGGCCAGTATTCCACAGGTGGTGTGGGGGACGAGGACCACAGATGAAGACTGGGAGGACGGAGTGGGAAGGGGAGTGCTGAAAGTTACTACAGGAAACTAAAGTTCGGGGCCGGTTGTGGCGCAGAGTAGAGTGTTTGCCAGGTGTGTGTGAGGCCTGGGTTCCATACCCAATACTGCAAAAAATAAAATAAAAAAAAATAAAAGTAAGAAGTTCTGCCTGTAAAAATGACACATCTCTACACAAATAGCCTCGGTGAGCCACAAACAGGAAGCAGTCAGGGTGTGCGAGACTTCAGAGTGTGCAGGCAGGTGGACCTGAGTGAGTCGGGTGCACATGACTTCAGTGAGTGACAGCACAGGTGGATCTGAGTCAGGTGAATGCGACGAGTGACAGCACAGGTGGATCCACGTGAGTTGCGACGCGTGTGACTTCAGTTAGTGGCAGCACAGCAGCTCTGAGTGAAGGCATCTTGACCCAAACATGGGTTGGGAACAGATAATTGTTCCATGGCATTGCAGATTCCCGATCCTGTGAGTGGTCATCCCCACGTCCAGAAGACAGAGCACATAAGTCATGCTCCTGGCCAGCAGTGTCCGCTGGGTGTGTGTGCATTGGAAAGCCTGGCCAGAGTCCTGCCAGGGTACGCCCCACCTTCTCAGGGGGACGGAATTCCTGCACCAGTCTGCCTGCATCCTCCCAAGGTCCATTCCCTGCGCCCGGCCACCCGGAAGTCTCGGGCTTCTGCTGGTCACCCCTCGTAGCTGTCGTGGGTCGGCCCTTGGACATGCTCTCCCTCCTTCACTTGCACCCTCCTTGCAGCTTCGCTTCCTGAACCCCACAGCTTGTGTCTGGCCCTGCCCTGCCCCATGGCTCCCAGGACCTAGTGTGGAGCTGCTTGTGTGGTGCACTGACTTCCACCTCCAGTCAGCCTCTGAGGCTGCTCGGCAGCGGGTCTTGGGGTTGGTACTCAGCGGAATTTCCTGTGAGGGTCGCTGTGGTTCTCGGGATGCCACGGTCACGGGAACTCACCAGAGACCTTTTCCCACCCTCCCGATTGACTCGTGTTCTATGTTTTACATTTTCCCCAGTCATCTGAGCTGCAGGTCTCCTCCCTCCTGTCGCCTTTGAGTCTGTCCCTTGCCTGGACCAATTCCCTCTCCACTTGAGTCAGACCACCTTGACTTTCCTCTCAACCCTGTGGAAAACAGCCTCCTCCATGGCACCTGTGAATCCACCTTTACTTGTGCCCACTTGCACGGATCACGTCCCACCTAAACTCTGCTTCTGCTCCTGTGGAACCCATCCTGACCCCCTCCCCATGCTTCCTCCCTCCGCCCCATTTCTGCCTGAGTTTTCTGGGCACTCACCTGCCTGAGTCACACACCCCTGCTGCCCTTCCTCGTCCTCCTGGGCACAGGGGCTCTGGGGCCTCCAGCTGAAATGAGGATGGCATTGCTTGCTCCTGCTGCTGTAAAGCCTGGCTTCATGCAGGAGGTCTTGGGGCACCGTGGGACACCTCCAACTCCAGAACACTGGCGTTTGAAAATCCAGCCCAAGGAAAGCATCCTACATACAAAGTTTTCTACACAAAAGTGTTTGTTAAGCTGGGTGAGGTGGCGCACTCCTGTAATCCCTGGCGTTTGGGAAGCTGAGGTAGGAGGATCACAAGTTCAAATAGAGCCTCAGCAACGTAGCAAGACCCTGTCTCTAAATAAAATATAAAAAGGGCTGGGAATGGGTTTAGTGGTTAAGTGCCTCTGGGTTCAATCCCTGGTACCACATTAAAAAAAAAAAGTGTGCATTTTTTAAAAACTATTTTTAGTTACAGATGGACATAATACCTTATTTTGTTGATTTGTTTTTATGCAGTGCTGAGGATCAAACCCAGTGCCTCACATGCACTAGGCAAGCGCTCTACACTGAGCCACAACCCCTGTCCTTGCATTCTTGTTTAAAGCAGTGAAAGCGGGCCAGGCATTGTGGCACACACCTATAATCCCAGTGACTCTGGAGGCTGAGGCAAGAGGATCACAAGTTTGAGGCGAGCCTTAGCAACTTAGCGAGATCCTAAGCAAAATAAAAAGGGCTGGGGATGTAGCTCAGCATTGTAAAATGTCCCTGTATTCAATCCCCAGCACCAAAACAAAAAACAAAAATTGATTATAGAGTTCACTAAATTGAAGTGTTTTTACCTAATTGAAATATTGGACAGACATGAAAAAGTATGCTTAGTAACTTTGTAATGGTACAGAGAACTTTTGTTAACAGCACTAGAGAAAGTCCATATGCAGATGCAGAATCATACCTCTGCCCGACTGTGGAGACCTGAAAGCTGAAGCTGAGGGAAACTGGACAACCCCCGACCTCACTTGCCCTCGGTGACTTGCGGTTTTCACCCAGCTCCAAGGTCACTTAGCCAAGCCTCACGCTCCGGCAGCAGCAGCAGTGCTACTCAGGAACTTGGAGAAGCTCAGAACAGTTGAAAGCTCGCCCTTCGCTTGGACTGGGAAGGGGTGCGATGGCAAGCTCTTGACACCAGAGGGCCGGCACCCCTCGGCCTGCTGACGCCACCGCCCTCCGCACAGGAGCTCAGCCATTAGCTCGCCCTCACCTCCCGCCACCTCCTCACAACCCGCGTCTTCATCCCAGACCGACCCGCAGCCCCATCCTTGGGGAGGCAGGTTTGAATCACCCACCCCTGGGTCACACTGGGCCCCTCCTAAGTAAACTCCTGTCTTCTGCAAGGCTTGCCTTCAGTGGTTGGTGCCCTGCATGGCGCTGGGTGGCCATTGTGACGAGGTGTGGGGCTGGGTGATTTTTCTTTTTTCTGCAATGAAATTGTCTTATTTTTAGCATTATGTGCTGAGACAGGAGGACCACAAGTTTGAGGTCAGCCTCTTCAATGTGTCTCAAGAAATAAAAAGTACTGGGAATGAAGCTCAGTGGTAGAGTGCCCTTGGGTTCAATTCCCAATACTAAAAACAAACAAGCAAACAAAAACAGATCTGAAAATATAACCTGTAACGTAAAACAAATATGTGTTTACAACCAATGGATCATGTGATAGGTGTAACTGTGAAGTACTCAGTTGCCTGTGTCTTCAGTGAGGGACCTTTGTCCTCATGATTGCATGAAGGCTGCTGTACCACCAAACCTTGTGCTCAACTTCCAGGCAGAGGGAAATATAAGAGCAAAGAAAGAGGTAGACAGCTGGCTTCACAGAAACCTCACCCAAAGCTGGAGTGAGGGTTGGGCAAGAACGAGGCACTTCCTCCAGGCTGGTGCCTTTCTGAGACCTTCACCTGAAGGTCTGGCTCCAGCCCACAGGGTGAGGGCTGCCTGCAGGGTGTGCACCCTCTGCCCCTGAGCAGCTCACACACGAGCGGAGGAGAGAAGGAAGAAGTAGGTGCTGGGGCTGCCCACCCACAGCTGAAGTCAGAGGACCTCCACCCAGGCTTCTGACCCATCAAAGCTGAGCCACAGTCCCCACGTCCTTGGGAAACCTGATGCAGACCATCCGCCCACCAGGCAGGCACTGAAAGAGCCCTGGTGCGAGTGAGGGTGGTGGGGAAGTAGACAGCTCCCCTGAAGAGGGGACCTGAGGGGATGTTGCCTCCGTGTTCAGCAAAATGCACTGCACCCCTGAAGTAGCAGTCTTGAGCTGGTCTCACCTGGAGTGCAGGTGCAGACATAGGTTTTGTGTGGACATATGCAGGTGCCAGGTGAGCATGGGTCAGGAGTTGATGTGCTGGGCCAGAACCCCCGTGATGTTTTATGGAATCAGCATAAAACCCAGCATTCAGCACCTCAGTTGGCTCACATCCTGGCCCCTATCCTGCAGCACCTGGGCCATGAGCTGGTCTCAGAGCCCAGAATCAGCCTGTACTGACTCCAATGCACCCTCATACCTGCGAATGGAGAAATGGTCTCACACGAATCGCCTTGCAGAATGGACATGAAATAATGCCTCCCCAAACAGCTGGGCTGTTGTTTGAGCTGAAGACAACAGGATGAATTTGCTTTTTATTCTCCTCCTTTTCCTTCTTTTTGGACTGGGGATTGATCCCATGGGTGCTTCATCATTAAGCTATGCCCCTAACACTCCCCCTTTTTTTGAGACAAGCTCTCCCTAAGTTGCCCAGTCTGGTCTTGAACTTATGATCCTCCTGCCTCGGTCTCCTGAGTCACTGGGGTTACAGGCGTGCGTTGCCGTGCCATGTGGCTTTACTTTTTCTTGTTTCCTTTGTGCACCTTTGGGGCAAGTGGGAGAGGTGGACCTGTGTCTACCTGGTGTGTTTTCCCATGCCACCTCTGCAGACCCACCTCTGTGGAATCCCCAACCTCCATCCAGACAGAATCTGCTACACGGAGTGTGTGACCTACAGTCCAGGCCTTCAGGGTCTGGAGGTTTTATGTGGAGTGGGCATGACTGTCCCTCGGGCTGTCTGGCAGCCTTGTGCTTACCGGGTCAGCTGAAGGCATAGAAGGAACTCTGGAGAAGCCCCAGGTCCGCAGCCCATGTCCTCCCACTGCTGCCTCAGGACTGGACTGCCTGGCTCACACTGGGTTCAAGCACTCATCCATTCAGGGTGGCAGAGAAGAGAAAGCGCTGCTCAGACAAGCTTCCTCAGGAGGGCACACCCCGGGAGCGGCGACAGGAGTGGCACAGGCAGATCCTCACAACTAATGCATGTTTCTATGCTGAACCCCCATCAGCTCAGTTCCTCGACAGAAGGGGCCATGTCCAGTTTGTCCAGCTCCTTCTGCAGGAGGCTGCAGTGTTAGTATCTAACTGCTTCCTGTGCCAATTAGCAATAAAAACCGCCTCTGGGTAACTTAAAAGGAAATTTACTGGGAGGATGTTAGGAGTCAAAAGCAGATGGAACAGGGACCACTCGAGAGGGGATATGATCCCCTGGGGCAGGTATCCAGCTCTGCTGTGCACAGATGCACCTGCCCACCCCTGACTCCAGGCCAGGGCTGGGAGGTGGAGACCCACTTCTTGGCTGAGTTGAAGTCTCCACCCACATAGGTGCTTCCTGAGGCCGGTAGGCTCTGGATACTGCAGGCCTACGAAGTGCACTAGCCTGCAGAGAGATGAGGAGTGTCTCCATTCTTGCCGTGGACTCCTGGATCAGTCACTACCAAATTGCTCCCTCCTCCAAGATCTGAGAATGTGGCATTGTGGATGACCCTGGGGTCTCTCTCCTGTGAGTCCCTTCCTCCTGCAGCTGCCTTAGTGGGAAGTGGGTTACAAGGCTGCTGAGGGGAAACAGTCTGTGGGTGACCAGTGGGTGGTGCCTTGGGCCTGCATGCTGCATCCACCTGAGAAGGGCCACAGAAGTTGGAAGGGGTTAAGTAAATGCACTCTCCCTGCACCAGGCCAGGGTTATAAAGATGGAAGACATCCAACAGGAGCATCCAGGCACGAGGGGTTAAGGTCAGGGCTGGACACAGTACCCAGGGTCACGACAGTATTGGCATGAGCACAAGCTCCGAGTAGGTGTGGACACCCACCAACAGTCCTGCCGCCTGGACTGAGGTCAGCAGGACTGTCTGGGTTGCTTCAGTAAGTACACATTACTTTTGTAATTAAGAATAAAGAGATTAATATAAACATTGCTTCTAATGGTCCCTTTTGCTTCTCCTTCTGGTCACTTGCATGACAGCAGAGCCCGTGAGAAAGGGGGGGTGGAGTGCAGGGGAGTGGGTGGACTCCCTGCTCCGGATATCTCCTCTTCCTTCCTAACACACCTGGGGGGAAATCAGAGCCAAGGTGCTTTTGTTCTAGCACTCTTAGCTTCTTTCAGAGGACACTGGGCTCCCTGAGGACAGCTGCCAGCTGGTGGATGGATTATCTTAGGCTTGCAGGAAAAGGTGTTTTTTTTTTTTTTTTTTTTTTTTTTTTTTTTTTTTTTTTTTTAAATCAACGATAGCAGAAGAGGAAGTGTGGGGACACTGTGGACTTTTTTGGAGGCCATACGTGTTTATGAATGTGTATGTTTGTGTGAGCATGAAAGTGTGCAATGTTTTGTGTGCACTTGTGCATGCATGTGCACATGCCTGTATGAGGGGGGTGCATTCGGTTCAGGCAGTTCAAGGATGGAAACAAGCGGGCAGTGGGGTGGGGAGGATCTGCTTCTCAGATCTTGGGTGCAGAGGGTGGGTCTGAACACCGGACTCTCAGTCCAGCATCCCTGACTGGCTCAACTGTTTGCCCAGCCCTACTTCATGATCATGCTTACATAACCAGATTCTCTTTGGAGCATTTATCACAGAATGTTTTTATTGATGTACTGAATATATAACACTGTAGTAAGTCTGTGAATCTTAGTGTAGTTTGATTACTTTATTCATATGTATGCCTCACGTCTCCTTCCCCACACAGGGAACATCTGTAACATCCCTATGTTCCTGCCCAGGCAATACCCACACACCCCACCCTACAAGAGGTGGAGACGGTGAAAGCACTGACACCCGGGAGTCAGTGCCAGACTGCCAGCTCTGGGAGTAGGTGGGCCTCCTCTGACAGTGCCTGTCCGGCACATAGGGTGACGATTAACAGCAGAGGTAGGACCACGCTCTTCCAGAGATGTGGAGCTGGAGTGGGGTCTGCGGTTGTGCCTGGGTGTTGGCATCTGGAGGGTCAGCCTTGTGACACGGTATACAGTTGCTGTCCCCTCCAGCTGCTCTGTCCTCGGTGTGAGCTTAGGCACCTCTGCGGCCAGCTCCCACCACTGCATGCTGGCCCTCTGGAGTCACCCAAGCCAGCAGGATGTGAGGTGTGATCAGCACAGCCTCTCACACAGACGGTAAGTGAAGGGACGCCATAGGGACGTATGGAAGGGCTCTGACACCACAGACCCACACAGGTACTTGTGCCCACAACACCCTGTTCAGGGCTCATTTCACTAAAGCTATTCCTCACTGCAAGTAGCTGACAGTTCACTGGCAATGGCTGCCCTCTGCACCAGGCCAGGGTTATAAAGAGGGTAAGACATCCAGCATGAGAAAATAAAAGACAGGTTTTATCTTCTTACGCTTGGTGTGCTGCAGGTAGGCAGCTGGAGACATTGGTTTAGCAGCTATGCCTTGTCTATCCAGGGCCAGTGACTGCCATAGCCAGGTCCTTACCTGGAGGCCCACCCCAACATTCACTATCAGGACTCTTGACAAATTTCTGGGCTGTGACTGGTTCAGAGTGGTCACTACCCTCCTGGATCAGACAGAGCCTGTTTCCTTGAGGTCAAGGGGTCTTTGACCACCATTGAAAAAAAGTGAGGATTCATGAGTAAGGCAACAGAGAGCATTTGCCTTGCAAAGGCACTGGCACACCCAGGTAGTATTGTTCTCATGTGACCAACACCAAGGAGCACCTGGCATGTGACATACCATCTGGTCATGCAGGCAGGTGGTAAAAAATCACAGCCAAGTGTAGAAGCACATGTCTGTAATCCCCTGTAATTCCAGCAACTCAGGAGGTGGGAGGTGGAGGCAGGAAGATTGCAAATTTGAGGCCAGCCTCAGCAATTTAGTGAGGCCCTATATAACTTAGTGAGGCTCTGTCTCACGATAAAAAATAAAACGGAAGCAGTTCGGTGGTAAAGTGACCTTGAGTTCAACCCCTGAGTACCAAAAAAAAAAAAAAAAAAAAGGTACCTTTCCACAGAGGAAGCCAGTGGTAGAGGCAGAGCACAGCTGGATTACCAGTCTGCCAATACCTTGGGGGCAAGGGAGTGCAATGGAGCTGTGGGGCAGGGTGGACCAGTGAAAGAGTGAGGATTTCATGCTGATCTGATGAAACAAGACCTGATAGATGATCATACGCAATCACTTCACTCTGTGGAAACAGCTAACACAAGATATCAAAGTTGAAGCCAGGACACAAAAAGTATGCATGCAGGAGAAATGCAGAGCTTGAGAGGTGAACGTGCCCCATGGGGCCGGCTCAGGAGCTGCTATGTGCCTTCCCGGGACCTGGCAGGCCCCTAAGCACCTTGTCCTCACCTGGAATGTGCAGTTACCTGACTCCAGCAGGTTTCTGATACAAATAAGGCACCAGCTCCTGCACCTCTAAGAACATTTCTCCACGAGAAAACTTGTCTCTCTCAGGCATTCTGCATCTTTGGGGCGCTTCTGGCCACTGTCCCTCAAGCTTGCCCACCTGTTCCTGCCACCTAAAAGCACTTACTGATCTGTGAGTGGATGTATCCATGTTTGGGGCTGATGTGTACACGTATGTATTGACACGTACAGATCACTGGGAGAAGCTTCCGGAGCCAGGATACCTGGATTCAAATCCCAGCCCAACCTCTTTCTGGCTGAGTGATCTTGAACCAGACCCTGAACTTCCCTGTGCCTCAGTTTCTTCATTAGTAACAGGGGATTAGTACCAGAGTTACCACAAGGAGTAGCTCAATCATCACACCTGCAAGTCTTAGTTGGTGTTATTACATTATTAGGCACAAACTCCTCCACATGCCCTCATGGTGATAAACCACCACATGCCAAGGGCAGGGTGAGGGGCTCTAGGTTGGCCTTGGGGGTCTTCCCTGTGCACTTGGTCAGTGCCCTCAGGGCTGGAGTTCTGGGCATTGGCAACAGACTGGATAGGGGATACATCTGGGCTTGCAGCAGATTTGCAGGGAAGGGTCCTGACCCCGGGCCATCTGGCTAGGACCAAAGGTCATGGCTGCATCAAACTGGGCCTTGAGCAGCTGTAGCCGCTTCATCGCCCGCAACGCCTCTGGTGTGACATCAGTCATACCCTCCAGAAGGTTGTAGTTCTCACCAGGGTCCTTAGACAGGTCATAGAGCAGTGGGGGCTCGTGAGCAGTCAGCGGGTTGGTGGCATGGCAGGCAGGGTCCGCCGTGGTGTCACTATGGGCAGAACCTGGGGAGGTGGTCAGCTTTGTACACAGGGCAAGAGGAGGGGCCAGGGCTCCGGGACACTGGGTCAGCAGGGCCAGGAGTCAAGGAGAGGGGGTTACCTTGAGTGAAGAAGTGAGCTTTGTACTTCCCACTTCGCACAGCAAAGACCCCATGGATCTCGTCTGGGTAGGCAGGATAGAAGAAGTGAGACTGCCGCGGGCTCTGGGGGCAAGAATCAGGGTTGCTGGGTAGGACGGGTCCCTCAGAGTGTCAGCCCGTGTGCTAGGCCTTGCTGTACAATCCCTTCTAGCCCCCCTAGGAATCTGACAGGTGGTACCACTCAGATGCCACTCATCAAGAGACCTGGGACAGGCTCTAAGTGAGAACACACACATGGGACCAAGAGCTCACTAACCCTACCTTGCCTGTGCCCAGCAGCAGGGGGCTGAGGTCAAAGCCATCCAAAGTAATGTTGGGCAGTGAGGTCCCACTCAAGGCTGCCAGGGTGGGAAGCAGGTCCAGAGAGCTGGCTAGCTCATGGGTCACACCTGGGACAGACAGCTGTTCAGTTACTCAGTTATCCATCAAGTTTGGGGAAATAAGGCCAAGAAGAGGGCCTGAGGACTGACCAGGAGCGATGTGGCCTGGCCAGAAGGCCAAAGCAGGCACTCGGACACCACCCTCGAAGGTTGTCCCCTTTCCACATCTCAGGAGACCAGAGCAGCCACCACGGGACATGCGCATGGTTTCAGGCCTGGGACACACAAAGGTCATCAACAACAAGTGGCCCATGGCTTTTGACCCATTCCTGGTGACCACCAGTCCCATACTTATTATTTGCACATCTTGCACAGAAATGGCCACTACATTCCTGTCCCCGCCCGGGCCTACCAAGATCAGCATCTCTGTGCATCTGTGGCCCCCAGTCTATAATTTGAGAGTTACTGTAACATGCTCAGCATCTCCTGAGACCCCTCATCCCATGATGTCTTCAACCAACAGTGAGGTAGAAGGCGCCCCAGGCCCTGGTGCATGACTGAGCAATGAGTGTTCCCTGCCCTGGCTGGCATACCCATTGTCTGCAGTAAAGATGACCAGCGTCTCTCCGAGCAGCCCCAGGTCCCCCACGGCGGTCATCAGGGCCCCCACAGCGGCATCCAGCTCCATTAGGGAGTCCCCAAATGGCCCACGACCTGAGCGCCCTGTAAAGCTCTTCCCACTGAACTGAGGATAGTGGGTGTGCTGGGGGTGAAGACTGGAGTCAGCATTTGACAGGGGCTGCTGTCAGCTGGGAGGGGAAGGCCACAGTCACTCACATGGGAGGCATAGTAGAGGAAGAACGGACGGTCTTGGCGCTGGGCATCAGACATGAGGTCTCGGGCAAAAGCCACATAGTGGGCCTCTAGTCCAGGCAGCCAGGGGGGCTGTGCCTCCACAGACAGGTTGGCCAGCAGTGGGATAGGAACTAGGCCCTGATTACAGCCACCGTGACATGGGGTGGCTGGTGGGAAGCAGGTCAGGTTCTGGCAGGGGCCCTGAGAACACAACTCCAGTCAGGGGTCTGGGTTATGCGGTGGGGCTGGGAGAAGGTCAAGTGTTTGAGGTTTAGGGGAGGGTGGGGGGAGGCTGAGGGCCCTGGGGTTTGTACCTGGTCATGGGAGTACGGGATGCCCAGGAATCGACGGAAGCCCTGATTAGTAGGCAGGAAGGCCCCTTCTGGTCCCACCCCAAGGTGCCACTTGCCGGCCATCCCTGTAAGGTAGCCACTGGAGGTCAGGATCTCAGCCAGGGTCACCTCTTCCAGGGGCAGGCCTCCCCGGGAGCCGGGTTCCAGGACTCCAGGGTACATGCCCATCCGAACAGGGTGCCGGCCAGTGAGGAGGGCAGCCCTGTAAGACAGGTCGGAGAGTCCATGACCTGAAGAGAGCTGAACAGAAGTGGGAGTGGAGAAAGGGAGGGGAACCATGGGCAATCCACCGTGGGCCCGGAGGAGAGGACGGGCGGGGTGGGGGCCGACGCACCTGGAGGGTGTGCAGAGAGGCGCCGGCACGTAGAAGTCTGTGAACCGCAGTCCCCCTGCCGCCAGCTGGTCCAGGTTGGGGGTGGTGGAACTAGGGTGCCCGTAGGCGCCCAGATCCCCATAGCCCAGGTCATCAGCAAAGATGAGCACAATGTTAGGTGGGTTGTCGGCGGCCAGGCCTGCAGCCAAGGCCAGCCAGAGGGCCCACACTGCTTCCATAGCACAGGGGCAGCTAGGCCTGGGTCCACAGAGCCTTGGGGAGGAAGGCACACTGGTCCCAGCGGGCTCTTCCCAGCGACCCCAGGCCCGGACTCGCCACCACCCTCAGGGACCCTGACCCATTTCCCGACTCGACTTCAGCGAACCTGACAACGCAGCAGACGCGGCCTGCAGAGCTAACCCGCAGAGCCAGGAACCTTCGGACTGACGCTTGGGTATCGGGCCCTGTTCGCCCAGAGGCCCCAGCCCAGGCTCGGGTCGCGGCAGGAGTCACATGACGCTGCGGACCCGCTGCCTCAGGCGCGGCGGGGCGAAGGCGGTTCCGAGCCCAGGAGGGGCGGGGCGGGGCCCTCGCGGGCGCTTCGGCCTCAAGCCTCCCGGTGGTCCCGTGACCCTCGGCCACGCGAGATCGGCCGGTGGGCGGAGCTGGGAGTTGGTGGGCAGGGCTTGGAGGTGGGCGGAGCCAAGGCGGAATTTCTTGGCGGGGGTGGGGCCCGGCCCGGCGCGGGGCGGGTGTGGGGAGCCACCGAGGGCAGAGGAGGGCGAGGTTGGGGAGAGGGGAACGGGGCGGAGGCGGGGCCGGGGAGGGGCCGCGTCCCGTGGGCCGGAGGGCTCGGGAAAGGGGCGGAGCCTGGGCGGGGGCGGAGGCAGGGCCGGGGAGGGGCCGCGTCCCGGGTGCCGGAGGGCTCGGGAAAGGGGCGGAGCCTGGGCGGGGGCGGGGCGGGGCAGTCGGGGGGTGGTCTGGGGAAGGGCCGGGGCGGGGCCGGGGCGGGGCCGGGGCGGGCCGGGTGGTGAGGAGGGGTCGGGTTGCCGCTGGTTCTCCCGCGGGCTCCCGCGGGCGGGGTGCGGCTCGCTCCCGGGTCCAGCCCTGCGCTGACCTGGGTCCTTCCCGGAAGTCGGGGCGAGCAGTGCTGCGGCTGGCGGAGGAGGACCTTGGGTTTGCCTTCTCGGACGCCCAGAGCAGGTTCCCTCAGGGCCTTTCTGCCCCCACCTGTGTGCCGCAGTGGTGTGTGTGTGTGTGTGTGTGTGTGTGTGTGGCGCTCGTGTGAGCGTGAGGTGCTCGTGTGTGACGCGCTCGTGTGTGTGTGAGGCGCTCGTGTGTGTGTGAGTTGCTCGTGTGAGGCGCTCGTGTGTGTGTGAGGCGCTCATGTGTGTGAGTTGCTCGTGTGTGAGGCGCTAGTGTGAGCGTGAGGTGCTCGTGTGTGTGAGTTGCTCGTGTGTGACACGCTCGTGTGTGTGACGCGCTCGTGTGTGTGTGAGGCGCTCGTGTGTGTGAGGCGCTCGTGTGAGCGAGGCGCTAGCGTGAGCGTGAGGTGCTCGTGTGTGTGAGTTGCTTGTGTGTGAGGCGCTCGTGTGTTTGAGGTGCTCGTGTGCGAGGTGCTCGTGTGAGTGTGAGGTGCTTGTGAATGTGAGGCGCTCATGTGTGATGTGTGTGTGGTGTTTGAGATGTGCAGTGCTTGAATGTGTGTGTGGTGTTCCAGGTGTGTAGTGTTCAATGTGTGTGTGGTGCTTGAGGTATGTGCATATGTAGTGCTCAAGATGTTTGTGTGGTGCTTGAGGTATGTGTATGGTGTTGGAGGTGTGTGTGTTGTATTCGAGGTGTGTTTGTGTTGTTCGAGGTGGTGTGTGTGGTGTTCCAGGTGTGTACATGGTGTTGAGGTGTGTATGTGGTGTTTGAGGTGTGTGTGTGATGTTGCAGGTGGGTACGTGGTGTTTAAGAGGTGTGTGTGATGATACAAGTGTGTGTGGTGTTCTAGAGGTGTGTGGCATTCTAGGCGTGTGTGTGGTCCAGGTGTGTTGTGTGACCCAGGTGTGCTGGTGGTCCAGGTGTGTTGTGCTGCTCTGGTGTGTGGTGTTCCGGGTGTGTGTGGTGTTAGAGGTGGGAGCGCTGTGTGAGGTCCTGTCCTCCTCTGACTCAGGGTTTGGTGGGGAGGAGCCATCTGAAGGTGTCCCGCCCTGATTGCCCTGGGCGTAACTTTTTCAGCCTCCTGTTTAACTGTCCAGTGGGATTAACAGACCTGCTTCTCAGAGGTGGAAAGACGGGTGATTTACTCAGTGTACCTGAAAACCTGGAGGGAGTGTAGAACCTGCCCCTCGAGGGCTGTGTGTGCTGAGGGCTTGGTCTGCAATTCAGGAGCGTTCCCAGGTGGGCTTTGGGGAAGTGAGCCACCAGGAAGACCTCAGCCTGGTAGGAAGGTGCCACTTCACGCTGTTCTCCCACTGGTGGCATGTTTTTAAAACTGGTGTGTTTTTTCCTTCCTCTTCTCCCTTAACCACTGGGAAGGCAGAGCTAACCTTCCCACCCTGGGCTGAGTTACCTATTCTTCAGCTCACTGACCACAGGAGTGAAGGAATCCAGACTTAGGACTGGCACCAGAGGATCTGAGGACCCGTCCACGGGCACACCTGGAGCTTACCTTCCCATCCCCTCTTCAGTAGCTGTCTTCCTGAGCAGTGAGAACCGCAGCCTCTGGGACAGGAGTCCCTGTGTTTGCCAAGTGATGAAACTTCTTTTTCCTTTTCCTCAAAACTATGTCCTTGCTACTGAACCAGCATTGCAGACAAGGACTGAGTTTTTGGTGTCAACGTCATCATCAGATTAATTCACTGATAGCTGGGACCACGGGGAAGGTGGTGTCTGTGGGAGGTGGGACCTGGTTGAAGATCCTTGGGGACTGTTCCCCCACCTTGAGGGGAGCAATTTTGCTTCACCATGTGCTCTTCCACCATAAGGGTTCTGCCTTCCACCTAACCATGGACTGAAACTGTGGGCCAAAATAAATCTTTCCTCCTCGAAGTCGGTCTGTCAGGTATTTGGGTCACAGCAATGAAAGGCTGATTAACACAGGCAGTGTCAGGGAAAGTCTGAAGGGCAGAGGCTCCCTGGGTGTCATGGGAAAGGGCCGGACCAGAGGCAGGTGGTCCCCCTGGTGTCCCACTGCAGCATGGCTTCTGGGCTTGTGCAGGATGTGGGGTGGGCACTGCTTCTCTGTGACCCAGAAATCTTTGAACCTGTAATTGGAGCTCTCAGTTTAGTTGATGCTGTGAATTGGAGTTTAAAAGAAATCAACCAAAAGTACTTTGTTCTCTTTGAACTGCAAGCTGGGCACTACCCCAGGATCTGCCCATTATTCCTGGGAGGACCTGTGTGGGGCTGTGATGTTATGCAAATCGCAGTACTTACCCTGGGTCCTGGAGGCCTGCGCAGGTGCGTGCCACCTGTGCCACGTGACGGCTGCCTCGCCCAGCCCTGACCTCAGGCCTGCTGTTGGGGGTGGGGGAGGCTGTGCCTGTGCTGCAGACTCGGGTGTGTTCAAAGCCAAGCTCTGCAGGCTGTCCTGTATTTTGGGGATGTGAGTTCTTTTTCTGCATTGACAAAGCCCCAATTGGAGGCAGCCTGCTGGGGTTTGGGAAGTAGCTCCGGACACCTGGGGCATTGCTAATTTGGGACAAACGCCCACAGTTAGGAAAGAGGCATTGCAATGAGCAGCAGGTCTCTTCTTTCTGCACCTTGGACAAGTGGCAGGAGAGGCCTCTGCATGGGAGGGTGGCATGGAGGAGCTGCCTAAGTGGAAGCACTTGACCTGAGTGGACTTCTGCAGCAGTTGGACCAGTTGACACCCCAGCAGGCCTCCACTTCTCCCACCCCTTGGGCCTGCTCCCTAATGCTGCTGACGTTACTTAGGTGTGCTGTGCAGCGCTGTGAGAATCTCAAGCCAGAGCAGGGAGCAATCCGGCTGAGCACTGAGTCCTCCTGGAGATTATATTGGTGATGGTGATGGTGGGGGGAGGTGGGGACTCTGCCTGGAACCTGTGAAACCACCTTCTGAGTTTTGAGGAGCAGGGGCCAGGTTTTGTTATAATCCCCAGGCAAGAGAAAAGCCCTGAGAGACCCCTTCAAAGACTCACTCAAGAACAAGAATCAGAGGTAGGCACAGAAATGACCTCTGGTTGCAGGCAGGTGATTACTTCCCAAGAACTAGTCTTACCATCATTCTAAGTTCACAGAATTACAGAAAAATTTGTTAGCATTTTATCAAGAATGCTTGTCCTGTCCAAACCACGTTATTTTCTGATTCTTTGAAGAAACTAGACAGAGCTCATGAGGAGGACCTCTCCAGCAGATCCAAGCCTCAAAGTAGTTCCAGACAGGGACAGTAGAGCTGGCACCTACAGCAGCCAGGAACCCCTGGTGCAGAGCCCAGAGCAGGTCTGGCTGGGGTGGGCTGAGAAGCAGCTGCTGTGGCACCCTGCACAGGTCCAAGGACTGATGTGAACCATGAACTGGCCACATTCCAGTCCTCCAAGACAGGGCAGGGCTATTTAAAGGAAGTCTGGGAAGAGAAGACTTGGACACAGAAACAATCGCATCATTTCACGAGTCTTGTTCAGCAAAGTCCTGGGGAATGGATACTGAAGAAGATGGCCCTAAATAAGGCCAGACTGAGGCAGTGACCACAGATCTGGAAGGGTACTGTCTGTGTTCTAGTAGTTAAAACTGGGGTTCACAAAACCTGTGGGAATGGAGGTGAAATATTAGACACTCCTGGGTTTAATAGAGAAAAAAAGCACCAAAGATTGAAGGAGGCAGGCATGCACTGTGCTTTGCCTGCCCAGCTGTTCCCTAAGGCCTTAAGGGGTATACTGTGGAAAGAGAGTAACACCCTTGAGAAGCTCTGTGGGGCAGAGACAAAGAGGCACTGCTGCCAAGAAGCAGGGTAGAGACTGGGGTGGTAGAGGCCATGCAGTCAGACAGGCGGGTGGGGTTGCTGTGATGGGCAAGCTGAGTGTTGCGGCATCAGAAACCTCTAACTCGCTGGCCCTCAGGTTTTCTCTAGAACAAAAGCTGAAGGCAGCACAGGGTGGAGTGGTGGTGGGTGGGTGGAAACCCCTGGATTTCAGGAATGTGTCCTGACTTGGTCACAACGCAGGGGACTGAAGTTCCTTTTGCAATTCCTGGATGTGAGTCATTCCCGGACCAGGAGCCCTCTGCCTAGCGACGGACCTGGTGGAAACACTCAAGGCCACACAGTCTTCCACCAGCCTTGCTCGAAGGGAGGAGCAGTCTTGGCCAGGATGGCTGTGCCCTGGGGGAGGGGATAGTCTGTTGGTCAGAGGGGTTTTGGAGGGCAGATGAAACACGTTTTGATTCCACAATGGACATGGTGGGTATGGGAATCTATCCTGTGTTAATTTCCTGGTTACCTCATATATTGTTTTTTTTGTTTTTTGTTTTTAACTTTTTTTTAGTTGTTGATGGACCGTTATTTATTTATATGTGGTGCTGAGAATCGAACCCAGTGCCTCACACATGCTAGGCAAGTGCTCTACCACTGAGCCACATCCCCAGCCCACATATGCATTTTAAAACCTTTATTATGCACAAACTCTGGACAGCTGCTCAAAACAATGTATCAAACAATATATGAGGACTGAGGTTGTGGCTCAGTGGTAGAGCACTTGCCTAGCATGTGTGAGGCACTGGGTTCGATCCCCTGCGTAAACAGATAAATAAAGCAGAGTGTACTGTTCACTTATGAATTCATTTATCTGTTCAGCAAAAAATGTTAAACATTTACATGTGCTGAGGCTAAGAAAAGAAAATTTTCAATAATGTAATCTAAAATGCTTCTATTGAAAAACACCTGGAAATGCTGATTTGAAATCTAATAAACATTCCTTTATATGCAAAGGTGAGCTTGAAAGAAAACAAGGGATATATCCCTGGAGACACAAAACAAAAAGAAAATTGAAACCAATAGGGTAAATGAGTATGAAATCTTGAACATTCTTACCACCTGGAACTCAAAGCCTTGGGTTTTAAGGCTGCATAGTAAGGAAGAAACATGGACTTGGGCACGTGCAATATAACAGTTGGAAATAAGATTCTCACATAAAATCAGGACTTTTGAAGGCCAGAAAGACTACAGAAAAAAATCTGCTTTCCAGGAAGGAGAAATCAATGATTTTGTAATGATCTCATCACCAAAAGTAAATCAAATCTCTGAGACTGCATAAGTATAAACTTACCTTCAAATGGGTGTAGAGTTTAAATATAAACTCCCTCGCTGGTTTGGAATCGAGTTGAGGTTGCTGTAGATTCACAGCACAGGGGCACTTAACAGGAGCAACAATACCAATCATCTCTGAAGGCGTGCACCCTCAACTTGACTCCTCCACGTTCCCACAGATGATGATCAGCCTGACATGAGATCACAATCTAAAATCACAAAACACAAGCAACTATAGGTGTTGGCGAGGATGTGGGGGAAAAGGTACACTCATACATTGCTAGTGGGGTTGCAAATTAGTGCAGCCACTCTGGAAAGCAGTGTGGAGATTCCTTAGGAAACTTGGAATGGACCCACCAGCTATCTCACTCCTTGACCTATACCCAAAGAACTTAAAATCAGCCTACTACAGTGATGCAGCCACATCAATGTTCATAGCTGCTCAATTCACAATAGCTGAATTATAGAACCAACTTAGATGCCCTTCAATATATGGATGGATAAAGAAACTGTGGCATATATACACCATGGAATAAAGAAGAATAAAATGATGGCATTTGCTGGTAAATGGATGAAGTTGGAGAATATCATGCTGAGATAAGCCAATCCCAAAAAACCAAAGGCCAAATGATCTCTCTGATAAGTGGATGATGATACATAATGGGGGGTGGGAGGGAAGCAAGAATGGAGGAAGGATGGATTGTATAGAGGAAAAAGAGGGGTGGGAGGGGTGGGGGGAAGGAAAAATAACAGAATGAGACAAACATTGTTACCTATGTACATGTACGATTACACAAATGGTATGACTCCATGTACAACCAGAGAAACAAGTTGTACCCCATTAGTTTAAAATGAATCAAAATAAATTAAAAAAATCACAACGCGTAAGTATGCTTAAAATGCTAATTAAATACAGGATGCAATTAGAAAACATGAGCAGGGAATGAGAAACAATATGAAAGGATAAAAAAAATTCAAGAGACTTGAAAATGAACAAAATATAGCTCCAGAAGTGAAAAGACACAACTGATGATTAGAATTTCCTTTTTTTTTTCTTCCTGGAAAATATTTTTTATTTTTATCTATTTATTTTTGTGCTACTGGGGATTAAACCCAGGAATACTTTCTACTGAGCTATATTCCAGTTCTTTTCATCTTTTTTTTGAAACAGGGTCTTGCTAAGTTGCCCAGGCGGGTCTTGAATTTAAATCCTCCTGCCTCAGCCTCCTGAGTCTCTAGGATTATGCATGTGCAGCACCATGCCAGACCGATTTTCTTCTTTTAAAAGACCGAATATTATTCTATTGTGTATATATGCCACATTTTATTTATTCATTCATATGTTGATGGATTCCATATTTTGGCTATTGTGAATAATGAATAAAATTTCAAGGGGGCAGGTTAAATAGCAGATCAGCCACAGCTAAAGAATTATTAAATTAGAAAATGGTTCTGAAAAAATTATCCAGAATACAGAAGAGTCAGACCAGAAGATGAGAACATTTTACGTAAGTTAGAAGAAGGTTCAATGTATTTAAGAGTTTTAAATCATTTTTTAATTCTGCATTTTAAAATTTCATTAAGTATATTCTCAGTGGCATCGCTGTCCATTCCCAGAACTTTTAATCATCAGAGTCTCTGTGCCTACTCCGCCTGCTCCAGCCCCTCTCACCTCTGTCCTGCTGTCTCTGTGACCGTATCTATATTAGACACTCGGTATAAACGCAATCTTACAACATTTGCCCCTTTATATCTGGCTTATTTTACTTCAGGTAATGTTTTTGAGACTCATTCATCCATGTGCTCTAACAATTTGTGTTTAGATGGGTTCTCACTATGTCACCCAGGCTGGTCTTGCTTTTATCACTTCCACGCAACACCATGAGACAAGAAAAAACAAGAAGCATAAAAATTCAAAGGGAGGAAGTAAAACTATCTCTGTTTGCTGAATACCTGATTATGAGGAAAATTCCAAGGAATTTACACACACACACACACACACACATACACACACACTGTACTAGAACTCAGCACATTTTATTTGTTTACTTGTTTGTTTGTATTGTGTGGTGCTGGGAATTGAACCCAGGGCCTCAGGCATGCCAGGCAAGTGCTCTATCGCTAAACCACACCCCCAGACCCTTGGCAAATTCTGAAAGGTCACAGGCTACAATGTGTGTGTGCACGCGTGCGCAAACTAGTTATTTCTATGCTAGCAACAATTGGAAAAATAAAAATTAAATGAAATTTCATTTACAATAACGTGAAATTAAAAAATCTTAGGACTAAATTCTTTTAAAAATATTTTTTAGATGTTGATAGATCTTTATTATTATTTTTTTAAATTTCTATGTGGTACTGAGAATTGAACCCAGTGCCTCACAGATGCTAGGCAGGTGCTCCACCACCGAGCCACAACCCTAGTCCCATAGGACTAAATTTAACAAAAATGTGTTGGAACTCTACACTGAAAGCTATTAAGCTTTGCTGAGATAAATTGGACCAAAATAAACGAGGCAATATACCACGCTCAATTGGGTTATATAGTGTGGCCAAGATGTCCACATTCTAAATATTTTTATAGATTTAATACAATATCAAATTCCCCAAAAGTTTTTATTTTGGTAAAAATTGACAAGTTTATTCTAAGATTTTTTTTAAGAAATGAAAATGATATAGAGTGGCCAGTAAACTTTAAAAAGAACAGAGTGGTTGGACTTACACTATCTGATTGCAAAACTTACTATAAAGTTTCAGAAATTAAACAGGGTGATATTAAAGGAAGTATATATAGATCAACAGAAAAGAGTAGGGAGTCCAGAAATAGACCACACGTATGTGGTCAACTGACTTTCAACAAAGGTGCAAAGGCCATTCAGTGAGAAAGACAAGTCCTTTCAAGAATGGTGCTGAGAGGGACCTAGAATAGTCAGATCCGTGCAGACAGAAAGTGGGACAGGGCAAGAAGGCTGGGAGAGGGTGTGGGCAGCCGCTGCTGCGGGAGGTCTGTGTGGAGCAGGAGGAGACAGTACTGGGCAGAACTGTATGCGAACACAGCAAAACCACAATGCGGTGGTCCTGGGGACCAAACCCAGGGGCGCTCCAACACTCAGCTACACCCCAGCCCGTTTTATTTTTTACTTTAAGGCAGAGCCTTGCTAAATTGCCCAGGCTGCCCTTGAATTTGCAATTCTCCTGCCTTAACCTCTTGAGTCTCTGGGAGTAGAGATGCCCAGCTAATGGGGGAAATTTTATGATGTGCATATTTTGACACAATAAATGTAAAATGGTTCTGGAACAAATGAACATCTCATAAGAAAAATACAAACATCACCTTTTCTTGACACCAAAAACAGAATTAAACTTTAATCAAAGACTTAAATGAAAAACTAAAACTGCCGGGGTACAGTTTAGTGGTAGAGGTCTTGCCTAGAGTGTGTGAGGCCCTGGATTTGTTCCTCAGCACCACACAAAAAAAAAAAAGGAAAAAAAAAAAAAAAAAAAAAAAAAAAAAAAAACAACCCAAAGCTAAAACTATAAAACACAGGAAAAATTTCATGATAACGTTACAGGAAAAGATTTATTAAATTAGACTAAAAAATATTTATAGTGAAAGAAAAACAGATAAATTAGGTTCTATGAAAACATTGGCTTTTTAAAAAAAGAGATTATAATGAAAATGAAAAACCATGAAATACATAACTCTTGTAACACCTACATCTTGTATAAAAACGTGTGTCCAGAATATATAAAGAGTTCCTAAATTTCAGTCAAACTACCTATTTAAAAAAAAATGAGCAATAGACTAGGATAGACATTCCACAAAGAAGATGCTTGAATGGGCCAATAAGAACATGAAAAAAGGCTCAATATTATTAATAATCAAGGAATGCAAATTTAAACCTTCAAAGAGATAGCACTATACATCCATTAAAATGGCTTAAGTCTGAGAGGCTGACAATACCACGTGTGGACAGGGACAAGGATATGCAGAAAATGGAAGAAGGTGGAATGTAAAATGCACTACCATGCTAGAAATATGCCTGCCAATTTTAGTTAGCATATATCTCCCTAAGACATGGCTATTCTACCTTTAAGTATTTATCAAAGAGAAATCAAAGTTTAGGTCTTCACAAAAACAGGCAGTGCTCACACCTGTAATCTCACAGACTCGGGAGGCTGAGGCAGGAGTTTCCCAAGTTCAAGGCCAACCTGGGCACCTTAGTGAGACCCTCTCAAAATAAAAATAAAAAGGCCTGGGGATGTAGCTCAGTGGCACAGCATCTCTGGTTTCAGGCCCCAGTACTGTAAGAAACAAAACAACTTATGCACAAATGTTTATAGCAGTTTTATTAATAATTGTTTCAAACAGGAGACAATGCAAATATACATATCACAGATGATTGACAAGGAAAATGTGGTATTTTCATAAAATGGAGTACTAAGAAAGAGAAGAAAGAACCAAATGGCACTAATCCTTAGGGGGGCTTCCTTTTGGGGTGGAGGGCACTCTGGCAGAAAGTAGGCCAGGGGGTCTCCTGTCACTAAGGGGCTGGGACACTCCCCCACTGGGGATGGAACACAGGGCCCCCCAGTGCTAAGCAAGTGCTCTGCATGGAGCAACACCACAGCCCCTTTTGTTATTTTTAGATAGGATCTCACTAAGTTGCCCAAGCTACCCTTGAACTTGAGGTCCTCCTGCCTCAGTCTCCCAAGTGGGCTTACAGCATGTGCCACTGCCTGGCTCCAAAAGGGACTGAGTCCCTAGTTAGCATTTCTGAAATCCAACAACAGTTCCGCTTCTGCTTTTCTCGCAGCTTGGCCTCAGGAGCCAACATACTTCCCTACTTCTAGGCTGAAAGTGCACACCACAGGGTGCAGGGCTGGCTCGGGCAGGTGCATTGGTTGGCATCCCACCTTGGCATGCAGGACTCAGGTGGCCAGTGAGACATCCTGGCCCTTCTCTTTCTCATGTCTGCTCAGTTAAAGTGGGGACAGTAGTAGGACTGTCCTCATTCATTCTGACAACACGGAGGTCCTGCTTGGACATTGTCTCTGAAGCAAAAAGCCAGTCCTCAGAGACTCACTTCCGCTCCCAGCCTCCTGGGCCATGGTGTGGGCTAGTGAGTGGGTGGATGGGAGTGCCTGGCTTGTGCCTGGTGCTCAGTGGACTCTCAGCTTTATTGGTAGGAAGCTAGCTCAGATGTACTTCCTGTCTTCTCCACCAGGGAAAGGGGCTCTGACCCATGCCCTGCACATGTGATGGCTGGTTTTTGTTGTATATTCTTAGACAGAGCTTTAGATTTAAAGCATTATTCTCGCATGGAATGTGAAATTAAAATTGAGATGTACATCTAGTTAAGTTCACACTTAAATTGTCAATGGCTTTGACAGGGAGTTGAGGTAAACACATGGGCAAAACAGCCTTGAACTAAAGTTGGAATTCTATGTGCAAATTTTTATGATTGTGTTAAAAAAACCAAAAATTGCCATTTAAACCATTATTAAGTGCACAGTATTGATAAAAAGGAACTGCACATATTTAAAAATGATAAATGTATCCCATTGTTGGAAGACAGGGATATGGGTTGTGAATGGACTGGAAACTTACAGGATTTCTGGAAGACTGATGCAGACGGAATGAGAGAGAGAGAGAGAGAGAGAAGCTAACGCAGCCACAGTTGCCTGTTTATCCTAGATGTCAGTCTGACTGCTGGTGAGATGGTCTCAGAATAGTGGCCCTACTGGGATGGAGTGGGATCAGCTAACTCCAGCTGCAGGGAACATAAAGGGTTACAGAGGTTTTGGGCCAGAGAAATGGAGCTGTCACTGCAGACAGGGCTTACCTTTAAAATAAAGTATAAAATAAGATAAAATTAATAAAAGTTGTGCTTGGTGACTTGGAAATACTCAAGAACCTCAGTAACCACCTGTTTTCATAATTGATATTGCTTATTTCTCTCAATGTAAGCCATTTTCATAAAGCTTTGTCATGATCTTTTAGTGAAAAAGTCTGTGACAATGTAGCCACTGTCCCCCACACCATCTTTGGAACTTGGTCTGCATCACTCAGACCTCAGGGTTAGTAAGTGAACAGAAGAAAAGTCCTGGGCTAGCAGTACCCTCCGAAGGGACATGTCAAGGTGACTTAGGATTCCCACAAGTCCAGGTCTACTGTGAATTCCTGGCCCCCAAATCACAAAACTCTCAGAAAACCATTTACCCCAAGAAAGTCTGTAGACGTCACAAAAAGCTTAGTTAGACCACCAGAAAGTTCACATAACTAAACAACAGACTAGAAATTTTTATATATTTGAAAAGATAAAAATAGGAGAAGCTAGGCACAGTGGTGCATACCTGTAGCTCTAACAACTCCAGAGGCTAAGGCAGGAAAATTGCAAGTTCTGGGCAACTTAGCGAAACTCTGCCTTAAAATAAAAAATAAAGAGGGCTGGGATGTAGCTCAGTGGTAGGGTGCCTCTGGGTTCAATCACCAGTACCACTAATTACATTCATACATAAACAAAAGAATACATTTAAAATTTGCTTTAATTAAAAAACAGAAACGTCAACAAGAGAGCAAGAGCAAAAGAGCAAGCAGATTTAAGAATATACCAAATGGAGCTTCTTGAAATAAAATGTATAGCCAGGTGTGGTTGTGCACGCCTGTAATCCCAACAGCTCGGGAGGCTGAGGCAGGATGATTGCAAGTTCAAAGGCAGCCTCAGCAACTTAGCAAGGCCCTAAGCAACTCAGGGAGACCCTAAATTAAAAAAAATACAAAAAAGGGCTGGGGATATAGCTTGGTGGTTAAGTGCCCCTGCCCCTGAGTTCAATCCCTGGTACAAAAAAAACAAAAACAAAAACAAACAAACAACAACAACAACAAAAAACTATGGTCATTGAAACTGAAAACTTTTTTTTTTTTTTTTTTTTTTTTGCGGTACTGGGGATCAAACCCAGGGCCTTGTGCTTGTAAGGCAAGCACTCTACCATCTGAGCTATCTCCCCAGCCCTGAAACTGAAAACTTTATGGACAGGATTAATAGCATACTAAACAGTCAAGGAAGTCAGGATTGTGAAAGTTCTCAGAATATAACACACACAGGAAAACAGCTTCACAGGACTGAGAGGAAAGTAACTACCGACACAGATCACCAATCAAGAATAACAGTGAAGTTAGACATTTCAAGATGGAAGGGATTTGCCACAATAGACACTGAGATTTCTAAAGGGTGTACTTTCAGAAGGAAAGAATGAGGTGAAAGAAAGAATACTGAGTAAGGAAATTGGTTAACGTGAGAAATCTGAGTATTCACTGTGAGTGAGAATAATAACAAGAATGATTTAGAGTAAAAGCAACATGGTCACAAACCTACAGAATGAGAGGACTGGCTGGAGTTTAGTGTTCTAAATTCTTTATATTATCTGGAAAAAGGAAATGATACTAATTAACTTTAGGCCTTGTCAATGATGCCTGCTGAAAATTTAATTGTACTTATGAAAATGATAGAAAATGCCTAACTTCTAAACCAATGGGAGATGAGGGAAAGGGCAGAAAGGAGAAAATAGCAACATAGAGAAAAAAGGAGGAACAACGTAAAATGGATAATGAAAATCAGCTAAGACGGATCGCCCACAGGAACACACTGCTGCAGTTGTAAATGGCCTCATGTATCTAAGAACATGAAGACAAAGGAGAGGGAAGGAGAGAGATGGGGAAGTCCATACTCAGGGGAACAGGGGCTGCGGCCGCACTAACTTTGAAAAAAGTAAAACCAAAGCAAGCAGCATTACTGGGTACAGAGTGGCTGAACAATGATGAAAGGAAAAACTTGTCAGGAAAGTAAAATAATTCTAAACCTACTAATGTCTAATTACAAGGCCCCAAAATATATAAAACCAACACGGGCAAAGTGTCAAGCAGAAGTGGATAAAGCCACTATCACAGTAGAGCTACGTTTTGAGATGGGGTCTCACTGTGTGGACCAGCCTGGTTTTGCTGTCCTGAGCTCAAGCAGTTCTGCTTCAGCCTTGCAAGCAGCTGCGACTGCAGGCTGAGACAGGAACTTTAACACTCCTTTCTCAGCAATTTATGAATCAAGCAGACAAAATAGTAAGGTATAGAGTATTTGAACAACATAATTAAGGAGCTTGGTCTAATAGATGCTACTTATTTATGAATATACACACACACACACACACACACACAGTGTTTATATGAACTGATGGATGCAAGGACATATGTACCTGCATCTAATAATTCCTGTTGAACAGGGAGGAAATCTTTACAAAAATGGGCCATGTGCCAGGACACACTCCACAGAATTCCCAATATTAGTATGAGCTAGGCTGTCTTTTCCATCCACAATGTAGTAAAGTAAGAAATCAGTAATGAAGAAATCATGCTGAAAAACTAAAATTTGAAAATTTAAATAAGCATACTCTTCAGTTATTTACAAGCTAACATATATAACTGATATTATAAAATCAGAACATAATGAAATTAAAAATACTACTTATCAGCACATAAGGGACATAATACATGGCACCTGGAAACTTAGTATCAAAAGCTTATGAGGAAAGAATTATCTTAGAAAAGGAGAACTACTGAAAATTATTAAGTGTTCAGCTTAGTTTAGGGAAAAAAAACAAAAAACTATTAGTGACTGAGAATGTAGTTCAGTAGCAGGAGAGGTGCCTAGAGTGCATGAGGTCCTGGGCTCAATACCCACACATAAAAAGTAGAAAAAGCAAACACAAGAACAGAATAAAACAAAACAGAAAAGGGAAGATCAAAACATGGAAAGCTGGCTGGCCCAGTGGCACACACCTGTAATACCAGCAACTCAGGAAGCTGAGGCAGGAGAATCCCAAGTCAGAGACCAACCAGAGCAACTTAATGAGACTATCTCAAAATAAAAAGGGCTTGAAACGTAGCTAGCTCAGAGGTAGAGTATTCCTTTTGAAAAAGGAAACTTAGATTCAAGATGAAATAGAGTCTGAATATAACCTTTGGATATTATATAACTGCAAGCAATAACAACAACTGATGTGATTGGGCAGATTTATAATCTCAACTATTCCAGATGCTGAGGCAGGAAGATTCCTGCACAATTTAGCAAGACACTGTCTCAAAGTTAAAGAATGGGCTGGGGAGGTAGCTCAATGGTAGAGCCCTTGCTTAGGGCTCCAGTCCCATTAAAGCCAAAACCAAACCCCTACTCAAAAGAATACATCAGGTCCACATGGTTTAGAGTCAGCTGAGCATTCCAGGAGTCCTGCCTCACATAGACCACTCTTAGCCTGGGATAGTCTGATCTGAAGGGAGAAAGTTGGTTGTGCACTGTGTCTGGGCACTTGGACACATAAGGCAAGATCTGTCTGCACAGGGAACCCACCTTCAGGCAGAGAAAGAAAGAAGCTAAGCAACAAATGAGTGAATCAGAGTATAGAAGTCAAAAGTGGCTTCAGGAGAAAGCAGATCAAAGTAAGAGGTGAAGGAGCATGGGTGAGGAAGGTCTACATAGGAAAGATGCAGGCTGGCAGAGGAAAGCGGTGAGGGTAGGGCTTCGGTGAAACCCACCCCGTTGTCATGGACACCAAGAGACAGGTGGGAGGGCAGGGAGGAGTCAAGAGACAGGACAGAATCATGCCTGGGCAGCCAGCAGCAAGGGCTTCTCTGGGGCTTCATGATCCAGAATGGGCCTGGGGCAAGGACCAGAAGGAGGGTTGGTTTAGGTGAGGAAGTGGACCTGTGGGAGTGATGGACAGTGGAAAGGGCACATGCTAGCTAGGCTGATGTGAGGCAAACCACCCGCAAAGAGGAGCCTGCAAAGGTTAAATGAGGCCACTGAACAGCCTAAAGGTGGGGCTGTGAGTGCGGAGGGTCCAGAACTTTGAGGGACTTACTTGCCTGAGGTCTGGAACGCCTGGAGTGACCACTGAAACAGGTGGAAGGTCACAGACAGTGACATCTTGGCAGCAGCCTTTGGGCCTGGGGGCCGCTGCAGGAGAGAGCTGGAGCCTGTGCCCTATGCCAGGCACTATTCCGGGGCTTTGCTCTTGAGTTCCCCCAAGCCCCATGAAGCCTGTCGTGTCTGAAAGTTTGGTGGGCAGTGGAAAAGAAGTAGGGATGGTAAAAATGATGGTTGTCCCAGAACTTTGGCCCTGATGGAGAAGGGGGGCAGGCAGAAGGCCTGGTGTCTGGTATGGGCTCAGGTGGGTGGCAGGGGTGCTGGGGTAGGGCAGGCCAAGAGTGGCCTTGACTGGAGGTGGGGGCTGTTTAGGAGGCTGGCGGGGGAGAAACCTGGGATCACTCTCAACAAAACAAGGGACAAAGACACCATTCAGCTTCCTCCTTCAGAACCCACAGGAGGACATCCAGTGTGCAGGACCTGGGCATTCCTCGTTCTGCTGTTTGCCAGGTGGCAAGGCAGCTGGAGAACCATGGAGATTTGCTATTCATTCATTACACACCAGGCACTGTGTAGAGCACATGCTTGGTGTCACCCTGGGCAGTGTGAGGGCCAGCTGAGGCTGGAGACCATCAGTCTGCTGGCTGCCAGGTGTTAAAGCTGTGATGTGTCTTCCCACAAGGCTCCAGCAGCAGCAGGTACAGTACTAGGGAGCTGGCAGGAGAGGCTGCAAGGGCCCCCATGAGATCCAGCTTGGGAGTGGTCCAAACGGTCAGGCCAGGGGGCTCTGGGTCCATACAGGCCAAGGGCAGATTTGCAGGGAGCCCAAGGAACAGCGAGAAGATCGAGAAAGCTCTGGTTGTAGAGGGCCTTCTCTTCCAGTCTCAGTAGACCCTTCCCATCCATCACAGCCGGCTGCAGCTCACCCAGAGTAATGAAAGGCTGGGTCAAGGGCTGGGGGAGATAGGTGTGTGTGTGTTGGGGGGTGGAGGGTAGCCACTGGGGTGGGCCTGGGCCAAGGGGAAGGGAAAAGAGACAGGGCAGGAAGATGGTGGTGACGCCAGGGGTGGACAGCCCTCGTTTCCTCTCCTGAGGTAGGCAGCAGGAAGCCCAGCCCTCCTGCTTCCCAAGGTGCTTCCTGCAGATAAGGGAGACTCCTAGGCCCCTTCCTGCTCCCTGCTCCCAGCCCCCTCCTCCCATCCTGTCCCCACACTCAATGTCCTCAATGCGCCACTCAGGCCACACCAATGGCCTTGGGAGGGGCCTCCTGGGGCTTCACTTCCCCGGCAGGGAGGGTCCACCCAGGCTTGAGAGCAGGCAGGACCAGACCCACAGACAGCCCTGGAACCTCAGCTCGGTCACGTCCTGGGAAGGTAGAAATTATCCCTCAAAGGTAGCGGAGGGGAAGCAGCAACCCAGTGGTCCCTGAGAAGAAGGCCCTTCTCTGGCGGGGGCTGGTCAGAAAACCCCTGTATGGGGTCAGGTAGTGCTTTTTGGTGGGGCAGGGGGAGTCGGGTGGATCTGTGGAGAAGGGAGCTTCTCCTGGGGGTGTCAATCACTGTTCTGTGTGGCGTCAGGGTATTTCTCAAAAGACCCAGGTTGCCAGAGAGAGGGATAGGGAGGTTTTCTGTGTGTGGTGGGCCGGGGCAGCCCAAGGTTATTCCTGGGAGCTCCACAGTAACCAGTTTTGTGGGGGATCCAGGGCTGCTAGTGGAGAGGGTGGGGGAGGCTGGTGCTTAGGGGCTGTTTTCCACCAGAGGCAGAGGGCTTCCAGCCAGGCTGTTCCCTGAAGGTGATCCAGTGGGTGCCGTCAGAGGGTGAGTGGATCACTGCGGAGTCAGGGGCTGCTTTTTCTTAGGTGGGGGGTTCAGCGCAGGTACGCTGTGCGAGGCAGGAGTAGACTCCGGGACCCAGGGCTGCTCCGTCCTTGGGGCTGCGCGAAGCGCTGGGGCCTGGGCATTTCCGCGGCTGTGCCTGTGCGAGGCCGGGGCTGGCACGCGCCACGCGGGCGGCGCCTGAGCTAGTTTCCTCGCCGAGCTCCCCTCCTCCGCCCACTCGGCCCCCCTCCCGCGTTGCCAGGACAACGCGCGAAACTAAAATTCACTTCCCCGTCGCAGGTGGAGACTAGTGGCGCCCCCTCCCCTAAGCCCTTCTCGCAGGTCGCGCCCCCATCCTCCGTCGCTAAGGTGACGGGGAAGGGGCGCCCGGCGGCGCAGGGGTCCGACCGGCCGAGGGCCGCAGAGCAGGGCCTGGGGGTCCAGAGTGAACTCCCCAAAGTCCGCCGCGGGGTGCCGCGGGACCCCGCTGGGCGCGGTCAGAGGCTGATGCTGGGGGGGCGCTCTCATCGCGGGGCCGGCCCGACCCTGCCCCGCGCGGGGCGCGCGGTCCTTCGAGCCCAGGGCTGGGGCAGGGTTGACCCCCATCCCCTCCGGGCCTGGAGTGGGGGTCCGCAGAGTTCAGAGAGGTCTCCACCCGGGGGATTAATTCTCCTTGTTTCTTCCCCTGCCTGGCCTGTGGTCCTGCCCCGACGCGGCCCCCACCCAGCTCCACGACCCGCTGACGCCCCTCGCCCGGTGGTCCGCGACGCTCGCCCGCAGCGGAAGCGCGGCGAGGCCCTTGCCGCTCGGCCACTCCCCCGCGAGGGCTAGGGCGCCCCCAGCCCGGCGCGGCCCCCGGCCCCCGCCCCACGTCCGGACCCCCGCCCTCCGGCTCGCGGACTACCCCCGCGCGCGCGCGGGACCCTGCGCCGACCCCCGCGCCTGGTCCCGGGCCTCCCGCCCCCGCCTCCGGCGCGGCCCCCTCGCCACCCCCGCCTCGCTCCCGGCTCAGGCCCCCTCCCCCCGCCGCCCCCGCCCCCGGGGAAGGCAGGCGCCGAGCGGAGCCGGGGCCGATGCAGCTGAGTCGCGCCGCCGCCGCCGCCGCCGCTGCCGCGGAGCCCCCGGAGCCGCTGTCCCCTGAGCCGGCCCCGGCCCCGGCCCCCCCGGCCCCCTCCCGCGCAGCGCGGCCGGCGGGGCTCCGGCGGGGGGCCAGGGGGGGCCGGGGCGCCGCGCGGAGTCCCCGTGCGCCCGGCTCCCGGCCGCGGGTAGCCCCGGCGCCGGCGTGGGGATGGACGGCCCCGGGGCCAGCGCTGTGGTCGTGCGCGTCGGCATTCCGGACCTGCAGCAGACGGTGAGCCCCCGAGACCCCGCCGCGCCCTTCGCGGCTTGCTCGCGGTGCCCCCGCCGGGCGCGCCCCGCGCCCAGGACCCCGGCCGCGGCTACTCACCCCTCCCCCGCCGCCTCCGCGGGACCCTCCCCATCTCCGGGTGGGGGCGGGGCCCGGGGAAGCCCAGCCCCGGGGCGGGGCCTCGGCCGCAGTGCGTGGAGGCGCGGGTCCCGGCTGGGCTCCGAGCCTCGCCCTCCCTCCCGCTGGGCGCGGGGCGCGGGGCGCGGGGCCGGGCGGGCGGGTCCTTGCTCACGAACCTGCTCCGCCGCAGAAGTGTCTGCGCCTGGACCCGACCGCGCCCGTGTGGGCCGCCAAGCAGCGCGTGCTCTGCGCCCTCAACCACAGCCTGCAGGACGCGCTCAACTACGGGCTCTTCCAGCCGCCCTCCAGGGGCCGTGCCGGCAAGTTCCTGGATGAGGAGCGGCTCCTGCAAGAGTACCCGCCCAACCTGGACACGCCCCTGCCCTACCTGGAGGTGTCGAGCGGGCCCGGGGCAGGGGTGGGGGAGGCGCTTAGGCTGCGACCCCGAGCGCCGTGGCAGGAGCGGCGAAGGGCTGGCATTGAGACGCAGGGAAGGAGTTGGTGTGGGGGCAGTGCGCTGCGAGCGGTGTGTGCATGGGCAGTGTGAGCAGCGTGCGGGTGAGCAGTGTTGCAGTGTGGGCAGGAGAACAGTGTGGACAGGGTATGTGGTGCGTGCAAGACGTGTATAGTACACAGTGAGCGGTGTGCGGCACATGCAGTCAGCGTGCGTGGTGTGAGCAGTTTGAGCAGCGTGTGCAGTGAGCAACCAGTATTGCTCCGCAATGAAGAGTGTGAGAAGTGAGTGCCCAGAGGGTTAGGTGGTGTGAGCAGTTGTCTGTGTGCATGTTCGTCCCCCGCCCCCCACTGTAAGGTCTTCTGAAGTGGGCCTGAGTGTCCTCTGCTCAGTCATGACGTAAAGGTGCCCTTCTAGGAAGGGGGGTGGACAGAGACTGAGTCATGACAGTGTGATCTTGTAGTTTGGGGAAGGGGGAGGGTGATAACCCCAGTAGGCACTGAAATAAGAGGGTAGCTGAGGTCAAGGCTGACCTGACTTCCATTGTGGCACAGGGAATCGGGGTAAGTTCTACTTGGAGAGGGAGTAGAGAGGGGATGCCTAGGAAAGTAAGACTGGCATCCGATGTTGGGAGAAGAGTGGGGTTTTCCAGGGAGCCTTGGGGATGAGAATGAGGCCACTTAGAGATGGCCAGGTACTCACCTTCCCTGGTGCCACATGCCACATTCAGTGTGGTGGGTAGGTGGCAGCTGTCAGCTGTGTGTCCACACTGGTGTGTGTCTGGGCCTTGCAGGGCTGTGAAGTGGCACTGCCCTGGAGGTGTGTGCAGGAGGGTCCTGTGATGGTGAGCAGTGTATGTGTGAGAGCAAATGTGGTGGTCACCAGTTGCTCACTTCGCTGGGGTGGGTACTTTCTCTCCACCTTTTCTTTATCTGAGCAGTTTCGATACAAGCGGCGTGTTTATGCCCAGAACCTCATTGATGACAAGCAGTTTGCAAAGCTGCACACAAAGGTAAAGAGGTCATTGTGGGAAGGGGGCCCCCCCACTGTGGTCTCTGTCGCAAACTCTAGCTTAGGGCTGACCATGACCCTCCAACCCCAGCTTTGGCCCAATCTGTTGTCAGGGGTCCAGATATGGATTTTGGAGGCTGCTGGAGAGCTGGGCACAGATTCCAGGACCATGGCCAGAGATGGCTAGTCCTGTGATGGGTCCAGTTAAATCAGACTCTTGCTGTCCCCTGGTCTAGGGGGTGGAGTGTCCTGTAAGAGGCCAGGTGGGAGAGAAGCAGACAAACATCTGATGTGTTGGTTGTTGGGGACAAGAGGCCCAGTGCTTGTTGCCAGCTGGTGCTGGTCAGTATTGTGATTAGGCATCTCATGAATGCTCTCCCTGGAGGGACTCTTGTTACTCCCATTTCATGTGAGGAAACTGCATGGCAGAGGGGTCAAGTCACCTACTTGTGATGTGCAGTCACGAGCTGGGCCCAGACCTGTCTGACTCTGCCCCGTTCCCTGGCCAATGTGTGAGGTGTCTTTACTGCTGGGCACCACCTCCAAGGGGTCCCGAGCTCGTGAGACTTGGGAGTGCTGTATTACTTCCTCCGAACGTCCTTGGGAAAGATGGGTGTCTTACTCCGCCCCGTGGTCAGACTCCTGGAGCCCTCACCCCAGCTCTGTTGGACAATTCCTTGATGGACTCTGTAGCCTAGGGTAGGGTCCCTGTGCCCTATGACTCCATTTGTAATCCCAGATCTTTAGGCTTCTGAACCAGGCATCTCTGCTGCCCATGGCAGGTGGTGGTCAGTAGCCCTGGCTCTGTGGCTAGGCAGACATCATGTCAGAAAGGTCCTTGTCTCCTTCCACTGCTCCTTGTGTGAGCCTTTCACCTAGGCCACTGCCCTGAAGTTACCTTTCTCCTGACTTCTTCCCAGTGACCAATAGAACATGCGTGTCTTATTCCTCAGTGAGTCCTGCTTGTTTGGGGGATGCACTTGAACCTCTCCTCACAGCCCTGGGCTCTCTCTCCTCCTGCCCTGGGACTGACTGAGGTCTCTCCCTGGAGTCTTTGCACAGGCTCTTCCCTTGGTTGAAATGAGCTTCCTCAAGTTCCATTGCCCCAACCCATGGCAGTGGTCCCTAGCTGCCCCCTCCTGCCTGCTGCATGCTGAGTGTTCACAGAGGCCCTAGGCTGGGGTACCTTGCCTTGTGTGTGTGGTGTCCCTTCCATGTGGTGCTATTGAGGCTTTGCTGGGTGAACTGACTCAGAACTGGGTAAATAAACAGAAGGCCAAGTTGTGTTGTAGACGGCCCCAAGGGTCAGCCATGGGGTGAGCTGGTGAGCAAGAAGGACAAGAGAAATCTTGGGAATGATGAGCTTTTGGGGTTGTCATGGGGCTGGCTCAGGGCTCTTCTAGTCTGAGCAGGTTGGGGCATGAGAGCCAGGAGGCAGAGCCAGGGCAGTGGCTGAGGTTGAGGCTGTAACCTCGCTTGGGCATGATGAGGGAGATCTGACTGTGGTGAGGCAGGCTGTGCCTAGCCTATGGTTGGGTTTGGGTGTCAGGACTCAGGGAAGGTCTCTGAATGGCACCACGGGGCAAGCCAACCTGGAATCAGAACCAAGACTCTGTGCAGGGCCTCAGGTGACAGACAGCTCAGACCATGGGGTGGAGCAGTGGGTGGCCCGAAGCTTACTGGAGGAAAGGGGGTGGCCATGACACCCAGCTGTCTGAGGCACTTGGCATTCCAGGCGAACCTGAAGAAATTCATGGACTATGTCCAGCTGCACAGCACAGACAAGGTGGCCCGCCTTCTGGACAAGGGACTGGACCCCAATTTCCACGACCCTGATTCAGGAGGTGAGGAGCAGAGCAGAGAGGGACTGTCCTTTGAGTGGTTAGGACCCTAACTCTCATCTGCCCCTTGGACCCAGAGTGCCCTCTGAGTCTTGCGGCCCAGCTGGACAATGCCACAGACCTGCTGAAGGTGCTGAGGAACGGTGGTGCTCACCTGGACTTCCGCACCCGAGATGGGCTCACTGCTGTGCATTGTGCCACCCGGCAGAGGAATGCAGGGGCACTGACGGTCAGTGAGGGGCCCTGTCTGGAGGGGACGTGGCCTGGTGGGGTGGGGAGGAAGCCAGGCCTGTCATGAATGTTAAGCTGCCTCCCCTCAGACCCTGCTGGACCTGGGGGCTTCACCTGACTACAAGGACAGCCGTGGCCTGACAGCCCTGTACCACAGTGCCCTGCGGGGTGGGGACGCCCTCTGCTGTGAGCTGCTTCTCCACGACCACGCACAGCTGGGGACCACTGATGAAAATGGCTGGCAGGAGATCCACCAGGTGGGCAGGGCGTGTGCTACAGGGCCTGGCGCGGGGCAGGTGGGGCCCAGGCTCTGTCCTGGCCACTGGAGCACGTCCCTCCTCCCTAGGCCTGCCGCTTCGGGCACGTGCAGCACCTGGAACACCTGCTGTTCTACGGAGCCAACATGGGTGCCCAGAATGCCTCAGGAAACACGGCACTGCATATCTGTGCTCTCTACAACCAGGTGCGACCACACATGCTGTACCTGTGCAGGTGCAGTGCCTGTTTTGAGTGCAGCAAAGCACGCCTGTGTGCACATTCACACTGACTGTGTGCTACTCCACGTGATTTCTGTGTCCTGCAGTGAGTTGTGGTTGTAGGATGGCCTTGTGGGCCTACCTGTGCAGTCTGCTCCCTGAATACATACGTATCATGTGTGTGTACGTGTGGGCCCCTGAGGTCATCCTGGTGAGAACTAAGCATATCCAGACCCCTGGGGCTGGTGGGACCTTCCCTGGCATACCTACCTGGCTCAGGTGTGCAGAGAACATGTAGGTGTAGTGCCACATCCTACACACTTGTGTGTACCTGTGTGTGCCGGCCACTGCACCTGGCCCCATTTCTCCAGCCACCCAGTGTGACCCCTGCTGCCTCCTGACAGGAGAGTTGTGCTCGAGTCCTGCTCTTCCGAGGAGCCAACAAGGATGTTCGCAATTACAATAGTCAGACAGCCTTCCAGGTATGTGCGGTTCCCTGGGGCAGGCTGTCTGTCTCTGTGTGCTTTGACTTTTCCAAACTTTGGTTTTCTGGAAGGCAAGAGGGGAGCATCCGCTCCCATGATTGCCATGGGACAAGGAGGAGGTGGACAGGGTAGGCCAGTGGTGGGTGTTGGATGCCCAGGCAGAGAGGAGGATTTGGGGGCCGGGGCAGTGGGAGGGGCAGACAAGAAGATGGGAGAACAGGTGCGGGCATGACCCCTAAAGGCAGGCAGGGATACAGAGATCAAACCCAAGAGGGTGCCACCCTGACTCTTGATGTTCCAGTGATGCCCCCGAGCCCCTTGTTTGGCCAAACTGGTTGGCATTGGCTGTGTAGTGGCCTGGAATATGTCATGGGGGCTGGCGGGCCACCAAAAGAGCGAGGATCTGTTCTCAGTAGGAACACAGACCTCTGGTGAGGGTGGAGGCAGTGGTGCGGGGATTGGGGCACATCTGGCAGTAGATACATCAGGGCCCATCAGGTGGCAGGATGCAGGGCCACAGGAAGATGAGGGGTGCGCGTGGCTGATCCAGGATGGTCGTGTGGATGGGCAGATTAGAAGTTCTGGGAGGTGTCCCGTTATGCCTGGGGCCGTCTCATGGCCTGGAAGTCCTCTGGTCTTGGGCAGACTGCGTGGTGGGTCTCTACTCAACAGGGCGTGTGTGTAGCACCCTGTGACTGCTGTCTGTAACCAGCCGTCCCAGTTAGACGGGAGTGTTGTGACTTGAGAAGAAGGGCTGTCTGGGGAGGAAGACTGCAGAGCAGCCTTGGAGCCCCTCAGGACAGCATGCGGTCTGGTCCCCCAGCCTCCTTGCTGCCCTCCATGTCGTGACCGCCCCTTTCTTCCAGGTGGCCATCATTGCAGGGAACTTTGAGCTTGCCGAGGTTATCAAGACCCACAAAGACTCAGATGTTGGTGAGTCCTGCCCACCCATGGGCCTTGTTCAGTGTGGATTTGTGTGGGTGCTCAAGGGCAGTAGCGACATGTCAGGGGCCCCCATCTCTAAGCCCAGAGTCTGTGACTCCGGCAGGCGTGGGTGATAGACCACAGGAAGGGCCTATGTTGATGAACAGACTTTTCAGTCAGGGCCAAGAGCATGGTGAGCCAGGCTAGCCCTGGGCTTCGGGTTGACCTTAGGCCAGGGTTTGTGTTTTCCTCTTAGGTCCTAGGAAGGGCTGTTTGGGGGCACAGGGCTGTGGATCTCTTTCCATCCTGGAATATGAAAGCATTCAGGTGACTGCAGCGTGCTCTTAGTGCTGCAGAGATCTCACGAACATACGTGGAGAGGTAGCAACAGTGAAGACCGAGATGGACAGGGTGGGGCCCCCAGCCAGGGACCCCAGGCCAGGCTCTGGCGACCCGTGTCCTTTGCGCAGGTCGAGGCATTCATGAGGTTTAACTGAGCCCCTAATCTCAAGTCGCCTCAACAACCCCAAAGGTTGATCACTGGATTTGTGTGAACCTGGGGATTCAGGGCCTATCCTTTTTACCCCTTCCCCTCTGCACAGTCACTCAAGGACGCCGCCTAAATGGCCCTTGGAGTCACGTGTCCCACTCTGGGTAGGGCCTGCACGTAGAGGAGCTGGAGGGGATGTGCCCATCCATCTGGTCCTCATTCAGCTGTGAAAGGTCCCTCTGGAGGTCCAGGGAAACGTCTCATCTTCCTGCCTCTTGGCGGCCTGCAGGCTTGGGCAGGGCCCCTGGCCTGGCAGTGGCAGTGTGCGCGTGCCGCCTGGCGTGGGCCTCCTTCTCGTATCCTCGCAGGCACATACTCCTTGCACACGTGTTCTTGGGGACTTGCAGTTCCACAGTGCCTTGGACGAGTGCCCTGGGGCGGCACGTCCTGAGTAGTGACCACATGGTTCCGACTCAGCCAGCCTGGGTGACGCTCAGGTTCCACCCGAGAGCCAGCTCCAGGGGCAGCAGAGCTGGGGTCCTGCCGCCATGCTGGGCAATGGGCATGGACCTGACTTGAAAGACAATGCCCAGCAGGCACATCTAGCCCATAGCTCCCATCTCATACCACGAAAATTTAATTGAACAATTCTGTGGCATTGCTTCCATTCACAATGTTGTGCAACCAATTCTATTAAACCCCCAAACATTTTTATTTCCCCCAAACAACTGCAGACGCACTAAGCAGTCATTCTGCATTGCCCTCTCCCCAGCCTGTTGCATGCACACACTTTCTCTCTGTGGATTTCCCTTTTATGCCGTTCCATGTAAACAAAATTATGCAGTGCGATCCTCTGTGTTTGGCCTCTTTAGTTCAACATGTTTGACGTTCGTCTACCTTGTAGGGTGTTTCACTACTTTATTCCTTTTTATGGCTGAATAATATTCCATTTTATGTGCCATTTTGTTTATCCATTAATGGATACGTAGGTTATTTCTACCCACCCTCCCCGCATTGCCCCTGACTTGGTACTGGGGATTGAACCCAGCAGTGCTCTACTACTGGGCTGCAATCCCCAGCCTTTTTTATTTTTATTTAATTTTTAATTTAAAAAAATTTTGGTGATTTTGGGGCTTGAACCCAGGGCTGCAAGCTCTCTTTCATGGAGTCACTTTGATAATGCCTTTTGATGTCAAAAGTTTTTAACTTCATAAGATCCAATGTATCTGTTTGTTTTTGACTTGGAGTCTCCCTGTGCTGCCCAGGCTGGTCTTAAACTCCTGGGCTCAAGTGATCCTCTTATCTCAGCCTTCCAAGCAGTTGGGACTACAGGCACATACCACTGTACCTGGCTAATGTTTCTTTTATCACTCATGCTTTTGATGTCATATTTAATAATCCACTACCAAATTTAAGATCATTTAAGCATATTTCCATTTTAGAGACTTTATTGGAATGTTCTGTGATCATTACTGGGGAGGGGTAGCACTCTGCCAGAGGGAGGACTTGGTCGGAACCCAGTTGGTGGTTTCTGATTGGAGCTGTTTCTGGTTTCAGTTTACTCTTTACAGTAGTCTTTGGTGTGTTCACATAGGAATTTAAAGTGCAGAGTCACCCCTATCTAAAGGCTTCCCAGTTAGAATTTTTAAAAATCGGCTCCCTGCTTTTGGTCAGCCTCTTGTTTATGAATGATTGACCAAAACCTGGATGTAAGTGCCACCACCATGGCTGGCTCTCACCCTGGGAACTCCTGTGGCATGTGCTAGATTGCTGAAGGAAGAATCCTTCAGTTGTTCACCTCATCTTGCTTGCTCTGAATACACCATGAACCCCTCTGGCATCCTGTGGATGCCTGCACACATATTTAGGCCTCGAGAGGACACAGTGTGCTGCAGAGATTCCAGTGTGACTGTCGGACGGTGACACACAGAGACCAGATGCTTCCTAGCCAAGATCCTATAACCAATCCAACTAATTTTTCTATGGAGCAAAAGAAAAGCAAAGATCAGTGACTACAGTGAGCTGTAAATTCAGTCTGTATCCAGAGGGAGTCAGCCAAAGAGATTCTAGATTTGGACTCAAAGAAGAATGTTTCCTGGCTTGCAGTTTGGACAGTTGGTCATGGCACTGGGTGTCTTGCTGAGCTCCCCAGTGAACACTCAGGGGTGGGGCTTGTTCCCTGGAATTACATCCAGGTATCCTTCTGCAGCTTATGGGGTTTCAGGAACAGGGTGGTTCTTGTTAGTGATTCCAAGTTGGAGAAGTGGGAGAAAACTTAGATTGGAGGCGTCTAGAAGAACTCAAGCTCCAGTCCAGTTCACAGGCGGATGATAGAATTGGAAAACAATGAGCTGGGGCTGGAGTCTCATAACAGGTGGACTGTGGTTTTCTTCCAAGGCATAATTTTTCTCCCTCTAATTGTCCCAGTTTCTGCCAAGGTAATCAGAGCAAGACTGATCTGAATGCACAGTAATTCAGCCTTGTGAAACCTGGCTGGAGTTTGTGTAAAGTCAGCACAGATGGTAGTGGCCTATGTAGGCCCCTTTACTTTGGTTTAGTTGGAACTTTTTATAAGGAACCCTAGTTGGGACTTACTAAAAAACTTTGAAAGCTAGATGTCAAATCAAGGCAAACTTCAGACCTCACCTACAGTGCCTGTAGATCTAGGAAATTCTGTCTCCTGAGGTCCTAAAAACACCTTGAGGTTTGGGGACCAGCCAGGAGGTATCAGTTTTTACTTATTGTGAGACTGAGAACCCTGGAAAGGCATCTTCCTTCACACGTTCCCAAGTAGCAACATTCCAGTTAAGACCTTGGTTAACACAACCTGTGTTTCCAATCATACCTTCTCATGAAGAGAGGTTCTTTTTTTTTTTTTTTTTGCAGTGCTGGGGATTTGAACCCAGGGCCTTGCGCTTGCAAGGCAAGCACTCTACCAACTGAGCTATCTCCCCAGCCCCAAGAGAGAGGTTCTTATGGAACCTGTGCAAATAACTGTTGCCACATAATAAAAATATATATGGTTACTTTTCCAAATTTTGGAGGAGCAGATAGGGAGAAAAATATTTCAATATTACTCTTAAAAGTCTAATTTACTAAATTGCTGAAAGCTATAAATAACTTAAAAGGAAAAAATGTTTCCTTAAATCTGGAAAATAGAAAATGAACCACTAACATTTCAAATAAAGTCATAAAATCATTGTCCTCATCAAGTTTGAGTGCCCGTCATTAATTATTGTTCTGCTAGACCTTCGTCAGCAGTTTAGTCAAACTACTGTTTTTTTTTTTTTTTTTTTTTTTTCTGTCTTCAGAGAGGGGGATTTTGCTGGGCACAGTGTCACATGCCTGTAATACCAATGACTTGGGAGGCTGAGGCAGGAATATTGAGAGCTGCAAAGCCAGCCTCAGCAACAGCAAGGTGCTCAGCAACTTAGTTAGACCCTGTCTCCAAATAAAATACGAAGTAGGGCTGGGGATGTGGCTCAGTAGTCAAGTGACCCTGAGTTCAATTCCTGGTATCTCCCCCAATGAGAAGAGGGGGTCTTGCTGTATTGCCAGCCTGGCCCCTCTCTCCCAGGGCCCCTGGTGCAGCTGGGCCTTGGGCGATTGCCACCACACCTGCAGAACTTGCCCAGAACACACCCTTCTGGTGCCCACTGCTGCCAGAAGCCGCTCTTCCCAGCCACGCAGGTCAGCCACTTGTACTAATAGGAACGTCTACCTCTTGGTAGCCTCAGTCTCTAGGGAAGACTAGTAAGACTGCAGTGTTTTAATGTTGGTGTTTTGTCTTTCATTAACACCCAAATATAATTAACTTCTTTACCATATAAAGGCAAGGTGCCAGAGTGTGTGTACTTTAAATTTGTGTTTTTGAACCCAGGGACACTGTGCCACATCCTCAGCCCTTTTTACTTTTTGAGGCAGGATTTTGCTCAGTTGCCCACTGGCCTGAGCTTTGGTCCTCCTGCCTCAGCTCTGGAGTCGCAGGGATGACAGACCTGCAGCACTGCGCCCAGCTGGCCTTTCCCTATTTTAACGTAGGAATGATTTAGGCATTTAATGATTATCCAGTATTTAGTTTAACTTTAATATTTTAAGTTACCAAAGAAGATTTTTGAAACTATTTTTAAGTAGGCATATTCTATAAAATGTTAATTATTTTCAAAAAATTTATTAGTGAACTGTTTTTTTATTTGATTTACAGTTACCTAACTTGTTCTTTTTCTGTGGTGGGGGGTTTGCTGGGAAGCAGACCCGGGCATTGCTCCTGCAGGCAAGAGCTCTACTGCTGAGCTGCACCCCTCACCCTGATTTACTGTTCTTAGCAAATTTGCTTGAATTACCCATGAAAAATTCAGTGAGACACTAAACAAAGCCCACACTGAAGGCCTTTGGGAAATGCTATCCCAAAATATGCTGCTTTGGGTGTCTTGGTCACCTGACCTCCAAGGCGTTTGTAGAGAGCAGGGAGGGAGGGGCTTGCTTTGGATGCCCTGTCCTGTCTGAAGTCAGATTCCCACAAACCCAGTGTCCTCTGTCTCCTCTTTATGCCATAATCCTGTTCTGCTTTATTTCTGTTGAGAAATAAGGCAGGATTAAAAAATGTCACAGAAGCTGAGAAGCTAAAAAGTTAAACATGGTTCTACCCTCCGTTTTCTCCTTCCGTGACTGTCTTGCATCAAGCAGTTCATTTTCACTATATGTTTTGCTTTTAGATTAATTTATGGTTCATGGTCTTAAACATCTAGAAGAGACCATACAAATCTGTCTGACCAGCAGCCCAGGAAAAACTGACATTGTCAAAATATTCCTATTCTTGTTTTACTAACAATTTAAAAACTGACTTTATTACCAGGGATCTACCTAAATCATGTGAACTTAGGGGGAAAAAACCCAAAACACATTTGGGCATTTTCTCTATTTCTGAGAACTTTAGGAATAATTCACATGCATGCTCATTTATCCCTAAACCAATTTGAATAGAACTCTCTTAAAGGATTTATCAATTGTTTTAGTAGTAGTACCATATAAAAGATCACATGTCACTAACATTCATACAAAAATACACATAAAACAGGCTGGGGTGTAGCTCAGTCATAGAGTGCTTGCCTAGTGTGCACTAGGGTTGATTTCCAGCAATACACACGCACACACGCAGGAAAAAAAAAAAAGGGAGAAGTCTTTTGGGGATGACTAGATTGATCGGAATTCCCAAAGAAAAACAAAACTGCCCAGTGGGCTGTGTAATCTGTAACAGATTTGTCTTTTGTCTGTAGGTCTGGTGGATTGACCATACTAGGAATGGCTTTCCATGGTCATCTGAGGATTTCATGCTTTTTCTGGCCCTGTGTGGACCCCATGTGGACCCCATGGGGGGATACTGTGGCCCTGGGTGCCACCTCAGAGTGACAGGCAACCTCGGGTCTATCACTATATGCTTGGTCACACGAGCTCGGGGCAGAGCCCATGAGCAAGGCAGTGAAGGGTTGAGCCCTGGTGGTGTTGCTCTGAGATTTTGACCTAAGCACGGGGGGTTAAAAAGCAGACTGATGACCTGACTTTATAAACACTGACCTAGTTCTTTTCTCTTCCTTTGGGGTGGGCCTGTAAATTACGAACAGGCTGTGGCAGGGAGGAAGACAAGTCGGACACCTCTGCATGCCACTCAAGACACAGTTTCTGAGTTGTTCAGTCCCCTGCCCCCTTTCTTATGCCCTAATAGACAGATAGTTTTGTTTAGGTTAAACAAGCCATACTGTGGCCCCAAACTTGTAGATGATTCAGTAACATTATCCATTTCCCTAGAAAAGTGCAGGTTCCCAGATGGAGTCCCAGACTCCTTGGATTAAATAAACTGGCAATTCCCTGCCTTCCTGGGACCTTTCATACCAAGATATTTTACCAAAGCCAGTCAGCACTTGTCTGGTTTCTGCTGTGACTTTAGAACCCAGTGTGGATCAGGACTCGCTCAGATGAACTGTACGCCAGTGGCAGAGCCCAGGAAGCTGTGGGAGCTCCCCACCCTCCCGCAGCCAGGCTTTGTTTGCTTCTTGCTTCTGTTAAATCTCTCATTTTGAATGCAAGATCTGACAAAAGAAAAACCGAAGCACATTTAAATTTTAGAGAGTTTGGGTGTCCTGCAATCATGAAAGGTGTGGAGGTAGTCTGCCAGGAGGGGCGCGGGAAAGCCCTTCTGAACGGTGTCTGTGGAAGCAGGACCAAGTGACTTTTTGGTTTGGAACATAGTTGGTGGATTCTGATTGGAGCCATTTCTAATTCACTTTACTGCTTACAGTGGGCTTTAGTGTGTTCATGTAGAAAGTTAAAGTGGAGCCACACCCATCTAATGGCTTCCCAGTTAGAAAAAAACCAGAATGGTAGAAAAGAATTCTAAGAGTTTTATGGGTCTGGCTCGTATGCTTAGGCCATTGATCTATTTTAAATTAATGTATGTGATGTGAAGTAGAAATCTGTCTTCATTCTTTTGCATATGGATGTCCAATTGTCTGGCGCTGTTTATTGAAAATATTCTCATTCTTATCCCGTTGAATGGCCTTGGCATCCTTGTCAAAATCATGTGGCCGTAGATAAGTGGGTTCATTTCTGAGTTCTCAGTTGTATCCCATTGGGTCTACATGTTTATTTTTTGGGGGTACTTCTCTACCACTAAACTACAAGTCCTTTTACTTTTTTAAACATTTAATTTTTATTTTACTATATTTTAGTTGTAGATGGACACAATACCTTTATTTTATTTATTTTTATTTATTTTTACTGAGGATCGAACCCAGTATGTCACAAGTGGTAAGGCAAGTGTTCTTCCACTAAGCTATACCACCAACCCCTTTTTAATTTGTATTATTTTGTGGTGCTGGGAATGAAACCCAGGGCCTCACTCATGCCAGGTAGCTGCTCTATCACTGAGCTACATCCTCAGCTACCTATTTGTTTATTTGTTTTTTTTTAATTTTGAGATAGGGTCTTGCTAAGTTGTATAGGGCGTCACCGAGTTACCCTGACTGGCCTTCACTCAGCAGTCCTCCTGCCTCAGACTCCCAAGTTGCTGGGATTACAGGTGTGCGCCACATGCCTGGCCTATTTGTTGGTTCTTACACTGGCACCCCTGTGATTTTGATTATTGTGGTTTTGGTAAGTTTTAAATTAGGATGTTTCAACTCCAGAGGTTTCCTTCATTTTGTTCCTCTTTTTTGATACTGTTCACTGTATAACTCCGTAGAAAGTTTTGAGGTTGGGAGGTTTCAAATCAGGTTCTTTCAACTTTGTTCATCTTTTTTTGATAGTGTTTTGTTTAATCAGGGCCCCTTGCAATTCTATGTGGATTTGAGGATTTTTTTTTCTATTTCTGCAAAAAAGGAACTTTGATAGACTTGCATTGACTGTAATCATTCTGTATAAGACTGACATCTTAACAATATTCCAGTCAATGGTATGAGATTTCCCTCCATTTATTTATGTCTTCTTTGAGAAATGTTTTGTCATGTTTGGTATACAAATCTTTTACTTTCTTAGTTAAATTATTCTTGGGTATTTTATTTTTTGAATGCTATTACAAATGGAGTTATCTTGATTTTCTTTTGGATTGCTCACTGCTGATGTATAGAACCAGGTGATTTTTGTACATCTTGTACCCTAAGATTTTGCTCACCTTGTTTATTCACTTTTGTAGCTTTCTTGGTGGATTCTTTGGATTTTCTATGTATAGGATTGTGCCATCTGCAAATAGAGGTAAATTTGCCTCTGCCTTCCCAATCTGGATGCCTTTCATTTGTTTTCTTTTCTTTTTTTTTTTTTTTCTTTCTTTTTCTTGTTTTTCCTCTAATTGCTCTGCCGGAGTTTCTAGCACAGTGCTGAATATTGGTCATGACTGGGCTCCTGACCCTAGGGAGAACCTTTTGACTTCTGCCACTGAGCTGATATTAGCTGTGGGTTTTTAACAAGTGTGTCTTGTCATGTTGAGGATGTTTCCCTCTATTCCTAGTGTTTGGAGTGTCCTTCTGTCCTCTCAGTGGAAATGGTCATAAAGGTTTCCCCCTCTGTTGTATTGATGTGATGCATCACATTAATTTCAGTGATCTCTAGATAGGTTTCTTTTCTTCTCTTTGTTTTAGTGCTGGGGATTGAACCCAGGGGTGCTCCATCACTGAGCTACATTCCCAGCCTTTAAACATTTTTTTTCACATATATTTTTAGTTGTTGATGGACCTTTATTTTATTCACTTATTTATATGTGGTGCTGAGAATTGAACTCAGTACTTCACGCATGCTAGGCAAGCGCTCTGCCACTGAGACACAACCCCAACCCCTCCCCAGCCTTTTTTATTTTATTTTGAGACAGAGTCTAAGTTGCTGAGGCTGGAAATTTAGGAACTTGGGATCCTCCTGCCTCAGCCTCTCCAGTTACTGGGATTATAGGCGTGTGCTACTGTGCCCAGCTGGGTTTTTCCTTTGTCATGTCTTTACCTGGCCTTGGCATCAGAGTAATACTGGTCCCAAAGAATGAATTGGGGAGTGTTGCCCTTGTTCTGTTTTGGAAGCCTGAAGAGGGTTGTTGCTGACTCTTCAGATGTGGCAGGGCCCACAGTGATGCCGTGTGGTTGGACTTCTCTTTCTTAGGAGGTTTGTGATTTCTGAATTGCAAATCTTGGTTGTTATAGGTCTGCTTAGATTTTCTATTTCTTTGTCGGTCTGTTTTGTTGATATGTTTTATTCTAGGAATTTGTTCATCTTGTCTAGCTTATCTAATTTTGGGGGTGCTAGTTAGCTTTTCATTACTGTGACCAAAATACCTGACAAAATAGCTTCAAGGAGGAAAAGTTTTGGGGGCTCATGGTTTCAGAGTTTCAATTCATGTCAGCTGACTCCATTTCTCTGAATTCGAGGTGAGGCAGAAAGACCATCCTGGTGGAAGGACATGGTGGAGGAAAGCTTCTCAGCCTGTGGCAGCCAGGAAGGAAAGACAAGGCCCCTGTGAGAGAGAAGCCAGAGACAAAATATAATCCCCAAGGACATACCCCCCAGTGACCTACTTTCTTCAACCAAGCCCAGTTACCACTCATTAGCCCATTCATATTATTAACCCATCAAATGGATTTATATACTGATTAGGTTTCAACTCTCATAATCCAATCATTTCACCTTTGAACATTCTTCATTGTCTATGGCATGAACTTATTAGGGGACACCTCATATCCAAACTGTAACAGTTGGTAGGCAATTGTTCATAGCATTATTTTTTATTTTTAATTTCTGTAAGTTAGATAGTAATGCCACAAATATTTCTGGTTTTAGCTGTTTTTGTCCATCTTCTCTCCTTTTTTATTCTAAGTTTTGCCAGTTCTGTTGATACTTATAGAGACAACTTTTCATTTCATTGATTCTCTGTTGGTTTTCTATTTTGTTTATCATCTCTGCTCTAATCTTATTATTTCCATTCCTCTGATAACTTTCCTTCCTTTTGCTAGGTTAGTTTGTTCTTTTTCTAGTTCCTTGAGGTGTACAATTAGGTTATTAGTTTGAGATCTCCCTCCTCCGTTTTGGTATGGAGATTAATCCAGGTCTTTGCTCATGCTGTACCCCAGCCCAACTCCTTTTTAAATGTAGATGTTTATAGCTATAAATTTACCTTTAAGTGTTGCTTTTGCTATATACTATCACTTTTGTTATGCTGTATTTTTGTTTTTGTCGCAAAATTGTTTCTAATTTTTTTTAAACTAGAGATTTTTTTTTAATTGTTGATGGACCTTCATTTTATTCATTTATTTATAGATGATGCTGAGAATCGAACCTAGTATCTCACACATGTGAGGCAAGTGCTCTACCACTGAGCCACAACCCCAGCCCTCTAATTTTCCATTTAATTTCTTTTTTGATGTGGTTGTTCAAGAATATGGTATTTAAACTGGGCATGATGGCGCACACCTGTAATTCCAGTTACTCAGGAGGCTGAGGCAGGAGGATCAAAGTTTGAGACTAGCCTGGGCAACTTAAACTCTGTCTCAAAGAATAAAAAAAGGTCTGGGGATGCAGCTTAGCCCTGGTTTAATCCTCAGTCACACACATGGGTAAGCATGTACACACAGAGTGTGGCATTTAATTTCCATATACAAATTTTCCAATTTCCTTCTGTTTTTATTTTTAGCTGATCATTCCATTGTGCTTGAAGAAGATACTTTGTATGATTTTAGTCTTTTTAAAAATATATTGAGACTAGACTTGTTTTGTTGTCAAATATATGGTCTGTGCTATTCCACGTGTACTTGAGAATTTGCCTTGTGCTCTGCTGGGAGGAGTGCCTGCATGCCTGTTGGGTGGACTGACTTAGTCTCCTGTCTCCTCACTGCTCTTCTCTCCAGGGTTCTGTCCTCTGTGGACAGTGCAGTGTTGGTGTCACAGTTGCCTATTTCCTCTTTAATCATGTCACTGTTGGCTTCTGATATTTCAGTATTCTGTTGTTTGGTGCCTATGTGTTAATAATCATTAGTCTTCGTGATTAGTTGAGACTTTTACTGATGTACAATATCCTTTGTCACATTTTAAAATTGTAAAGTTGTTTTGTCTGATACGAATGTAGCCCCCAGCTCTCTTTTAATTTCTATTTATGTGAGAAATTCTTTAACTCTTGACCTATTTATGTCTTTGGATCTAAAGTGATTTTCTAAGTGTCATATAGTTGGGTCATATTTTTTAGATCATTATCTCCTTTTTAGATAAAGTTTTATTGGAACACAGATATGCCCATTTCCTTATGTATTTATTCACAATACTGTGGCAGAATTACATATAGAGACTATTTGACTTTCAGAGAAGCCTGAGATAGTTACCATCTGGTTCCTTACAGAAGTTTGCTGAAACTTCGTCTTTTTTTTTTTTTTTTTTTTTTTTTGTGGTGCTAGGGATCGAACCCAGGGCCTTGTGCTGGCAAAGCAAGCACTCTACTGACTGAGCTATCTCCCCAGCCCTGAAACTTGGTCTTTTCAACAAACTTCTGGCTGTAGGTCACCCTTAAGCAGTCTTACATATCAGTGGTCTGGTGCTATTGGTCATGGCTGTTTTGTGGCGACTGAAGCTCATGAAACGAGAAACCGAGAACAGATCTGGGCCTCATCAGGCTGAGAGGATAGCAGCTATGTTTGTTCCTGCAGCCAGAGTTAGAGGCAGCTTGGCTGGGATGTGGCCTCTCTGTGGTGGCTTTAGTTATAGAGTGGCCAACTGTCAGTTTGCCTGAGACAAGCAGTTCCTAGGACACAGGATTTTAGTTTTAAATCTTGGGCAAACTGGGGCAGTCGGTCACCCAGCTGGCTCTTCAGAGTCTCACCTGTGCCCCTCCACTCCAGTACCATTCAGGGAGACCCCCAGCTACGCGAAGCGGCGGAGACTGGCTGGCCCCAGTGGCTTGGCATCGCCTCGGCCTCTGCAGCGCTCAGCCAGCGACATCAACCTGAAGGGTGAGGCACAGCCAGCAGCCTCTCCTGGGCCCTCTCTGCGAAGCCTCCCCCACCAGCTGCTGCTCCAGCGGCTGCAGGAGGAGAAAGACCGTGATCGTGATGGTGACCAGGAGAATGATGTCGGTGGCCCTTCGGCAAGCAGGGGCAGCCAAAGCAAGATCAGGTAGGAGGGGGCTGGGAGGCCCTGGTGGGGGGCGGAGTGCCAGCACTGGACCAGGTGTGGCGGTGGGGGCAGGGAGAGGTGACGCCTGGCCTTGTGCAGTGATGGTCTGGGGCCTGAGGTGGGGATTCCCAGGCTCTTGACAGGCCTCCCCGAATGGAGGAGGGAAGAAGGTGAGGCCCGTGGGCTGGAGCAGGCTTACCCATACTGGTCTCTGGTTGGAGCTGGGGCTTGCTCTAGACAGTGAGCAGCTGAGGGTGTGGTTAGAAAGCTCATTGCAGCATCAGGGCTGTCGCAATCAAGTGAGGGACGCCTCTTCACAAAGCCTCAGAACCGGCGCATGACTTCCAGCCCTGTCTGCACGGCATCCCCCATCCCCAGCCCTGTCTACCTATGGAACTCTTTACCACCCCTGTGCCCCAGGACACTGAGAAATTAGGGACATATAAGAGATTTGAAGTCCCCAGAACTTAGAGGAGGAGGTGTGGACTGACGCCTGTTGAAGTGGCGGGCTGCACAGTGGGGCTGGGGTGCCGCAGGTCTCAGATCACACTGTACTGAGTTCTCCTTGGTAAGGTGGGATAATCTCATCCAAGGCATTCCTTTTGAAAAGCCTTCCAGGGTGCTGGAGAGCCATGTCTGCTGGGACCCTGGTGCACTGCATGGGCAGCCCCTGCTGGTGGTGGTGTCTGTGTTCCTTGTACCTTGAGAGCAGGAGCTGTATTTGCTTATTGCTGTTTTCCAAGAGCCAGGCACATAGAAGGTGTTTGAAGACCTTGTTGGATGAAAGTGTTATAATGACAGTGTGTCGTTTTCTGACGGCAGCCAGCTCTTAGAATCCTATCACTTGGTGCAGCATTGAACAGAGTAGCAAATATGTCATTTCCATTCACCTCAGTGGCTTTTGAGTCTGTACCCTGCTGCAGAGTCCTGATGCCCAGTTTAGGTCAGAAAAGTCATAGGACTAGGAATCGGCTACCTGGGCCCAGGTACTTGGTAGTGATTGAGGTGTGGCAGGAGCTCCTGGTAGGCTTTCCTTCCTGTGCCCTTGCCCCTGTACATGAATCCCAAACTCAGTGTTGACTTCAGTGTCTGTTTATTCCTAGACTTGTTGGACCCCCAAGGCTGTCTGTCCTGCCCCAAATTCAGCTCTCCTCTGAAGCTTTCACATAACCCCTTGGGTTTCTAAAGAACAAATGGCCCTGTGGCTGAAAGAATGTATTCAGGATGTTGCCGTTTCTCAGAAGGGCTTCTCCTGAGTCTGAGCCTTGTGGCTGCCACAGCTTCCTGCATCCGCTTGTGTGTTCATTCACCTTTCAGCAGATGCAAAACGAAGAATTGCATGTTAGGGCCCCAGCTTGGCTCCTCTGAGATGGCAGGGTTCTTCTCTTCCCTACGAACACTGGATAGGTGCCTGGAATACCAGATGTGGTGGGAGCTCACCGCAGGGGCCCCAACCAGGTTTCAGGACATGGATAGCTAGGCCCAATATGAAGAAGCAGTTAGGTGGGCAGTGATCTAGATATTGGGCTGTCCTGGTGAGTGGACAGGGGTCTGTGGTCCTCAGGAGGGGGATCAAAGAAGTTTGATGCACTCAAGAAGGACAGCCTCAGGGGCCGAGGAAACCTGTGGTCAATGGACAGAAGATGGCATTTGTGTAGCAGTGTGGGGCTCTGACTCCCCTTGTAGGCTGAGCCCGGTGTGTAGCCCCTGGAAGCCCAGAAATGTGATCTGCGGGCTCTGGCCCCAGCACCACACAGCTGAGCCTAGAAGGGTGAGTTTGGAGGAGTTTGGAGCTGAGAGTGGGTAAACTTAATTGCCAGCAGAATGGGCCAGATCAGAGTACTTCAGTTGTTGGTTGCAGTGTGGTGAAGGGCTCAGAGGAAGGAGAGGGAAGGTGTCCACACATGTGGCTGGAGCATAGCAAGTACCCCAGTCTGGGAGAGCTTGGCCCATTGGCCCAAAATGTGAACTTGGCCTGCTAGGTGCTAGGGAGCCAGGGCAGGCATTTGAGCAAAGTGGAGGCGGAGGGCTGAGTGCCCAGGACGGAGGAGTGGTCTGGGGAGAGTGGTGAGCATGTAGTGGGCAAGGGCAGCAGGGAAAGGTGTCCAGGATGAGAGGACACAGGCCTGGAGAGAGGGGATTGGGGCGTCAGGGTGTGAGGAGGCCAAGCTCTGAGACCTGCTGCGCCCCTCCCTGCCCTTCCCCAGCACCGGCGTCTTTTTCGGCGCCCAGAGACCCGCCCATCCATCCCCGGAGCCCACCTGGCAGCCACACAGGCCCCCTTACGCCGCACCCCTGTTCGGCCTAGCGGGGTCCGCGGGGCGCGGGGAGCGGGGCCGGAGTCAGGCGGCCGCCGCCGCCGCCCGCAGAGGGAGGAGCCGGCGGAGGAGGCGGGGCGCGGGGCGGCCGCGGCATGGAGCGAGCCCGGCGCGCCCGGGAGCGCAGCCCCGCGGCCCCGGAGCCCTGAGCGGGCGCGGCTCGTGCGCTGGCGGGAGCGGGCCGGGCGCGGCGGCGCGGCCCATGGAGCGGCCCCGGGCTGGGCCCCCGGCGGGCAGGTGGGTGGCCAGCGGGCGGCAGACGCTGTGGTGACAGCTGCGGTGAGGCTGGTGGTGGGGCCTGGCCGTGCGCCATGGAGGCCCCGGGCGCCGGCTTCGCGTGCCCGCTGCCCCCCGGCATCGCGTCCGTCACCTACGTGTTCGTCTACAGCCCAAGCGGGCCCGGCGGCCCCGGCCCTGCGCCCGGCCCGGGCCCGGCGCCCCCCGCGTCCCCCGCGCCACCGCCCCGGGGCCCGAAGAGGAAACTTTACAGCGCCGTCCCCGGCCGCAAGTTCATCGCGGTGAAGGCGCACAGCCCGCAGGGCGAGGGGGAGATCCCGCTGCACCGCGGCGAGGCCGTGAAGGGTGAGGGGCGCGGGGGGCGGGGCCGGCGTGGCGGAGCCTGGTGGTCCGGTGGTGGGGGTGGCCCCGGCCTTGCTGGATGCGCTCGGCCGGGTTCCTGTGTCCCCGTCAAGGGCTCTGGCTGATGAACTCCTGTCATGTGGCTCTGTCTGTCATGCTAGAGCCTCAGCTCTTGTCATGGGTGCCTCTGTGTCATGATGGGGGCTGATGTCACCAGGGTCCCTGTATTTGAAGGACCCTGTCCCATTACAGAGCTTCCTGGCATGTGTCACTTCTTAGGCTTCTTCACTGGGAATCCTTGGGATATGGTGCGGTCCTTGCCGTCCTGGGGGAGATCCGACAGAGGGTGTCTGTGCACTATGCATGTTTCTGTCACAGGGCTGTTTTGGGAGGTTTGAGCCCCTCTCGTCATGGGGATATCTGTGTCATCACTGGGGCCCCTTCCTCCAGTGCTCTGAGGCAGCAGGGCATGAGAGCCCAAGGTAGAAGCAGTTGTGAGGGTCAGCCCTCCTGGTACCCTCATATGGTTTAACCCATTGACCAGCACAATGACCCTGAGCTTTTGGCTGTGACCCCTGGGTGGGTGTCAGAGCCAGGAGGGTGGAGGGACAGTGGTCATCGGGGACAAGAGCAGGAGTGGCCCCTGTCTCTGCCTTCTGTCCCATCTAGTGTGTCCATCTGTGTCTCTCTGTCCCCCACATGCCTGTCCTGTGCTGAGCCCATCTGTTCATTTCCCTCTTCTGTTGGGCCCCAAAATCTTCCCCCCAGGGAAGAATCTGGGAGGATGTGGGAAGAGGAAGGGAGCCAGGGTGAGGATCATGGGCAGAACCTGTTCCTGAGGTGCTGGGAGGCCACTGTTCTGCAGCTCCACACTGCTCTCACACCCGGTCTGGCTTCCACCTCCAGTGCTCAGCATCGGGGAAGGCGGCTTCTGGGAGGGGACCGTGAAGGGTCGCACAGGCTGGTTCCCAGCTGACTGTGTGGAAGAGGTGCAGATGCGACAGTATGACACACGGCGTGGTGAGTGACCTAGGCCCCAGGCAGTTCCTGAGGACACCACCCTTCCAGCCTCCCTTGGGTCTCTTGGGCACTAAATCTGGACATTGACAGGGGAAAGATGAGGAGTGCACTCAGACACACCCAAAGTAGATGCAAACTTGTGCACATGGCACAGACACGGTGAGTGCACAGCGTGTTAAACTTTTGAACATGTGTGCATGCAACCTGACAGTGTGTACATCACAGAAACACCTGTGAGGTGCCCACAGGAGGCACACCTGGTGACCATGCCTCTGGGTGAATGATCCCACACGTGACTCCTGTGACTGTAACCACCCCTCCTGCATAGTCCCCACAGAAATACCAGGTGCTAGGAGCTTGCAATTCATGTGTGGCTGGCAGACCAGTAAGGAGGTCAGTGTGAGAAAAGAGGCGTTTTTCCAAAGTGGACAGATTGTCAAAGTGGGCAGAGCAGGAGGCCTGAACTAGCCAAGAGGAAACGAGGCCAGTCAGGCCCCAAGGGGCAGTTGTTGGTATCCTGGGGCTGTGGTGGTCTGAGGGCTGCCAGTGAGGGATGACCCCTGTCCTCAGCCAGAAGAACAGTATGAAGGTGAACATTCCAGCTCCTAGAGGTGCTGAGTGGCCTCAGTCCAAGCCTGCTGAACACCTGGGCTTCCAGAAAGGTCCCCCTCTGGGTCCTGCTAGTAGATACAGTGGCTAGTCCTTCGTAGCACACTACACAGGCTGTTTTGTCAGTCTGGGATGTACCTTTGCAGTGAGCCCTCAGTTCCTAGGCACACCCATGAGGTTACTTCTGGCACAGAGAACTGATGGGAGGAAGGAGCCCCTCCTGAGTGGTTACTGGTGATCGTCAGTTTGTGTCTGGATCTACGTGTTTGTTTCCTTCCTTCTGCATGTGAAAGGGAAAGGTTTGGGTCTAGGGTTGCTGGGTCCCCTTCCCTGGTTAGTTTCCCAGGGGAGTCCATCCTCTCTGTGGCTAGTACCCCTACCCTATGCCCAACTTGGCAGAGGCCTAGGGAGGCAGGACCTTGCCTGCTGACCCACTGCTGGCCAGGTGCCCTTGCTCTTTCACGTGGCTGTTCCCTGACCTCCTGAGGTCCTCCTGGTGGCCCTTGTTCTCTACCTTTGGAGAGTGGGTGGAGTGGGGTCCAGGTGGGAAATGATTTTAGAGATCTAGGCTCTGGTTTGACTGGATAGAGGAGAGGAGGAAGGGTGAATCTCCATGCTCACAACAGAGGAGCCAGTCCTGACGCACTGTGGGTCACAAAGCTTCTGGTTTGAAAACTCTGGATACAAGTACATTTAGACCTCAGTCTGAAACTTGGGAGGGAGGGAAGTTTGGACTGGAACCAGAACTCAGGAGCAGGTGTTCTTTGGGTGTGTGCCATGCTGTACCTGTGTCAGCTTCACAGAGGCCTGGCCCAGGCGTCAGTGGAGCAGGCATGCCTGGCAGCTGAAGTGGGTGTGTTGTGGCCCTATGTGGGGCATGTAAGTATGGGAGCTCCTGGGTTGGCCTGAAGGAGCCAGAGAGGGCGCCCGTGTGTGTAGGGCCCAGCAGTGCTCTAGAGCCACCCATGGTGGCACCCGTGTGCCTGAGCAGTGCAGTTCTAGCACTTCATCTGTCAGAAGTGGTAGATAGCAGTCCCGGGAGGCGGGACCAGTTGTTACTCATCCATTTCTAGGGGACACCTCGACCCTGAAGGGTGGTCTTTTTGTTACATAGTAGGCAGCCTTGTGGGGGTGGCAAGGCTGGCATGGGGAGCCTGAGGCCAGCCATGTGGCCTTGTGGTCAAGGGAAAAAATGTCATTGTGGTGGGATTTGACCTGGCTAGGGCTGCTTGATTGTGCAGGTATCTTAGGGTCGGGGTCAAGATCTGGACAAGACAAAGCAGTTAGAAGTTCACAGAGAAGGGAAAGGGCCACAGTTGGGGACTGAGACCTGAGCCCTCTAGGCAGTTGCAGGGCCTCTAGATGGCTGCAGATTAGGGTGTGTGACTGGAGAAGAGTGTATCAGAGGTACTTGGGTAGGTGGGAGCTTCCTGCATGGGTAGAGGGCTGGGGCCCTGCAGAGGCAGCCTGCAGGGAACAGGTAGGAGCAGTAGTGGCCTCCGTCTGACCTCAAATGCATGCCCAGTTAGCCACTTCGGGAAGAACCTCCCACCTGGGACTCAGGCTTATTTCTGCCAGAGGCCAGAGAGCAGACTAGCAACAGGAACCTGCTTCCCAGATTAAAAAATTCTGGGCTGGGATTGTACCTCTATGGCAGAGCACTTGCCGAGCACATGTGAGGCACTGATTTTGATCCTCAGCACCACATAATAAGCAAACAGACAAACAAAGGTATTTTTAAAAACCCAATTCAGAGACCAGAATGGGGACAGAGAAGGACTTGCAGGCCAAGGAGGGGACACTGTGCTGAGGTGCACAGACCTGTCTGGTACCCAGGGTCAGCATTTGCTGCAGGACCAGGAGACTGGCACTGTTGCAGGATCAGGGACTTGAGCTGTGAGGAAAGGAAACGCTGAGGCCAATTTGTGCAGGGACCTTGAGGTCCGGTGTGCTGGGATGCTGTGCTGTTCCCACCTCCCTGCCCCTTTTTTTCCAGTATGGTTCTCATTTAGGGGCTGGTGCTGGCAGACTTTCATGTGTCTGATTAATAAAACCAGAGAATGATTTTTTGTTTTACAATAAATGCTATTTGGTTGACAAAAACATAAAAATGAGAGGTTAGTTCATAGTTAGAGGCTAGTGAATGCAAGTTTGGGGTCCTTCTGCAAGCAGGCACTGTAAGTATTTCTGTGACAGTTAACCTGGAGTGGAGTGTGGTGAACGTCAGGAGGGATCTGACTTCATCGTCCTGATTCCTGATCTGTGCTGACCTCTAAACTTCAGGATGGCCCATGTGGGCATGTCACAGAGGGCCTCAGCCAGAGCGAGGTGGTACATGCTTGGAAGGGGCCAGGGTGATGAGATAACAGGCTACTAGAACCCAGGGACCCTCCAAAGTAGATTTTCTCATTCTCTAAGGAGAGACTCAAAGGGGACAGTTGTCTCACTGAGAATCATACCTTCATGGAGGGACCGAAGTCTGGACCAGTGCTTTTCTTGACGTCCGTATCTTCCGGTGTGAATAGGAACTCATTCTACTCCTACCTAGCCATGGCTTCTTCTATGTGTATATCTGCTCCATCTGTCCTTTGACTCACCCTATTATCCCACCCAGCCTACCTAGCATTTTCCTTCCTCTGTTCATCCACCTACCACCCACCCCTGTGCACCCACCCAATCTGTTTGTCCCTCTATTGATCCATCCATCTATCCATCCATCTATCCATTCATCTCTCCATCAACCCACCCACCCATCCGCATTCATCAATCCTTCCACCCATGTATCCATCCATTTCTCCGTCAACCCACCCAGTCCATCTGTCCATCTGTCCATCTCTCCATCAACCCTCTTAGTCAATCCATCCATCTGTGAACCCATCTCTTCATGTATCCATCTACTCTTTACCCCATTCATCCATCTTTTCTCCCCCTCCACCCACCCATCCATTTTATATATTCACTTCCCTTTTGGTTTGTCTTTACATTTCTTCTGTCCATGGAGCATGGACAGAAAAACACACACACATTCCCAACTAGTTGTGCACCATATTTCTCTGTCTCTTAGGTGCCAGGTGCTGTGCTGGGCACTGGGACCACACAGAGATTAAGATGTGTTCTTTTCCTTAAGGAACTCACAGTTATTGGGGAGATAGGTCATAAGGAATTGTAGGTTCCCTCTGATCTCACTTCCGGCCACTCTCTGGCTCCCTCTGCTCCAGCTGCATGGGGTTCCACCATATCCCTCACACCCCAGGCCAGTGGGTTCCACTCTGAGTGCCCCATGCCTGGAGGCCCTCATCTTCTTTCCCTGGGCCTTCACTCAGCTGTCCTTGAAGGTGAGGACTTCCCGAGATGCCTTGGAACTACCCTATCTTTGCACCCTTGTTATGTTTTTTTTTTTTTTTCCTTCAGCATTTGCCAACATTTGACGTGTTATATATTTATTGTTTATTACATCTCCCAGAATAGCCTATTAACTCCACAAGGGCAGAGACTTTGCTGTGTTCTCTGCTATATTAGAGCTAAAACAAACAGGGCCTAGTATATAGTAGGAGCTCAATAAATACTTGTTGAAGTTAAAAATGGATCCTGAGAATGCTGCAGTAAGAGAAAGTGGGGGGGGGGGCTGAGGGTGAGACGTGAGGCAGTGGGGTTGCGACCTTGCGCGTGGAACCAGAAGTGTGAGGAACCAAAATGGCAAGACCTGCAGGCTGCCGGAGGACCTAGCCTGAGCCCAAGGTCCTGGTCGGTGGTGTGGGCCAGACTTTCAGGAGACCAGCAAGGCCGAGGTGGGGCAGCTGGCAAACCTGGCCAGTTCCACAGTGGCCACGAGGGACTTTGAGATCAAAGGACAGATGAGGATAAACTTTTATGGGATGCAGTGAGGTCAGGGAAGGGGTGCCCAGCCCCCCACCTGAATCCCTTCGCACATTCAGAGGCAGGGTCTGCAGCAAGGGACACCCTGAGGGTACGCATCAGGCCTATGGAGAAGAGCTCAGTGAAGATGCAGTGCTGCTTCCAGGCTGGTGCATGCGAGCGGACAGTGCAACTCTGCCCAGAGTGCGGGTCACGTACACACAGATATGTACTGGCACACGCTGAAATCCACATGCAGGTGCAAGAGCACAGTGCTTGCACACTGTCAGTCAGACAGCGTGAGCAGCGCATGTACACATGACTGGGTCTCATGCGCACCCGCAGGCTCTCTCCAGCATGCTCAGGTTTTGGGGCTCACTGACTGGATGGCCCTGGCCTTGTCTGGTCTCCTGTGTTCGGTTGCTGTTCAGGAGAGATGAGCCATGGCTGCTACCCACTTGGGCCCTGGCTGCCAGAGGCCAGAATTCCCTGCATGGTCCCCTTAGCCTTCCTGCCTAAGACCTCCGGACACAGGACCCAGAACCCCAGGAGTTGGGGTCCCCACTTCCATCTGGGCACAACCAGGCCAAGGGTGTGTGTGGACAGACTGTGAGCAGCACAGTCGAGAGCAGTTCAGCCAGTTGGAGGCCACGGCCATTCCTCAGCTCCTGATACTCCCTCCAGAAACCCGGGAGGACCGGACGAAGCGGCTTTTCCGCCACTACACGGTGGGCTCCTATGACAGCCTCACTTCACACAGGTACTGGCAGGTGGGGCAGGGTATGGACACACAGGGACACTGGTGGGGACTACAGGTGTGGGGTGGCACATCTGGTGAGAGGGAGGGCCAGGGTGTGCAGAGGTTGGAGGGAGATGAGGACAGGGTGCCTGGTCACCTCTGCCTCCTCAGTCCAGGTCAGGCCGGGCAGTCCTGGAATGATGTGGGCTGTGGGACTCTGTGGAACCATGTGGGGTGAGCCTGGCTGCCATGCTCCCCAGCTGCCGGGCTAGCCTCACCCGCCCCCTGCTTTCCTTCGTCAGTGACTACGTCATTGATGACAAGGTGGCTGTCCTCCAGAAACGGGAACACGAGGGCTTTGGCTTCGTGCTCCGGGGGGCCAAAGGTAAGGGTACGGGTGCTGTGTGGTGCTGGGTGTCCTCCGTCCTGCTGCCACCCGCCCTCCTGGCTCCTGCTGGCCCTGCTGTGGCTCTGGCTGTGTGGTGTGGGGTTCCCTGGGACGGCGCCGCCTCCTCCACTGCTTTCCACTCTGCAGGGAGCCTAAGCAGAGTGGGGACCTTTCTGGTTGGGGGAGTGGGGGTCTGTGCTGGATTCCTGGGCTGGGTGGCCCTGCCTGCTGCCCTCCTGTCTCAGGTCATTCTGCCCCAGTTGTCACGTGTTCCGTGAGCTGAGCTGTGTGGAGGCTGCTGTGTGCTGGCCGCCCCCACCTGAGCCGCACTGGTGAGGCACCTTCCTGCTCCCCCTGCAGCAGAGACCCCCATCGAGGAGTTCACACCCACGCCGGCCTTCCCCGCGCTCCAGTACCTGGAGTCCGTGGATGTGGAGGGCGTGGCCTGGAGGGCGGGGCTGCGCACGGGAGACTTCCTCATCGAGGTGAGCCCCAGCCCTGGCCTGCACAGCCTGGCGGGGTCCTGACCCCGAACCTGGGAGGACATGCCTGGCGCCTACCCAGCAGCCCATTTGTCCTAGGTGAACGGGGTGAATGTGGTGAAGGTTGGACACAAGCAGGTGGTGGCCCTGATCCGCCAGGGTGGCAACCGCCTGGTCATGAAGGTCGTGTCTGTGACCAGGAAGCCAGAGGAGGACGGGGCCCGGCGCAGAGGTGAGGGCTGAGGTTCGTGGGCTCTGCCCTGACTCCCCTGGGTTCCTGACCTTAGCCCTTTACCTCAGGCCTACCTTCCTCTCCCCAGCCTGACCCTGTGCTACTGAGCCTGGGTGAGGCTTAATAGATGGAGCTCAATAAATACTTGTTTGTAGCCCAGGTTGCTTTCCAGGCCGTGATGTTAGGACCCTGGCCCTGTACCTGACCTCTGACCTCTGACCCCAGGTTGCCCCCTCAGATCCCTTCCCCCCCTTTCCCGGAGTCCCCAGCTCCTGGCATGGTAGATCCCTCCTTCCCTGACTCTGCCAGCAGCTGCCTGGAGGCCGGGGTTGCCATGGCAACTGTGAGGTTGACGCTGCTGCTTATTGTCGGAGGGAAGGGGGAGGCGGCACCTGAGGGAAGAGGAAAAGCGTCTTCTCCCCGCGCCGCCGACACCGCACAGCCCGGGCCCAGGAGGCCTTGCCGCCCAGCCCAGCCCAGGCCTGTGGCTTGGCTGGTCACACCCTGGTTCTCCAAGGGCAGTGGCCACCAGGGCCCTGGGGGAGCCCTGGAGCAGCAGGAGCCAGCCTGGCAGGAGACCCTCCCAGCCCCCATCCCATGGCGCCAGTGCCCCCTCATTGGGTGCTCCGAGCCTGCAGGGTGGGTGCTCAGACCAGAGCCAGCCGGCACCCTGACCCCCACTGGTACCGTTGACCGCCTTCTGAGGCCTGGGCTCTGGGGGTTCCCAGGGCCCCAGAGGCCCCCACCACCCCAGTCCCGGTTCTCCCTGAGCTCCCCACGCCATGAAGAAGTTTGCATCCAGCCGCAGCCTGAACAAGATCCTGGCTCAGTGCGACTCATCCTCACGGGAATACGAGGAGATCCAGGCGGTGGAGCGCAAGTGGCACCTACACCTGGCCACGCCGCGCCGCCTGCTGCTGGACAGGAGGTCCAAGGCCTCCCTCTTCTTTGCAGCCCCACCTCCCCCGAAGAGGGCTCCCAGCACCACGCTGACCCTGCGCTCCAAGTCCATGACTGCCGAACTCGAGGAACTTGGTGAGCACTGGGGTGGCCATGGGCATGGGTCAGAAGACCTAGGGAGAGGTGGACATAGGCTGTGTGGGAGGCCAGGGATGCTGGGCTGGGGCTGAGGTTAGGCAAGGACAGTAGGAAGGACAGTGTGGGTGTGGGAGCTGGCCAGAGTGCTGGAGGGGTGGGGAAGTTCAGTTCCTGTGGGGTGAGGCGGGCATGGCACGTGGAAGGGTTGGGCAGTGGGGCTGAAGACAGACAGGACAACTAGGACAGACAGATGGGGCATGTGTGACCCTGCAGCGTGTTCGCATGTATATGTGCATGAGTTGCCCCTTACTTTCCACGTCTCAATCTGACTTTGTGTCTGCTTTTCAACCAACTGAGCAAGGAGTAGTGGTTGAGGAACCTAGGTCTGTTTCCAGCTCTGCCAGGCACTGGCTGGGTCATCTCTGTGTTACTGTTGTACCTGTGTGCTGCAGAGTGTCCAAGGCCTGACCTTCAAGGCCTCTGTGAGCACCTCTGGCTGATGACAGGATGGGGCCTCATGAACTGGGAGGTGAACAAGAGTGTGTTGGGCTTTGATGGGCACCAGGTCAGCCAGTCTCATCGTGGACATGACGTGTGATCATTAACAGCCTTTTTGTGAACATGTTTCAATATACTTGATCACATCCACACACACCTTGAACAGCCTTGTGGTGAACCCTAACCTTAGCCCTAACCCTAACCTGTATGACCACATCCTGCCGTGTGCAACCTCATTGTGGGCATATGCTGATGCACGTGACTCTTGAGAGCCCTGTTATGGTGCTTCCCAGCCAGCAGTAGCCCCTCTGTGAGTACGCTCAACACGTGTGACAGCTGACGTGCTCTTTCCTTCCAGTCAGAGCCCAGTCCCAATCCCAGACTCTACTCTGGCTGTGGTCATAGAAGAAGCCCTTCCTTTGGCCCCCAGAGTGATCCCTGACCTTGTTCATGGACTGGGCCCTGACCCTGTCCTGGACACAAGCTGGGCTCACTATTCCAAGCAGGCATTCTTGACTATATTGTATTTCAGTGTGGGAAGCAGCTACCAAGATAGACTGGGCTGACGTGGTCAGGATTTTCTTTTCCATAATACTTTGGATAAAATAAAATGAACACACATATACGGACAACTCAAAACAAAGGAAAAGGAATCCCCAGGTCTCAAAAATGGAGAAAGAGCTCAAAACCAGGGAGCAGGGGAATCTGATGCTTCCATAGTCCAGGGCAGGGGTCAGGTTCTGAAGCCCCCACAAAGCTTGGATGTGAGTCTTTGGGAAGTGGGAAAGTTGGAACTATGCACAGGAACTAAAATTAGCACCAGAAGAACTAGAAATCAGAGGAGTATGAAAGAGAGTGAAGTAAAATAATAGAATTAAAAGAGCTAAAGAAAGAGAGTAAGATAGAACCACAACACAAAAGAATAAGCACATTTTACAAAGATCCCTGAAGAATTGTTACTGAGACAAAAAACAAAACAAAACAAAACAAAAAACAGTTCCAGATTAAAAAAAAAAAAAATCTGTGGCCAGGATAAACAGTATACTAAATCCAGCTGAAAAAAAGAAACAGAAGGTAAGTCTGAGGAGATTGCTCAGACCAGCACAGGAAAACATGGAGGTGTAGACAACAGAGATCAGTTAGGGGACAGAGGCAGCAAGCACTAGCACCTGCCCATTGGGAGTTCTAGAGGGAAAGAGCAAAAACAAAAGCAATATTCAAACAGTAAATAGCTAAGAATTTCCCAAAAGTGAAAAAAGACGTGAGACGCCAATTTGAAGAAGTTCCAAGTAGGGAAATAAGAACAAGTCTATGTCTAGATTGATCACAGTAAAACTTCAGAATGCCATAGACAAACAGAATTCTTAAAAATTACCAGAGAGAGAAACAGGAGAGGACTGTTGACTGGGAGGGAGCAGTGGCTTAGTGGCAGACTCTGGAAGCAGCAGTGGAAGGCAGAAGACCATGGGGGGACACACTTCTGTTCTCAGAGTCCTAAGGGTCCATTGTCAGTCACAGAGCTGACCTGTGTCACATGGGTCCATAAGCCAGTACGAGGAGGCACCAGGTAGGATGGGTGGGTGGGTCCCTGGAGTCCCCTGCCAGAGGCTGCATGTTTGGGAGGGACCCTCCTAGTTTGCACAAATAGATTTGGGCAACCTGAGCACTATAATCCAGGGAACCAAGGACTCTGCCCTGTGAATTTGGAAGAACTCTTCAGTCTGGATAGGGTTTCTCTGCTGAGTACACTTGTCCTGCCTGTTGTTAAAAAACTCCTGAGCGTCCCTGCCTACAGAAACAGTGGGTGAAAGAGGCATCTCTTCCCCTCTGTTCCAGAAGCCAAAGTTGTTGGGTTTGCTCTGCAGACTCTGGTGGTCCAGAGGAGCTCACTCATGGTATTAGGCTTTTCCTGATCCAAGGCTGGGGGACGACGAGAGGGCAACTTAGCACAGAGCCTCTGCCTACATTTTTGGGCCTGGGATCACAACTTCGGTTGAAACTGGACCCAGCTTCTTCATGGTACTGTGTTCAGAGAAGGGCTAGGCAGCCAAGGGCCCTTGGCAAGTCATCCTGCTCCTGGAGGACAGCTGCTTCAGGAGGCAGCCACTTACCCCCTTCTGACCAGTCCCCGGTGGAAATGCATGGTTTGTGGAAACCGACCAGCAGTCCCTTTTTCTTTGTGATCAGATGTTGGGGTAGGTGCCATGCCGTGTCCTTGTCACTGGCCTGTCTGGAACAGGTTTCTTGCTGAGTACACTTGTCCTGCCTGTTGTTGAAAACTCCTTTTGGGACTGAGGGTACAGCTCAGTGGTGGAGCACTTGCCTAGCATGGCAAGGCCCTGGGTTCCATCCCCAGTCTTACACACACACACACACACACACACAAGCTCTACTTAGCAAAGAATGCTCAGTGGTGACCATCAATTTCAGTGGCCTCTGAAATTGAATTTTTTTGGAGTTTTTGCCTTTTTTCTGAACAAACATTTGACTGGACCAAGTATGGTTTAGTTGTGTACATCGCTGTGTGTGGTCATGTCTGTGTACATATATGTGTGTAAGCATATGGACTCATGGGTGTATGTGAATGTGTGTGCATGTATGTGCATGCATGAATGGACTTTGAGTGTGTATGCATGCTCGCGTGTTCATGCATGAGTGGTCTTGTGAGCATGCTTGTGTGCACATGTGAGTGGACTTGATGTGTATGTGCATGTGTGAGTGGACTTGTGGCCATGTGTGTACATGTGTGAGTGGACCTGTGGGCATGTGTGTGCACATGTGTGCATGTGTGAGTGAACTTGGTGTGTGCATACGTATGTGTATGCATGTACACACATAAGTGTATGTTCCTGCTTGTGGTGGTTTTCTCTTTGTTTCAGGCCATGTACCAACCAGCTGGGCATTTGAGCAGATTTATTCTCATGATAAGAATGGGTAGGCCAGGGCAAGATCTGTGAGGACCTGGTTTTGGAGAGGTGGGAGTTCATAGGAATGAATGTGGAGAATGGGCCCGGGTGCTATGGGATGAAGCCTCCTCTTATCCCCTGTGCTCTGTTTCTTGATTCCAAGCCTCCATTCGGAGAAGAAAAGGGGGTAAGTCATCTGCTTGTGTCCCCAGGCCCAGCTCTGCCTAACACCTGTTGGTGTGTGAGACTGCAGTCCAAGTGTGGGTGGGCTGGAATCCTGGCCTCGCCCAGTTTCTGTTGCCTTCTCCTGGGGGATCTGGTAGGGGCACGGAGAAGGGCTGCGAATGATGGATGGAGTGTCCCCATGGTTGTGACTCTCTGGGATATAATAGGGAGGCACAGCTGTGGGCCCTAGGATTCAGGTGAACTAGGGAATGGGGGAGCTGTGGAGGCAGCCTGGTGGAGAGGAACTGGGATGCTCCCTGGTGGAGTGCATTGTCGGGACAGGGGTTGGGGTGTTCAGCTCTGACTGCATTGCATCTCTTTGCTTGTCCTCTATGGGCTGCCTCTTCCTGGGTTGTGGGCCCTACTCTTGTGCTGGTTGGTTGCAGGGCTGAGCTCAGAGGGGACAGTCCCTTTACAGCTGGGATCTGAGGTTCCCTGCCAGACTCTTGGCTTTGCCACCACCTGGGCCTGGGTACTGAGGTCCAGTATCTGGTGAGCTCTTGGACCTGACTTCTACTGCTGCTTCTACGTCTTGCACAGATGGAAACCAGGCCCAGATGGAAGCTTAAGGTGGCCCTGTGGCCCCAGGCATGTGTCCCTGCACATCCTCTGTGCACCTGGAACCCTTCCATACCCACTGGCCCCCAGCCCAGTTCTCCCTCAGGACCTGTAGTCCTGTGGTCCCTGTGCCCCCAAGGCTCCTCTTGCCTGGATCTGTTGTCCTTTCACGTATTAAACACAGATGACAAGGTCTCCTCCAGGACCCCTTTCTGTGCTTTTGGGGCAGACCAGCAAGCTATTTCTGGGATATTGTGGTCCTGCCATCCAGTGATGTAGTTGGGCTTCCAGGGTGCTGTGCTGTGGCCTATGTCCCTCTCTCAGCTGTGGGGGAGGTGGCAGGAGAGTTGTCACCCTACTTGGGCCCCAGTGTGTCCTGCCCCACACCCAGATGACTCACGTGGGATGTTAATGGGAGTGCCTGGACCTGGTTCCTAGTGGGCTTCATTTCCTTTTAAAAGTATCTTAAATGATTTATTCAAGAGTATGTTTTCTGATTTTGTTGGGAATTTATCCCAACCTCATCATCTTGTCATTTGCAAAATTCTAGTTTCTTTTCCTTTTGAAAGTAATTTTCACTTGGCCCCAGCACCTCACCTCGTGACCCATAATAGTTGCTTTGCTAAACTTTGTGTGCACGCTGCTTTGGGTCTCTGGGATCAGGCTCTCCTGGACCTAGAGAAGCACCTTCTCCAAACCCATAGCCCAGGCGGCAGCACGTCTTCCTTGGAGACGTGCCACCAGTGTTCCACAGGGCTTTTTGCCACGTTCACTTCTGTGGCTTCTGGATAGTGTGGCAGTTAAGACTGCTCTCTTACTGGGCCTGTATCTGGACAGTCTCTCTCTGCCTCAGTTTGCTCCTAGGTAGAGTGAGGTCTGTATGCTTGCTGTGGGAGATAAAGCCTGGCACATGCTGGACATCACCATGGATGGGGGGCAATGGATTTTACCTTTGAAAGGAAATTCTTCAGTCCATTTTAAAAATAAATGGGATGATCCCTCATCCATCAATCCCTCGTCTGGGAGCTGCCCTGTGGGGGAGCTGGTGAAGGCCTGCATACAGCTGGGCTCAGGAGTCATCTGAGGAGACAAGGTGCATTTTGCCTCTGGTGGGCACTCAGCACCTGCACTGGGGCCAGTGGGTTGTGGGCCCCTCTGCAGAGTCTTCCTAGAGTCAGCTGCATGGTACCTGGCTGTGCTCATGCCTGTCGTATCTAAAAAAGGGCCCCAGCTCTGGGCAGTCAGTGTGCAGGGTGGGTCTAGTCTGGGTTGGGTACAGGACACTTCAGGAAGCTGCCAAGGGGATGGCAAGTGGAGCCAGCAGGTGCTATTGGCTGCCACAGCTTGGGGCTGGGAGTAGCTGGAGGTGTCCAGGGTGAGCACGGGAGTTCTTCAGGGGCACGTGAGAGTGGAAAGGCACCAGGGTGAGTGCCCCCTGAGGGTAGGCACAGCCCCTGAGAGATGAGTAGGACCTGGGGACAGGAGCAGCCTGAGGGATGGGTTGGGTTCTGTGCAGCCACTGGAAAAAAGGGCTTGTGTAGCTGTCAGGTGGACTCAAGTGCTGCCCCAGCCCCTTCTGCACCCTGATACAGTCCTGAGTGGGCTCTGAGATAGAGCTGAGTGGTCACCTCACCATAGCTCTGTGCCCTCAGTCACGTTAGTTGAACATTTCCAAATCCTTTTGATAAGCAACAGTACCACTTTTAAAAACAATTCATTTTAATAAGGACAAGCAAACAAAGATTTCCATTTATAACAGACTTGGAGAAAACATACCTAAGGCCTCCTGGTGCATCTGCCTACGGGGCCTTGTTCAGGCATCAGCCCCACATGGGTCTCCCCGACTACTCTGGCTCCCACTGCTTTCTGGTGGGCTGGGGAGCCCCTCAACGAGGAGCATCCTTTACAGCCATCCTGCTTTCCTTCTCATTTCTTAGCACACACCTGGATGGAGCTGCCTCCCCTTGAGTGAAGAAGGAAGATGCTTTGACCTCCTCTTGTGTACTGAACCATTTTTTAGATCCGCAGCCTGAGCCTTGTTCCTAGGCTGTATCTCCCACCTGTCTGTGCATTCATTGATTATTGATTCAGTGGATCTTGTGGACACACGCTTTATATCAGAGTCTGCACAGGGCTGTGGTCCCACCAGGAGCAGCTTGCCTTGGCACAGGTCATGTGCTGAGATTACTCCCAGGAGGAATGGGAGTCAGGGAATAGGGTCTCTAAACGGTTCTGTTCCCCACCCTTGCCCCTTCCTTCATTGTCAGAGTGGCTACCCCTGGAGTGGGACTCACAGGGACACCTGGAGAATTGATGGCAGGCTGGGGGCTGGGTCCTGGGGCCTGATGGACTTGTTCAGGATGCAAGATGTGGGTCTAGGCTGTGAGCCTTGGGCAGTGATGGGCCTGATGATGGTTGGGTCCCAGTGCCATGGTCAGCACCATGGGCCATGCGGGCCTGGGAGGTACAGTAGTGGGATGAGAGGTAGGTTTGGGGACTGAGGTGGTGTCTCCTTCAATGCAGAGAAGCTGGATGAGATCCTGGCAGCTGCTGCAGAGCCAACATTGAGGCCAGACATTGCGGATGCCGACTCCAGAGCAGCCACTGTTAAGCAGCGGCCCACCAGCCGGAGGATCACCCCTGCTGAGATCAGTGTAAGTTGGTTGGGCAGGCATGGGGGTCAGAGGACCATGCTTCCTCTTTTTTTGCATCTCTTCTCTGGAGGTGGGAGGAATACCACACAGCTTCATGGAGACTCTTGGGACCACCTGAGTCCCCAGGATGGCCAGTTTAGTACAGTGGGTCTCACCTGTGGCTGCAGCCTACATACCTCCCACCTCTGTACCACTATAGGACCACCAGACCCCTGTCCTCTGGGGGCTACCACACAGCATGCCCTGTCCGTGCCCACTCTCCACCCCACAGGTGCCTTCTGGACTCTTCCCCTCCTCCAGGCCATGCCTGGGACCCATACCCACCACCACTTGCACTGTCTCTGTCTGCACTGCCCACACAACCTGCTACCTGAGCACAGAGCCAGATCTGATTGCTGGCCCAGGCCATGGGTACCAGTGTGTTGGAGGGTGCATGGGGTGTATCTGGTCTCTGGCTTAGGTGGAGGAGGGGTGGGGCTGATTGGAGCACTGAGGGCCCCAGTGCCCTGGAACCTCCATGTTCCCCCCTCCCCGACCCCCACAGTCATTGTTTGAGCGCCAGGGCCTCCCAGGCCCAGAAAAACTGCCGGGCTCTCTGCGGAAGGGGATTCCACGGACCAAGTCTGTAGGTATGGCTGGGCTGAGGGACTGCATGAGTCTGGGAGGGATGGGGCTTGGCTGGGTGGATTCAGGGTTGGAGGATGTTATCTCTTGCTGCCCCTGGCTTGGATTTCCAGTTCTCTGAGTCCAGCCTCTTCCTGCCCAGCCCAGGAGTTCCATTTATGGACATAAGTACGTGAATCCTTCCCTAGTCTGGTGCCTACTGGGTGCTGCTGGCCCATCTCTCATGTGCACTGGGTGCCCTTCACTCCTCTCCACTGCCCTGGCACCAGTGTTCTTGTCCCCAAATCAGGTATCTCCTATCTTGACTGCTCCCCTGTAGTAGGATCCATGTAAAGGTCCAGTTTACCCTAAAACAGCCTCTCCTTGGATCTCCCCACTACGCCTTACGGTGCTCACTCTCCCCTCACAGAGCCAGGTTTCCTGGAACAGTCACCTATCTTGCCCTGAGCCTGTGTCTGATGAGCTTTCTCCATATCTAAAAGGAAACGACTCCTGCCAGGGTCACCAGTGGCCTCTGGGGAATCTCTCCCAGGGCATGTACCACCAGGCTTCCTCTTACCACTCCGCTGGATTTCTTTGCTCCCTCCTCAGTGAAATTCTCCTCCCATGGTTCTGGGACATTGCTTCCTGGATTTCCCTCCTTCCTCAGCCTGTACCCATTCAGGCCCCACCCCCCGTCTCCAACCTGCCACCTTTAGAACCCGCTCAAGGCCAAATCCTCAGCATCTCTTCCTTCTGCCCTCATCACCTCGGGACCTCATTACCGCCCCTCACCCCAGCCTCCTTCACACCTCACACGTGGCCACCTCCTTGACTCCAGCAGGACTATATCTCCACAGGCATGCAGTCTCCCTCCCCTGCCCACCTGTGCATCTGCCACCCACAGAGCTGCCCATTGTCTGTCCGCCTAGCTGCAGACACCCCACACACACAGTCCTTCCCTACCCAGCATTTTCTGCACGTTTATGCACGTGTTTATTTCATACTCTCAGTAACCATATTGGGGGAACATCATTTATTCAACTGAAGCAAAGAGGATTAAATTGACTTGCCCAAGGCTACACAGCTGTCCTGCCTGTTGCCTCCCATCCACCCTCAAGCCAACCAGCTGCCCAAACTCCAGCGCCTCACCTTCCCCCAGGACCTGTTTACTCTAGTCTGACCGTGGGGGTCTCCAGCTCGGTGGGGAGGATGGGTCAGCTCAGTTCCATATTGGGTGTCAAGGCGCACATCCATATGGAGCTGACTGAGGAGCTCCAGCCACCCTTGGGCGTCACAGAACTCTGGGGGCAGTTTTGAGCTTAGAATGCAGGGTAAGTGGAAGTTCCCAGGGGACAATGGAGCAAATTGCTGACAGACGCCAGTATGTAAAAGACATGGGTGTATGGCAAGGTCCTTTATGGACTGCTGAGGATCATTTCTATACCTGGGAGAGTGGGGAAGGTTAGTGAAACTGCAGCTACTTTGGAGCCAAGAGGTGCTCCTTCTTGTCCTCCTTGGCCTAAGCCCTGGGCATTCTCTGTTGTTTCTTTCTTCTCTGCCTCACTTGATAATTTGGGATGGGTTGCCTCCTGACACGTCTTAAGCTTTGCCCAGTACAGGCCCTTTTGTCCTGCACCTGGACCACAGCTTTGTTCTCATGACCTCATGCCCCTCTCTGCCTTACATCCATCCCTCTGGCAAAGGGGTCTTTTTGCAGCACAGCACAGGCAGTACTATACATTCTTCAGCTTAATCCTCTGTGGATTCCTTATTGTCTTGGGGCTCTGGGCACCAGCACTGGCCCTCTCCATTGTCACCTCCCTCTGACCTGGGTCTTACAGTGCTTGCTACTCTTCACCTGCTCTCACTCTGCCTGGATAGCATACCCAGTTGCAGAACCAATCACTGCAGGTCCAACCTTGGGCATCTGCTCTGTAGGCCCTGAGCCTCCTGGAAGGCCTGCCAGCTCCTCCTACTGATGCCTGCTGTGCTCTGTGAACAAGTGAACTAACAGGTGCTCATCTTAATCCCCCATGGCCTGCCTTTAGTTGCCAGTATGAGCACTGTCTATATTGTGTGGCCATGGGCTCATGGTGTGACCCTTAGAGCCTCAGGACCCTAACCTGTTAACGTGGAGAACACTGGTCCTCCCCCAGGACCGCTCAGGCTCACCAGTAGGCTGTTCCTGCTGGAGCTCCAAGTGGGCACACGGGCTGCTCAACAGCTGCTAACAGTGACAGATCAGACCCTGCACTTGAGGCTTGCAAACGAGTGTCTAGGAAATGCTCTTGCTACAATTGGGGCAGACAGGCATCAGAACAGACCCCATTCTGTGCAAAGGCAAGTGACTTTTCTTCACCTAACAGAATTTGGCATGCCATTAGCATTAAATCTCCCTTTTTCATCTTCACTTGTCACTGCCGCCTCTACACCTGGAGGTGCACTAGTTCCTCCTGTGGAGCTCCATCTAATGCACTCTTGGGGTGCTCATCATGTGTGCATGTGTTGTGCAGGAAAGCAACCGGGGAGATCACAGACCGTGTCCAGCAGTGGGAAGGAAGGCAGAACTAAAAATGATGATGATACTTGGCCACCTTCCAAGGGTGCTGCTACCTGTCCTGTCCAGCCCAGCACTGTAAACCTTCAGTGACCCTGCAGTGGGTGGAAACTCCTCCTGAGACTAAAATTCCTGGAGGTGACTGATAGAGCTGGAACTCAAGCCTAGTCTGCAGCAGAAGCCTACCCTGGCTATACCTGACCTGACAGAGCCATTACGCCTGGCTGGATGCAGTGTGGTGTCGGAGGCCTTGCTGGCAACACTGTACTGCAGTGGCAGGGGAGGATCTGGTCAGAGCAGGCATCTTACCTTCTAGTGACTTCTTAACTGTTGACCAAGCCCCAAATGTGTCTAGGCACAGAGCATACCAGACTTGGTGTGTTGGTGTGCAGCTGCCCACCCCTTAGGCCGGGCCACCCAGCACATGCAGCCTCACGGCACACACCTGTGGGTGTCCACATTATGTCCCAGAGGACATAGGAGATTGTCAGGTTCTAGCTAGAATCCTAATGGTGTCTACTGGTAGAAGAAGGGGCTTCCTTTTAAGCTTACATAAGCCCATGAGAAAGTAGGCTCAGAGAGGCTGGCCTGGGGTCACACAGCCAATAAGGGCTAATATGGAAACATGCAGAGTGCTTGACCTACAGTTCCATTTAAGTCACATACCCATTACTGCCTCTACCAAACCTTACTGAAGTTCAGCCACTGTGTCTACTGCCTCCTAGCAGCCCCATCAGGCCCATCCATACTCCACTGTCCCTCTGCCAGATGCATGGTGCTCTCTGCCACAGTTTTGTCCCTCATCTGCAGCAGGGCTGCACTCCCACCCCTGGTTGCCATCCCGGCCACCCACAGGCCAAGCCTGTTCCATTGCAGGTGTTTCTGGGACTGCTCTCCTCAGTTTTGGATGGGAGCCCCTATACCAGGCCCCCTTCCTTCACCTGGGTGGGCCACCCCTACAGGCCTGAAGTGTCTTTTATGGTCTGAATGGTCTTGTGTGTGTGTGTGTGTGTGTGTGTGTGTGTGTGTGTGTGTCTGCAGGCATGGCAGGTCTTGGCTTCAGGCAGGGAGGCTTACGTTCTGTCCCAGAGCCTTTATCGGGGGCTGGACTGAGTACTGTCCTGGGCCCTAGCCCTTCCTACTTGTGCAGGACTGGGTGTCCCAAGATGAGCCCAGACTGGTCTCTCGCTCAGAGTCCCTGTTGTGGGCTTCCTGCATCATCCCTGGTGTCCTGCTGGCCCTGACCTGTCCTCCTGAGTAGGGTGGACTCGGGGTTTGACCAGCCTCCATGGGAGGGGACCCCACAGTCTCCAGGGGCATCTCTGAAGGCACCGCGCCCAGGGCGGTCTCACCAGACCCTTCCATCCGCAGGGGAGGATGAAAAACTGGCGTCCCTACTGGAAGGGCGCTTCCCGCGGAGCACATCGATGCAGGACTCGGGGCGCGAGGGGCGCGGCATCCCGCCCCCGCCACAGACCGCGCCTCCGCCCCCACCGGCGCCCTACTACTTCGACTCTGGGCCGCCCCCTGCCTTCTCGCCGCCACCCCCACCCGGCCGAGCCTACGACACGGTACGCTCCAGCTTCAAGCCAGGCCTGGAGGCGCGCCTGGGCGCGGGAACCGCCGGCCTCTATGAGCCAGGTGCACCCCTTGGCCCACTGCCCTATCCTGAGCGGCAGAAGCGCGCGCGCTCCATGATCATCTTGCAGGATTCGGCGCCGGAAGCGGGCGACGTGCCCCGGCCTGCGCCCACGGCCACACCGCCGGAGCGCCCGAAGCGCAGGCCGCGGCCACCGGGCCCCGACAGCCCCTATGCCAACCTGGGCGCCTTCAGTGCCAGCCTCTTCGCGCCATCCAAGCCGCAGCGCCGCAAGAGCCCTCTGGTGAAACAGCTGCAGGTGGAGGACGCACAGGAGCGTGCGGCCCTGGCTGTGGGCAGTCCTGGCCCGGTTGGCGGCAGCTTTGCCAGGGAGCCGTCCCCGACGCACCGCGGGCCCCGGCAGGGTGGCCTCGACTATGGCGCGGGGGACGGCCTGGGGCTCGCGTTCGGGGGCCCAGGCCCAGGTCCAGGCCCGGGCCCTGGCAAGGAGCGGCGACTTGAGGAACGGCGTCGCTCCACAGTGTTCCTGTCTGTGGGCGCCATTGAGAGCAGCCCTGCCCAGTGTGGACTTGCCATCTCTGCAGCCCTCCCGCTCCATAGACGAGCGTCTCCTGGGGGCCGGCCCCACCACCGGCCGCGACTTGCTGCTCCCTTCCCCTGTCTCTGCCCTGAAGCCATTGGTCAGTGGTCCGAGCCTTGGGCCCTCGGGCTCCACCTTCATCCACCCGCTCACTGGCAAACCCTTGGACCCTAGCTCACCCCTGGCCCTCGCCCTGGCTGCCCGAGAACGGGCTCTGGCTTCACAGGCACCCTCCCGCTCCCCGACACCCGTGCACAGCCCTGACGCAGACCGCCCTGGACCCCTGTTCGTGGATGTACAGGCCCGGGATTCGGAGCGAGGGGCCTTGGCCTCCCCAGCTTTCTCCCCGCGGAGCCCAGCCTGGATTCCTGTGCCTGCCCGAAGGGAGGTAGAGAAGGCCCCTCGGGAGGAGCGGAAGTCACCCGAGGACAAGAAGTCCATGATCCTCAGCGTCTTGGACACTTCATTGCAGCGGCCTGCCGGCCTCATTGTTGTGCATGCCACCAGCAACGGGCAGGAGCCCAGCAGGTTGGGAGCTGAAGAGGAGCGCCCCGGCACCCCGGAGCTGGCCCCAGCACCCATGCAGACTGCGTCTGTGGCAGAGCCCCTGCCTAGCCCCCGGGTTCAGCCCCCTGGCAGCACCCCAGCAGACCCTGGACCTGGCCAGGGCAGCTCAGAGGAGGAGCCAGAGCTTGTGTTTGCTGTGAACCTGCCGCCTGCCCAGCTGTCCTCCAGTGATGAGGAGACCAGGGAGGAGCTGGCCCGCATTGGGCTGGTGCCACCTCCTGAAGAGTTTGCCAATGGAATCCTGCTGGCCACCCCACCCCCCGGCCCGGGCCCATTGCCCACCACGGTGCCCAGCCCGGCCTCAGGGAAGCCCAGCAGTGAGCCGCCCCCTGCCCCTGAGTCTGCAGCTGACTCTGGCGTGGAGGAGGCTGACACTCGGAGCTCCAGCGACCCTCACCTGGAGACCACAAGCACCATCTCCACAGTGTCCAGCATGTCTACCCTGAGCTCAGAGAGCGGGGAACTCACCGACACCCACACCTCCTTCGCTGATGGACACACTTTTCTACTCGAGAAGCCACCAGTGCCTCCCAAGCCCAAGCTCAAGTCCCCGCTGGGGAAGGGGCCGGTGACCTTCAGGGACCCGCTGCTGAAGCAGTCCTCGGACAGCGAGCTTATGGCCCAGCAGCACCATGCCGCCTCTGCTGGGCTGGCCTCTGCCGCTGGGCCTGCCCGCCCTCGCTACCTCTTCCAGAGAAGGTCCAAGCTGTGGGGGGACCCCGTGGAGAGCCGGGGGCTCCCTGGGCCTGAAGACGACAAACCAACTGTGATCAGCGAACTCAGCTCCCGCCTGCAACAGCTGAACAAAGACACGCGCTCCCTGGGGGAGGAGCCAGCTGGTGGCCTGGGTGGCCTGCTGGACCCTTCCAAGAAGTCGCCCATCGCAGCAGCTCGGTGAGCAGGGCAATGTGGGGAGGGACCTGTCCCTGTCTCCTGTTCCTCTTGTCCACTCACAGACCCCTCTGTTCCTCCTCATTCTGTCCCATCTCACCTGTCCCCCACCCCAGTTAGCCATCTCTTCGTCTAGTCTTGCTTTGTTTTCTGAGATAGAAGGCCCTTTAGGACTGCTGGTCTCCATGACCCTGTTGGTGCTGGCCGTGGGGCATGAGCATGTCCAGAACCCCAGCTGTTTGGCTTTTTTTGTGGCCTTGTGTCTGCCAGCTTATGCCTCCACTCCTGTCCTCATGGGTGGTGTGGCTGTCCCAGGAAACTGGTGCCATCTGTCCTGGGCTGCCGCCTGCTTTGCTTCTTTTTGAGGCCTGTAGCACCCTGGCACCTTTTCTTTTGGGGACCAGCCACTAACTCCTATTTTCTGCCCAGAAATATTTTTCTCATGGTACTCCCTTAAACACAGACTCCTGTGTGTGATTTTTAAAGTGCATTAAGAAGATAGGTGGGGTCGTGCCATCTGCCCTCTCACCTCCTTCCCTTTCTTGTTCTCTGTCCTGCACCCCAGCATGGGGTTACAGGGAGGGGCTGAGCTGGGGGCTGGGTGCCACTGAAGTTGTTGCCACTCTGTCTAGAATCCCTGGGCTGGGCCCCCATGGGTTGCATGTGTGCTGGTTCAGCTGACCAGCCTCTTGTCTGCCTTTCTCAAGCTTTTGCCTCTGTGCCCCAAGGTCCCCTCAGCCCAGGTTTGGGTGGGGTGCTCCTTCCTGACTCCTTTCTGCCTTGAAGACCACCCAAGTGGGCACCTTGCTGGCAGTTGTGGACGGCAGAATCCACAGTGTAGTGAGTGGTGCACAGCTTGGTACTGCAGGCGTCACTCTTAAGGGCTTGTCCATCCTGCCTTTTTCCAGTTTAGGATCCAAAAGATAAATGGGGACTTGGGAAGCTCATGGTGCCTCTCCTAAGGGGTCAAAGAATGCTGCTTCCAGCACTTATCATCTGGAAGTTTGCTCTGGAGCCTCGTACCCTTTCAACCTCTTCCAACTCCCAGCCAAATCTGAAAGCCTCTTTCCAGCAGTGCAGTGTGCAGGGTATCCTTAGAGTGGATGCAACAGGTGTGGATCAGTCAGGATGAGTGCAGGACCAGATCCTTGAGGATAAGGGGGTCTCCTGACCCAGGCCTCTCCTCCCTCTCTGCTTCTCCTTCTCCTGCCAGTCTCTCTGTTCCTCTCTTCTTCTTGGTATCAATGAAGGTAAAAGCTGTTTACAGTGCACTGCATAGTGTCTGGTCCCATACAGGCCATCAATAAACATTTCTTAAGTGAATAGAAGAGAGAAGCCAAATGCAAGTGCTATCTTTTGTGGCGTAGGACACATTTCATGGAAAGACAGACAGAGGGGCTTAAATCTATTGGATGTCCAGCTCCTGCAGTCAGGCTCAGTGAGCCCAGTCCCTCTTATGGGTTCTGGCTCCCATCAAGTAGTTGGCAGCAGGGCCAGATCTAGTGGTTCCTCAGCCAGAAGCTTCCAGCATGTTCCTTCTCTAGATTCATTCTCCCATTGTGGTCTTTGGCTTCTCCTCAGTTGGGTTAAAGTACTCTTAGCCTGAGACTCTGTGTTTTGCCAGGCCTGGGTGGGGAAGGCAAGGTCAGAATACCAGCACTTCCAACACTTCCTTTTTTTTTTTTTTTTTTTTTTTGTAGTGCTGGGGATTGAACCCAGGGCCTGTGCTTGCAAGGCAAACACTCTACTAACTGAGCTATATCCCCAGCCTCCAACCCTTCCATTTGTCTTCAGGCTTTGGAAAGTGGGCAACTTTTCTCTGTAGTTCCTGCAAAATTCTGGCCTTTGCCTGGCTTCTAGTAGCCAGGCTTTCCCATTGATCACTGGGGTCATTGGCTAGTCATGAGTGGGGTGGCAATGGGAATGGGGTGGGGGTTGGGGTGGAGCCAGCCTACCTGGCAAACAGGAGCTGAGACTGAGGGGCGGTTACTCTCCAGGGAAAGTCAGCTGCCGACCAGTCCTAAAACATCCTAGAACAGCAGGCATTCATTATGTTGCGGCCTCAGCATCCTGCTGCTTGTCTGACACTGGCTCAGAGCCCTCAGATGGCCCTGGAGTTCCACCCTCACCAGACCACATCTCAGCTCTGTTTTCTAGAGCAGACCACTTAGACTCTTGGACCTTCTGCCCCTCACATTACCAGAAATGGGTCTGGTAATGATTGGAACTCCCAGGCTGCCCCGAGGGTGGGCATGCTGAATCATGAATCGAGCTGGGATGTGGTGGGTCCTCGCACACACAAGCTGGTGTCACCTCATCCTCACCAGCACCCAGGCACCCCAGCAGGCACTGAGGTTAATTGCTAGAGGCCTTTGTGGGAAGGCGCTAGAGAATGTCATATCACATTATTTCATTTTCACAGCGATTCTGTTAGATGAACAATAACATAATCTCCATTTTGCAGACCATCAAACAGGTACGAGAGTCACTCCATCCAGTAAGTATGGTATGTCTGACCCCAGGTCCATTCTCTGTGGAAACCTGGAGCTCTGTCCTTAAGCCCCTTCTGATGAAGCACTAGGGTTATGCTCAGCAGTCTCCTCACACACAAGTGGACGGCATGTTCACTGCATAGCATGAACATATCAGACATGCCTACACATATCAGACATGTGCAACAAACAGCACCCAGTGTTATCTGCTTGCCCAACCGCACTAAAATACCCAGGGCACTGGCTGTGCCCTGGCTCCTATCCCTTCTTGCCTCTTCATTCCCCTCTGTTCTGCCCACTTATTCTTGGGCTCCTTGATGTCAGAGCTGGGAGAAAACATAGCCCTTTGAAGTGAACCTCACTGTCTACCATGACCTCTGTGCATCTGGTTGCGGGCAGGGGGCTTAACACAGGACACCTGTGGCCGTGTTTGTGTCCAGTCCTATTTTGGGTCTGATCTTCTGCATGGCCCATCTAGACCATGTGTTGGCTATTGTTCTGTAGCCAGTGGTGACTGGAGTCTGGTATTCTTTTCTTACTTAGGAATGAAACTGCTAGTGAACTGCCTGTTAGAGAAGTGTCCAAAGTGTGGGAAGTTCTGACATCCAGGCATGACTGCTTCTTTCCCAGGTTCTATTCTGGCAGAGGTCCTAGGGCAGCAGCCAAAACCACCTTCAGGGTCACACACCTGAGCCATGTCCCTTGTTCCCTGTATGGTCCCTCAGTTTCATCCCCCAAACTCATCTCTTCTCTCCCTTGGTGGATACTATGAGGAAGGAAGCACCCCTTTCCACTGCCTTCTGCAGGAAGACAGTCCAGGCTCTGATGTTCTTTAGCCACAAGGTTTGCATCAACCTGAGATCTTTCTGGGCAAGTTAAGCTATCTTGTATATTATGAAACCAAAGTTAAGGAACTTGAGGAAAGGGACCAGATTGTTTGCTCTGGGCCACCCTTGATTTTCAGGTGGCAGTTGGAGGATGCATTACCCTTGGTTTGCCCCTGGGAGTCTAGGACTATGGGCCTCTGGGACACACCCACCCTGGTCACCCATCTCTGTGCACTGCCTTCAGACCTCACCCTGCCCGACAGACCATTTGTCTGCTCAGCCCCATGCCCAGTTAAGACTGTATTTACACGCTGATTCAGACCGGATTCAGAGCTCCACCACTGGTGGTGGGCCTCTTCTTGCCTGTCTGTCTTGAGGCCTACACTGCCTCTGAACTCACTTTTTCTTCCAGGGCCCATGCTTGGACCTGAATCCCACATGTGGTCTAAGACCACAGCACACTGCTCTGTTCCCCTTGGTCATCAGTTTTATACCTCTCTGACCCTTTTATTTGGTTTTATAGAAAAAGTTCACGGTGAAATAACTTTGAATACACAAATGTGAAGTTTCTTTATGGCAATACCTTTCAGTGCCTTTGATCAGCTATGTGGAGGAGGGCACAGCATCCATGTTCTCTAGACCTGCTAGGGTCACTGATCAGACCTCACCGGAGTCCCCCTTTCCTCAGGATGGCCGAGAGTTCCTGCCTACTAGCAGGACAAAACCCTGCCTGCTTGGGTGACCACACTCACAGTTGCCTCCAGGACAGTCAGGCACTGGGGCCAGAATGCAGTGTCCCTGCAGGCCATATGCAGGTAGGGCAAGTGTCCATCCCCGAACCTGGAACTCTGCTGGGCACAGAAGTGGTCACAGAGGAGGGGACATGGTGACACTGGAGTTGTGAACAGGCCCAGGTGGTAGGAGTAAGGCATCTGCAGCAGAAGTTCTGGAGTCCTGTTTGCTTCTGTGCTCCTACTGCAGATTATTTCCCTTAACAAGGCCCCTACTCATGAGGCTATAAGGCCTAGACCTACCCCATGTGAGTGCAGGAACAGAAAGCCCGAGGTGGAGGCCAGGCCACAGTGTGGACTCCTTCTTGCCATTGGTACCAAGGGATCCACAGAGGTGGGCAGGCCTGGGCAGGAGATGCTGCATTATTTTTATGATATTTTTTCAGTGCATATTGTATTCCTGGCTTTGTGCCAGGTACCAGGAATCAAGCCTAGTGAAGAAGTGGGGGGCTGGGACTCAGTGCTGGAGTGTCTTCCTGGCATGAGGCCCTGGGGTCAATCCTAAAAATCAGTGGTGAAAGGTCCTGCGATGATAAGTCTGGAACAGAGAAGACCAACGAGGAGGACCCAGGGTAAAGTTAGGAGTCAGTGACTCGTCAGCCACATGGGTGAGAAGGTGGGGAGCTGACAGTGGCTTCTAGGCTTCTCATGTGGGAGAGAGGGGGTATCAATCACTGAGGTGGGGTGGGGAGCATGTTACCAGACTCCAGTAGAGGTGGGGCCTCATGTGACATTCCTGGGCACATCAGTCATAGCAAGCAGTGACCCAGAGAAAACATAGACCATTAAAAGCAGGGAACAGAAACCCATCCAGGAGGAGACTGAGGAAAGGGTGTCTCTGAGGGACTTGGACAAGCAGGTCAGCTGCTGACAGCTGGTGACTATCAGGGGGAAGCGGGAGGCCTCAGCTGGCCAGGAGTCACTGTGGACAGTGGACAAGATCCAGACACGAGACACTGGGGGCTGTGGATGCTTACTTTGCAAGCTGTCCTCTGGAGGGAGACTGCTGGCTGCACCTGGTGAGGTGTTGTGGCCTAGAGCCCTTTGGGGTGCAGTGACTGGAGCCTGGCCAGGGAGGTGATCAGACAGCTACATGTGCCAGTGGACAGAAACGGACTGTGGAGGTGTATGGAAACCCCTGGAAGTCAGATGTGGATACTGCTGGGGTTTCTGCCCTGGCAGTGAGGTGGGCAGCACTCATCCCCCAGAGGAGGGCACAGAGTACACTCCCAAGCCCTGGGTGGCCGGCCATGCCCTCCCATACTCTGGGGCTTTGGAGGGCACAGTCTTCCTTGGGCTTTCCTTCCGGGCTTCTTGATGTGCCCAGCTTGTGTGGGACCAGTGCTCCTTGGTCTCTTGGCCTGCAGCCCCTGGGCTCCTTGAGCCAAACTGCCCTTGACTGAGGCTGCCTCATCACCCCTGCCAGGCAGGAGGGCTTCAGTGCTACCCAGACAGGCATGGTTTGCTCTGCCCTCCTCCAGCCTTCCTGGGCAGGGTCTAGTTGAACCTCTCACTGCACTGCAGATTGGCTGCGCTGTGCCTATCTCCACTGTTCAGCCAGGGTCCCCCCCCCCCCCCCCGTGGCAGTACACTTCTGAGACTCCAGGTACACCTGACATCACAACAACACAAAAACCTATCCCTTGGGATGAGGCCTGGGCAGGTGTCTGTCCTGTGATGCAGGTGCTCTGGACAGGGTCAGTGAGTGAGTTTGGGGGTGGGAGGCAAGGTGCATATTTCTGGTTCTATTCCTCTGAGTAACCACAGCCTGTTCTCACAGGTATGATTCCTTCATAGTCTCAACCAGCACTGCACACACAATCACCACCCTAAGGAACCCTGCTGCCACCTAAAGTGCAGGTGGCTCCCTCAGGCCAGGTACTATAGGACCAAGTGAGCATTTCTTCTGGTGGTTTTGCCTGTTCCCTGTGCCCACCTCAGGTGCTTCTCAAGCCCTTGTTTTCTGGGGGCATAGTCTAGCCCCTTCAGGGAGCTCTGCTATGGGTCTGAGCAGTTGGGAGGAGACAATAAAGACAGGCTGAGGAAGAGACAGCTAGTGGGAGGGGTGTAAGTGAGGTTGAGTGGGAAAGAGATCTCCAGAGAGGGCCTGGCCTTGCACAGGTGGAGATGAAAAGTGAAACCTGCTTTAAGGGCTGGAATGAGGAGGGGGCCATGCAGGTGCAGGACAGGTGCTGGAAATTTTGTGTGGTTCGGACAAAAGGTGGACTCCCAACCCAGAGGAGGAATCCTTAGGCCAGCCTGGGTTGGGGACAGGCATTGGAGCGGGGGATGACAGAGGCCAGTCAGATAGCAGAGAGGATGTCAAGGGACTGCACCACTAAGTGCCTGCTAAACAACACTGTGTCTGCACTGCATTAACAAGAGCACCAGGGAACAGCTCCTGTGCAGGCAGGTCGGGTGCACTCTGATCTGCCAAGCCCACCTGCACTTTCAGGTCCCACGTAGGTGCCTCCCCTCCCCCAGCACCTCCAGGGTAGCTGAGCCCTACTCCCAAGTGCCTCCCTGCGCAGGGTCTCTGGTAGGGGTCCCTGCACCTGGCTGCCCATTGTGTGGTTGTGACTGTGGGCCATGTGGGCCTGGCCTGCTAACACTCTCTCTCATTGCTCTCTCCTGCCCATCTGCATGTGGCTGCTCTGTCTAGCTGCGCGGTGGTCCCGAGCGCCGGCTGTGTAAGTGAGCATGCCCATCCCATGCCTCTCACAGTCCATGTGCTGTGCCTAGCTGCCCAGGTCTGCTCTGCATGGCTGCGTGGGGCTTTGGTGCCACTGGAAGCCCCTGAGGAATGGGGATGTGGGAGTGGGTTTGCTTTGGAGCAGTCACCCCAGGCAGGCCTCCTGTCATGGTCAGGTTGAGGCAGGGCTAGAGGTCCCCGGTCCTGGCAGATGAGGAAGTGAGGTGCCATCTGTTCTTGTATGTGTTTGCGTGTGAGCTGCTGAGCCCCTGCCACTGCTGCATGTCTGCAACCTGAGTGGGTACCATAGCTGTCATGAGCTGTCACGTGCAGGGAGGCTGCCTGTGTGTGTTGGTGCACTGCTGCCTCACACCTGCACACACTACCCTGCGTGGGCGTTTGTCCCCAGTGTCATGGACCTGTTCAGTCTTTGACTACACCCAGCCTTTTCCATGATCCGCTGTCCCTGAAGCTAAACAGGTTCTCTGGTTCTCCTCAGGGGAACAGACCTATGTGGGGGGCGTGGTGAAGGCTACTGTGAGTCTTGCCATCTAGGACACCTATGGATGCCCAGAGCCAGTGTTGGAGGCTGGCAGTGAGGGGGGCAGCTGGCTCTTGGCGTGAGCAGCTGTCTTTCCTTGGTGGGCTGCTCTTGGTGTCTCCACGGAGTATGGGGAGGAGGGCATCAGTTTTACGCCTCATATGCCAGCCAGTCTAGGGGTCCCTGAGAGCAGGACCCTGACTCTGACCTTTGGGCCACGCAAGAGGACTAGGATAACTGTAGGATATTCTCCCCAGCCACAGTCCTCCGGGCCCCTCGCCCCACTCCCCTCTGCCTGCCCCACTTTACTTCACCCCCTCACCTGGCCCTGACCCCCTCTCCCTCCGCAGGCTCTTCAGCAGCCTCGGTGAGCTGAGCACCATCTCAGCGCAGCGCAGCCCCGGGGGCCCGGGCAGCGGGGCCTCCTACTCGGTGCGGCCCAGCGGCCGCTACCCCGTGGCGCGACGCGCCCCGAGCCCAGTGAAGCCCGCGTCGCTGGAGCGGGTGGAGGGGCTGGGGGCGGGCGCGGGGGGCGCGGGGCGGCCCTTCGGCCTCACGCCTCCCACCATCCTCAAGTCGTCCAGCCTCTCCATTCCGCACGAGCCCAAGGAGGTACGCTTCGTGGTGCGCAGCGTGAGTGCGCGCAGCCGCTCCCCTTCGCCGTCACCGCTGCCCTCGCCTGCGCCTGGCTCAGGCCCCGGCGCCTCGGGCCCGCGTCGGCCCTTCCAGCAGAAGCCGCTGCAGCTCTGGAGCAAGTTTGATGTGGGCGACTGGCTGGAGAGCATCCACCTAGGCGAGCACCGCGACCGCTTCGAGGACCACGAGATCGAGGGCGCGCATCTGCCCGCACTCACAAAGGACGACTTCGTGGAGCTGGGCGTCACGCGCGTGGGCCACCGCATGAACATCGAACGCGCGCTCAGGCAGCTGGAAGGCAGCTGACGCCCTACCCCCACTCCCGCTCCAGCTGCGCCCTGCGGGCAGGGCCCCTCACCCCAACCCCGGGCCGCGGGCTCGGCCCGCCCCCTACGACGGCGCCCGGGCCAGGAATGTTGCATGAAACGTCCCGTTTGCTGTTGCTCGGAGACTTGCCCTGTACATTGCTTAGTGCCCTCCCCTGCCCTGCTGCCGAGCCCCACCCAGCACACAGAAAGGGCGCGGACCAGGGAGGCTGGGGCAGGAGTTGGTTGGGGGTGGGGTGCTCTGGCCTGACCACCACCTTCACAGCTCCGGGTGGCCATTCTCCCAGAGGGGGAACCTAGTCCAGCATGCGAGGTCAGGACACGCCTTGGTGACTCGGGGGGAGGGGGGAGACATTGGGGTTCTAGATGGGGGCCAAGGAGCCCCCTGTTTTGCATATTTTATTCCACTCTATATTTGGAACGAGAAAAGGAACAAATATCTCTGTCCGTAATAGTTCCCGTCCCCTTTCCCCCAGCCCTCCCGCTGGTCCCACCGCAGCTGCCCAGTCTTCCATCTCCGGCCCCTCACTGCCACCCCATCCGGGGCAGGGGACACTCCAGCTGGTCTGGGGTTGGCCAGGGTCCTGGCGGCCCACCCAGGGGCCCCAGCTCGGCTCCCTTCCCTTGCTGAGCTATAGTGTGCCCCACCCACCCTTCAGGTGCTGCTCGGGGGCGGGGGGAGGGGGGCAAGGGCTGCAGGCTTCAGGTCCTGCTGGGCAGCAGCAGGGCCGGGTGGCCTGGGACCATCGCCCTGGGGCTGGGGCTGGGCCCTAGCACTCCACCCCTAGCCATCTTCCTCACAGGGTCTCTCCTCAAGAAGGGGTCTAGAATCCCTTCCATGTTCTTGGGCAACTACAGCAGAGAAGCCTCCCTGCCTTGGACCCCAAAGTCTCCTGTTCTTGCCCTGTGTGTGTGCACACCTGTGTGCACGTGGGAGCCCTGTGTGTGCCCGATTGTGGAGTGGCCCCCAGGGGCTGCTGTCGGCTGGTGTGGGGGCTGTGGAAGTGTGTGATGGTGTGTGCCTGTGAAGCACCCTGTCTCCTCTTCCAAAGAAAGTCAGGCCTGCTTGCCCCTGGGCCCTGCTGTTTGCCCAGCCTGTCCTTCCAGAGCCTCCCCCAGCCTGAGTGGGGTTCTTTGCTGAATTCCTGCTGCTTGAGGAGGCCCAAGGGCCCCCTGGAGGCAGTGCCCCTCTTTGGGCTTCTGAGGGGATCGTGGGGTCCCCTAGAGTCATGCCACCACAGGCCCTGGGGAGAGTCAGAGACCCCTGAGGGTGCCCCAGCCCCCCTACTGTGACTCCTCACACTCAGCAATGGCCTGTGGGGTGGGGGGCCTGGGGCGTTTTTAAACCTAGGGTTTGGAGTCTGGACTAAGCTCCATCCACGTCACTCACAAGTTTCTGTTTATATTTCTAGCTTTTTTTAATAAAATAAAAAAAAAAAGAAAACAGAAGTTTTCACAGCCCAGGGGCCTGGCACGCCGGTCTGTGCCTGCCCCTCCCTGGCCCACCGGCCCCATTCCCTGGGCTCAGTCACACCCACTAACCCTCTCACCAACAGACCAGGTCACACACAGCAGCAGTCACTGTAACAGACTGCCACATACACACTCAGTCTCACACTCACCTGTGGGTTTTGGTTCCGTTCAATTTGGGTTTTTAACTTTACAGGGTCAGTTCCGCTTCACCCCTCCTTTTGTATGGAGTTCCATCCAGGGGCTTTCACCCCCTGCTCCAGTCCTGAGGCCTCCTGACCCTGACGTTGTGATACACCCCACAGAGATCTATGTTTCTTATATTATTATTATTGATAATAATTATTATAATATTATTATGTAATAAATTTATAAGAAATGAAGCCATGTTCCACTTGCCTGTTTGAAGGGATGTTGGGGGACAGAGTCTGTCTCTGACCCTTAGGTCACACAGACTCACAGCCTTGACCACGTGCTGATGACTGAGCTATGTCTATGACTCAGGCCTCTGCTGGCTTCCCTGCCCATTACCTGGCTTCTGCCTGGTCTGCTGGCCTCCCGTCCAGCAGCTCACTGAGCGGTGCGGCTCCTGAGCTCAAGTCTGGTGGTCCTCTGTGATCTCTGCCACTTTTTATTTTTTATTTTTTGGTTCTGTGGATCAACCCCAGGCTTCATGCCTGTTAATCTCGTGCTTTGCCACTGAGCCACACCCCATTCCCTCTGTCATGATCTCAAATCTAGGGTTTAAAGTCTCCAGTGCCATTGTTTATAACATCTGCAGTTCTTGATTTTAAGTCCTCTCTGCTCCTCTCCCTGTCCGTGCAGGCCTGCTGCACATGGCCCGGCCCTCTTCCTCCCATGGCTGGGGCGCTGGTCTCCATTCCTGCCCCTGCTCGCTAGCAACAGACTGTCTTTTGAAGGAAGGCATGTCCCCTCACACCTCTGGTGGCCTGCCCCTCCCTTTCAGGCCCCACTCCACTCCTGTAGCCCATCCTGTGGCTCAGATCATGACTGCCATTCCCCCTCCTGTGTGGGTTGCCCACCGTCACCACCTTTGTAGGTTGAACTGGGTCCCTTCTTTCAGGAAGCCCTCCTTCCCTGGCCCTCACTCTGCATCCTCATAGCCCTGGCACCATCTCAAATTAGAGGAAGCTGGTGCTTCTCACCTTGGATCATCCCCCTAGGGACGAGCACCTCAGGGATGTGAGGTAGGCCTCGGGTGCACAGCCAGCTACCACTGGCCAATAATGCGTCAAGGGAGACACAGCCTGTGTGGCATCTGGTGTGTGTGTTGGGGGGCAGCTCATGAGTGGGGGGGGCGCTCCTGGACAAGAGGGAACAGAAGATGAGAGTTGAGTGGGTAGGCAGTCCTACTGCGTGGGAGGGTGGAAACCTGGGTTGAGGCTCAGCTGTGATGTGTCTGAGGGCAGGGGTTTCAGGGGGCAGTGAATTCTGACCCTCAGCCAGCATGAAAATAACAGACTTACACCTGACTCAGGGGTTGATGGTAAGACTTGGGGAGGAGCCAGCCAACCAGGAAAGCAGGAAGGTCCTGTGAGGAAGACCAAAGCTGGAGGTGGGAGAGAGGGGCTCTTGTCACACTCCTGGTAGAGGAGCAGCCTGTTTGTCCTCTGATAGGCTGGCAAAGCTCACAGTGAGGTGCAGGAGGTAGGTGTGCTCCCTATGTAGGTGAAGCAGACAAGAGCTCCTGACACTCTTGCAGGGGAGGGAAAACGTTTTAACATCTGGAATGTGTTGTGAGCATTTGTTACTTCTGATAGGCAAGACGCTGTCTCCTGACAATCAGAAAAAATGATGCTTTGTGATATGCAGACAGCTGTGATGAAAACTGTTGTGCAAGCTTTGAAGACAATACTTTGCTCCACTTGTTGCAGTTAGATCCCAGAGAGGAGGTCTGGATGTTCAGGGAGGGGACCTTGTGATACTCAGCACTGAACAGTAAAGTGGACTTTGTAGTCATAAACTTGGGAGATTCAAAATGGCTTTTGGTACTGATGGTATATCCTTGGAGAAGGAAAAGACAGTTTTCCCCACCAAGTAATAAGGACCACAGATCTTCTGACATCTTAGCACCATCTTGTTACAGCAGGGCCAGACAGCCCCTCAGTCCTTAAGTTTGGATTGATTACACTGGAAAAGAGACACACCCTGAACTCTCACCCAGGGGACCTTGGAAGAGTGGCAATGAAGACCTTGGCCTTGGGGTGGAGGGAACAGGCGATACAGCAGTCCCCCTTCACCCTGGGAGTGGGGGAGTCACTTCAGCATGGATCAGTTAAGCCTAGGGGCCTGCCTGGCTTACTGCTGGGGCTGGGGGGAGACCACCCTGCTGATTGGCCAAGAGGCCACGGAGCTTTGTGAGGTCATGGCCTGCATGCCAGGCTGGGGCAGGAGTATGGTGGAGATGCTGCCAACTGCCATTCTGCTGGTCTTGGCAGTGTCTGTGGTTGCCAAAGATAACTCCACGTGTGAGTAAGTGTCGGGGGCACCTTGGTCAGGGAAGCTCAACAGGTCCCACCCAGACTTCCTCTGTCCAGGGATAGGGAGGGGCCAAACTTGGGTCTTAGCAGTACTTGAGTCTCATATACCCAACTCATACCCTCCTTGCTCCCAGAACCATCAGTCCAGAGCCCCTGGATCCTGAGTTGTCCACAGCTTCCCCTGAGAGGGAGCTCTCAGCTCCTTAATCCATGCTCCTAGTTCCCCTGGTGATTGACTCCATTGCCACTCAGACATCAAGTCCTGACTTTCAGGACCCCCTGTCCTCCATGGACAACTGAGATGTCCCCCATGAGCTTGACCCCATGTGCTCCTGGTGCTTCCACCTACCTATAGACTCTCACCCCTGAAGTGACCCACAATGCCAACAACTCCATCTACTACTGGCTTTCTGCCTGTGACAGTTCCTAGAACTTCCACTTCTGGGTCCCACTGCTCCTAGTGTGCCCCCAGGCCTGTGGGTCACTGTATCTGCTTGCAGTGACTTTCCTCCCGCTACTGTCTAACCCTAACCCTGCAGCCCTAGATTCCCTAAATCACCTAAATCTCCTACCTGAGATAGGCTCTAAAGACCCCAGTCCGTTATACTCTTCTATGCCAGACCCTTCATTCCACCTCTAGCCTCCCACTCTGCCCAGGGATCTTCCATACATCTAGGGCTGGTACAGTCCTACGTACAGCCTCTTTCCTTACCTTGAAAACATAAGACCCCCCCCCCAATTCCCAACTATTTCCTGGAGCTAATGGCTTCTTGCATACCCCAGGTTGCCCCTTTCTTGGAACCCCACAACTCTTTCCCACCTTTCCCATCCCCATATCACTGCCTCCCCACAGGTACCAGGACTGGATGTGCCTATTAGTTTGAATTGTGTCTTGGTCTCTCCTCAGTGGCCCCTGTGGGTTACGGTTCAGGCAGAACCCGCAAGGGGGTATGCGAATCATCGGAGGGCATGTTGTGCAGCATGGGGCTTGGCCTTGGATGGTCAGCCTCCAGGTCTACCTGCCCCACAACAGCCGCAGGTACCATTCGTGTGGAGGAAGCCTGCTGAATTCCCGCTGGGTGCTTACAGCTGCTCACTGCTTCGACAACAAGAAGTACGTGTGGGAACACCCAGAGGGAGGGCTCCAGAAGGCTTTTCTTGGAAAGGGAACTTCCCCAGGGGCTTTGTGCAGGGTCTCCCTGAGGTCCTGGGCCAAGTGGCAACTGGATCTTGGCTGGGGGAAGGCTCTGAGGATCACTCCCCAGGGGCTTCTGTCGACCCCATCTGTGAGAACAACTGTTTTACCTTTGTACCCACAGAAGAGTCTTTGACTGGAGACTGATTTTTGGAGCACAGGAAATTGAATATGGGACAAACATGCCAGTGAATGACCCTCTGCAGGAGAGATTTGTGGAGAGAATCATCATCCACGAAAAATACAACATTGTGACCGAGGGGAACGACATTGCTCTCTTGAAGGTCACCCCTCCTGTTTCATGTGGGCCTTTCATTGGGGTAGGCTGCCTGCCCAATTTTAAGGCAGGCCCTCCCAAAGTTCCCCAGACCTGCTATGTGGCTGGCTGGGGATACATAAAGGAGAACGGTGAGTGTGGGAAGGGTCTGAGGAGGGCATGCTGGTCATTCCTGTGGTGGGCTTGGAGGTGCAGGGGTCATACATTGATGCCCAGTTGAGCAACTTTCAGTCCTCAACATGGTGCCATGGACAGAGGCTATCACAGTGCCCTTTCACAGCTGGAGAAACTGAGTGTGAGGGAAACTAAGTCCTCTGTCCAAGGTCACAGGACTGGTGATGGCCTGTTGCCTAGGGGAAGGCTGAATGGCAGGCACAAGTAGAACCTTGGCATTTTTTCCTGTCTCTACCTGGCACCTGGAACCCCAGCTGCTGGATTCTGGAAATGGGGAATGTACACTGAAACAGCATTTAGAGAAGAATTCTAGATTTGTTTTTGTGATCATAGTCTAGTTTTGCTCATGTGTAAGGATGGCCTCCAAGCTGAACATCCCAACATCTGCTATGGTAGGGCCGTTCTTGTCCACCAGGAGCAGTAGGCTTCTGGGCTCTCTGTCCTTGGATAGTCATGGCACCCTTTTCATTTGAGCCGCTTACCTTCTCTCCATCCCCTGAGAGGGAGGCAGGCAGTGGGTGTGCTTTCTGCAGCTCACGCGTGTTCCAGGATTTCAGGCTCCTTGGAGCCATCCATCAGGTCACTTGCTGTTCATGATGATGGTAGCTGCCTATCTAGACTTCTCTGTCCTGGCAAGCTGTCTGCCTTTTCTTTGGCCCCAATCTCTCATACCCAACATTGCCTGACCCACTTGGCACCAGTTGAGTGGTGAGTAGGAAAATCTTTTTCCACTGTGGATGGGTTCGCAGAGGGTCCAGGGAGGATCTAGAGCAACTGCTATGCTGACTCCGTGGTTATGCTGAGTCCATCATCTCCCCATGTACTTGAAGCCCAGGGGCACTGTTTGTCCCAGGGGCAGCAGTGGACAGCAAGATTCTGTAAGTGGACAGCAAGGTGGAACTGAATCTCTGTGCATGACCACACTCTCGTTTTCCATAAGCAGCCATGTAGATTAGGGTGGTGACACAGTTACTTTGCTCTCAACCTCTTCTTTGACAATGGAAAATTTAGGCTTCTTAATTCAAGCAATTCAGTCATTTGGGGCTTAAAACTCATTTGAGGTTCTTTCTTTTACTCTTATTCCCTTGTTCCAGAGGTTGATCTAGTTCCTCATGGGTTTGTCACCTGTCCTGTCCCTCTACTCTCATTTTCACTGGCCTTTGCTGACATGTGACCGTCACTTCCTGACCTGGGTGCCCACCCCCATCTCAGCTGCTGATGCTCATGGTTATGCCATGGTGTCCAGAGTGAGGACATGCATTATTCTAGATCACCCTCCAATCTGCCCTCTGGCCTGTCCACAGCTTGAAGGTTTTTCTAATCCCTGGAAGGTTGTTCTCAGGGTCCTCACCCATCCCCCACATTTGCTATCCAATTCTAGGCTCCCAGATATGCCTTGGTCAAAGCAAGCCCTTTTTGTCCTGGAAACCTCCAGAAACTTAATGGGACATCTCTTATTACTTTTTTTTTTTTTTCCAAACATCCCCGGCCCCTAAGTACAAGTCTTAAAGAAATACGCAGGCTCCAATCTCCTGTGACTCACTGGAACCTTCCTTGTTCTGGCTCCTCCTTGAACTCATCTGCTTTGGGGCTGAAAGAATACCTGAGGGTGTTGCTTCTTCCCTTGAATTTTGAGCTCCTGTAGGCTTCTGACCTTTGTTACTTAAGCCGAGGGGCTGGGATTGAGGAAACCATCATCGGTTTTAGGACACCTGGCATTTTCCAATGATAACTTTGAGGACTGCGGTTCTTCCATAGATCTAAAAAGTCATCTCAATTAATAACAAGCCAGGATTGTTGCTGCCACCTCAGTGTCAATACCAATCCAAGGGCAGGGGCAGGGCACATATTAATCCCTCACTGCTGCTTGAATGGAGGAATGGTGGTGGCTGAAGGGATTGAGGAACAGAAACCCACTTGGCAAACACACATTTCACAGCCATCTACTGGATGCTGGTGAGTGTGCATTCCTATGTACATGCCCCAAGCGATTCCTCTCTTACCCTCTGGGCCTGCATGGTTGTGTTCCAGGTCTGCCTCACCCTAGGCTGCTCCCTGTCTGTGCTGTAGCCTTCCAGATCTGCCCACTAGGCTGTGGGTGTTGCCATGGGAGGGGACCTGCTGTGCGTACTGGATGGGAGGCACGGTGGCATTGGATGGGGGCTGCATCTGAGCTGGATGCATGCTGCTTGCATGAGCTTGTCCAGACAGGCCTTCTCTAACCCCCAGGTCATGATAAGGTCCTGAGCTCTGAAGGAGACCCAGACTCAGCTCTCTTCTTCCTAGAATCTTCTCAAAACAGATCTAAGGCATGCGGGGAGGGACTAATTAACCCAGCTTCACTGCCAGACAGAAGAGTCCTGATGGAGGAATATGAAGCAGAGGGGCTGATTCCTAGCCAGACTGTGGGAAATGAAGGGTGTGTTCTAGACTTGAGTCTAGAGAAGGGTCATCCTGGCCGGATTCCAGTTGCCAACTTCCCATAGTAGGCAGGTGGTACTCCAGCTCCTGATCCATAATGGGAACAACAGGACAGTGTGACTCAGTGAGTGCTGGGTAGATCCCAGTTGTGTGTGTTAATGCTAAAACTAACCTCCTTAATCCCTCATCTGCCGTGAATATGCACACCCATCCACCCTTGCTTCCTCTCCAGCTTCATCCAGGTGACACGGCCCCACTTCCATCCCTGGCTGCTCTTTCATTGTGTATTTCCTCAGGAGTGTATGAGGAAAGGTGGGGCATTGGCTGATGGATCTAGGTTTAACTAGAGCATTATGGAGGATGGGGGTTCAGTGGAGGAGGAGGCAGGGCTTCCCTCCGTGTCTGCCTTGATCACTCACCACTGCGCGGCCTGGCTGCAGCCCCCAGGCCATCGCCTGTACTGATGGAGGCACGTGTGGACCTCATTGACCTCGACCTGTGTAACTCGACCCAGTGGTACAATGGGCGTGTCACGTCAACCAACGTGTGCGCAGGGTATCCCGAAGGCAAGATCGACACCTGCCAGGTAACCCTCTTCCTGGTGCCAGACTCCTGGGTCCCTCCAGGGCTCCCCAGGCCTGAGGACACCTCTTTTTTGGTCCCCGAGCTCCACTGCTTCTGCTCCCTTCCCAGCGCCCTTCTCTAGTTGACTGTTCCCTTGATCTCTCTCCCAGCACTGACAGTCACAATGAAGATGGGAGGTGACACCCAGCAGCTACTCCTACAGAGAACCAATCACCACATTTAGTACTTGATCCCAACCTCAGCAATCAGAACATATCACCCAAACCTAGTGCCTGAAGACAATGCTCCCCTCTCTTTCCCAGAACTCAAAGCATCTAAACCCACAAGTGCTGGTGTATGCAAGGCAGAGCCACATGCATGCACACACTACACTCATCTCACTGCAGGAAACCTATGTCAGTCCATGCTGTTCTCAATCCTAGCAGAGGCTGTTGTACCGTCTCAAACTTCACCACACCCAGCTCTGTTTCTGGCAGCGGGAAACCATGTGGCTGCAGAACTGTCCTCCCAGAGCCCCACGACCCCTCTGGGCAAGGAGAGTGGCTCAGGCTGAGAATGACCTCTGTGTCCTTTGGGCAGGGGGACAGCGGCGGGCCTCTCATGTGCAGAGACAACGACCAGAGCCCCTTTGTTATCGTGGGGATCACGAGCTGGGGGGTAGGCTGTGCCCGTGCTAAGCGCCCTGGAATCTACACGGCTACCTGGGACTATCTGGACTGGATTGCTTCCAAGATCGGTCCTAACGCCTTGCACATGATTCAGCCGGCCACCCCTCCTCCTCCTACTCGACCTCGGCCTCCACCCCGACCCATCATCCGCCCTTCCTCTGCTCACCGTCCTTGGTATATCCACCAGCCTCGCCCATCCCGGCCCATTACACCCCGTCCGCAAGCCCCGGCTCCAATCCCGGCCCCGGCCCCGGCCCCGGCCCCCGCCCCGGCCCCGGCCCCGGCCCCCACCCCTCCCCCCGCCCCCGCCCCGGCCCCGGCCCCGGCCCCGGCCCCGGCCCCGGCCCCGGTCCCGGTCCAGGTCCTCACCCCAGCGCCGGTCCCACTGCCATCTCCAACGGTACTTTCGTCTCCATCGCCGCCTCCCACCAAAAATCCCCAAACACTCTCTTTTGCGGAGCGACTTCAGCAGCTCATAGAGACCCTGAAGCGGAAGGATTATTCTAGCTCAAAGATCTCTTTTGACACGGAGACCATAGAGCTCCGAGGATCCACATCCTAATCCAACCCTGGTCTCAACAGACCCAGTGAACCCTTCACTCCTGAGAAAAAAGAGATGAAATAAACATATATACATATATATATATTTATAAATATATATATACACGAAGAGATGCTTTCTGGACTTCTTTCAATCTGTCCACCCCAATGCAACCCAAACCTCCATCAAATCTAACTCCTCCCTCTTTCACTCTCCAATAAGGTGGGATTGCTCATACAATCCTGTTAATCGTGTTTCTTTCTTTTCTTTCTTTCTTTTTTTTTTTTAATCGTGTTTCTTAAATCTTAAATGCTAGTGCTGGAATAAGGTGATGGGTCCACAGACCAGGTTTAGTTTTTATCTCACCCTTAGTGAAACTGGTTAGAAGGGGTTGTCTCTGCATATGCAATTCAGCGGGAGTATGCCCTGAAAATGCTGCTGTGAGCTGAGCCGACTGGGAAAGAAGGCGCGAAGGTCAGTCTTCCACTAGGAGGCCACTCTTCTGAAGGTGGGGATCCCAGAACATGGACAACAAGGCTGGGCAGCCACAACAGCAAACGTCCAGCACAGCACACGGTTGGCTTATTGGTGGCTGGCTGCCTGAACATTGCCCGTGCAAGGTCCTGACTGGCCTGTGGCTAAACCCATTAGTTCCTGGATTCAGGCAAACTAGAAAATTATTTGCTAAGAGTTTTCCAGGAATAGTAATGGTGTAGGATTTGAAATACCTGAGTGAATTTTGAATGGCTTCCTTGCCATTCAGGGGTATTTAAGATCTTCCACTGCAAGGAACAGAAACCAAGTCATTTAAATGACAAGGATGCAAAGACACTGTACAGAAACAACAGTAAAAGTCAGAAGCAAACAGGAGGAATGGTATGGCTAGAGTCTGAAGTTTTCTCAAGAGTGGCTGCAAATGCTCAACTTGAATGACAGACCTGTCTGCACTGCCCCAGACTGGTGGCAGCCCTGAGAACTGCTCACATTTGCTGGCAAAGTCCTGGGAAAGAAATCCTGATGAGCTCAGGTCAACTACTTCGGTCAAGGGAATAAATTGAACTTGACTGCTATATTAACCAGGCGTGGTATCAAAGATGGAAGGTCCCAGAGAAAGAAGACCCTGGCTTCTGGCATTCACTTGCACATCAATTCATCAAACTGCTTGTGTGCAAGTCAATTGCAAGATGTTCTAATGCTCTGGCTGCGAAGACACATGGCAGAGAGGTGGTGTTGCAGCAGGTGGGGGACCTCTGTGAGAAGCCTGTGGGACTGGTTTCTTCCTGCCTGGCCCAGACATGGATAGGGATGTCCCAGGTTGTCTTTGGAATTCCTTGGTCTGTTTGGCAAAAGTCCTGCTCAACCCCCCATCAGCTCTATATCATGGGAAGATGCACCTGAGGGTTGTGTGACTGTGGAATAAGGACAGGAGTGAAGCAGGGCTTGATACTGAATGCTCACGGCTGTGGGCTGTCATGTGGAGCCACCTAGCCATGAGCTGCTCGTGCATATCTGCAGGGAGCACTGTGGATCACCATTTTCCCCACCCTGAAATTCTTTGGCTACATAGGAGGGTTTGCATTTTGGTGTGAATGACCCATAGCTCTGTGGCATGGCAATATTTAATTGTTTCAAAAGCCAAATGCTATCTGCTTTGGTTAAGAACTGGCACTGTTAAGACTGGAGTTGGAAACTCAGTTTTTGTCTCCCTGAAGTGCTGGAGCTTGAGCCCAGGGTCTCATGAGTGCTAGTCAGGCACTCTACCACCGAGCTGTACCCTGATCCCATTAAAACTGGATTCTATTTTTCAACCTTTATTGATTTATTTTTATGTGGTGCTGAGGATCAAAGCCAGTGCCTCACACATGCTAGGCAAGCACTCTACCAACTACAACTCCAGCCCAGATTCTGTTTTTTTTTTTTTTTTTTTTTTTTTTTTAAATTCTAGAGATTGAACCCAGGGTGCTTTGCCATTGAGCTATATCCCCGACCTTTTAAAATTTGTTTATTTTGAGACATGGTCTTGCTAAGTTCCTGAGGCAGTTCTTGAACTTGCAAGCCTCCTGCCTTAGTCTCCTGTAGTTGCTGGGATTACAGGTAGGCATTGCCATGCCTGACTAAAGCCAGGTATGATCTTTGTACCTGGTCCAGACACTAACCATCTGAATACTGTGCAAACAAGAGGTAAAGGCCTGGTTACAGAGCAAGACAGAGACCATGTCACAGGCCACATTTTCCAAAGAGCAACAGCTCAGGATTTACCTTTGTTTGTGATGGGTCAATCCTGTACCTTGAGCCAGACACAGCACCAGGTGGGTTTATAGGTAGGAGCAGTGGGGCAAGGTGTGCTCAGATGCATGGAGGGATTCTGGACAAGTTGGGGAAGAAATACAGTAGCAACAGTACTGTACCAGAGATCTTATTCCTTTTTTTTTTTTTAACTGTGGTTTTGAGGATTGAACCTAGGAGCGATCTACCTCTGAACTATGTGCCCAGGCCTTTTGACTTTATCTTGAGATGGGGTCTCACTGAGTTGTCCTCAAATTCATGATCCTCCTACCCCAGCCTCCAAAGCAACTGGGATTACAGGTGTGCACCACTGCACCTAACTCATCCCTTCTTTATGAGACTTCTTGGGTCAAGAATGGGTTCTCCTGACTCTCTCTCCTCTTAAATATTCTAACCCTTGTCCTAGTTTATCCCTCCTCCCTCAATGAGGTGGAAACTCTTGCACTGGTTTGTCATCCCTAGCTGGCACTGGATCTCCTTCCTGGAGAGATGGCCTATTCTCAGGGAACACCCAGACAAGTGACCACAGACTGGGTGGAGCACGGGGAGTTCAGGCAATAGTTTCTTGTTCACCTCTGCAGGCTTCCCATCCACACAAAGGGGTTAATGCCTGCTACGATCCCCTCCCTAGTTTCCACTTCATGCTGCTCTACAACTTCCTTTTCTATTTAGCAAAGAGTTGTTTCCATGCAAGTTTGTGCACCTTAGTTCTCTAGATGGGTCTCATAGCACTATGCTCCTTCCTGGAAGGAACATTTAGCCCTCCGTGCCTGAGAATGTTCATTTCCCCACGTCTCAGCCAACACTGCTTCTCATCAAATGTGACCTTTACCAATGCAATAGATTTTCTAATTTTAATGATTAGGAACAGATTTGTGTTAAGTAAGTTGAGGCTCTTTTGTTCACCTTCATGTCCCTGTGGATATTCTGACCCTGAAAATGACTCATAGACCCTGGAACAGATCTTGCCTACATGAGGACAGAAGAGAAATGGACCAGCCACACAGAGCACTAGTACCCAGGGGATCTAGCATCTGAGGGATGTGCTCACTGCTCTCATTGGATGATTAAGTTTCCTCCCTCCCTTCCTCCCTCCCTCCCTCCATTCTTTCCTTCCTTCTTCCATCCCTTCCTTCTTTCCTTCTTCCATCCCTTCCTTCCTTCCTTCCTTCTTTCCTTCCTTCTTTCCTTCCTTTCTTCCCCCACCTTTCTTTTTGGTCTGGGGATAGAACTCAGGGCCTCATACTTGCCAAAACCCAGTCCTTACAATAACAACTTTTAAAAATTCAATTAATAGTGAATAGTATTGTTAGGAAGAACGATAGAAAAGAATTTGACAACAGATGAAACTGCACAGGGCAAAAGTCTGACCCCAGAAAGGCAGCCATAATGGAGGTCACAGACGCACAGTTGAAAAGACTCAGAGGAAGAGGCTCTGACTGTGACTCTGATCAGTAGAGGAGATCTCATAATATCTACAAGAAATAACTGACCTGATGAGTACCATTTTACTAAATTTAAAATGGAGAAGTAAAGAAATGGAGATGGGTCACCTTCAGTGTACAGAAAACTGAGGAAGAAGCTGAATGAATGGAGTCCGCTGCAGGACTGCAGTTTTGGTAAGTGACCACCAGTGAACTACTGTGGTCACCACAAGTGACTTTTTCTGTGGTCATTCATGTGCTTTCATTTCCCTTGGGTGAGTACTTAGAGCAGAGAGCTGATCTGGTAGCATGGGAAGAGCATATTTGACGTAGGAATATGCCATGAAGCCATCTGAAAACACATCTGAGGTAGTAAACACCCTGCCCGTCTCACAAGTCTCCAGGGGCCTTTGCCATTCCCCATCCTCTCCCCTCCTTGCCCCAGGCATCCTCTACCTGTGCCTCTCACTACATATTAGTTTGCATTCCTTAGAGTGTATATAAATGGAATCCTGAGCAAGTACTCTTTTTCTCTTTCTCTCTCTCTCTCTCTCTCTCTCTCTTTTTTTTTTTTTTTTTTTTTTGAGATGGGGTCTCGAACTCATGGGCTCAAGCAATCCTCCAGCAGCCTCCCAAGTAGCAGGGACTAGAGGCACGTGCCACCACGCCTGACTCAAGCAAGTACTTTTTTTTTTAATCTACCTTCTTTCACTCAGCATTCATTTTGAGATTAGTTCATGTCCTAGCATGCATCAGTAATTTATTCCTTTTTATTGCTAAGTATGTCATTGTATCACAATTTGTTTTTCTATTATATTGGATTGTTTCCAGTTTTGGCTATGACAATAAACAGCAGTGAACAGTCATATTCATGTATAGATCTTTTGCATTTTATTTAGATGCAAATACTTCCATATCTGTTGACTAAGTGCCTACCTGAAGATTGGTTACATTGTATATTAAATCTTTTTTCAAAAACTGCCAAAATATTTTTTCAAAGTAGCTGCAACATTTTGTATCCCACTTAAACTGTAGAGTTACAGCCTCTGCAACACTTGGTATGGTCCTTCTTTTCACTGTAGTCCTTCTGATGGGTATATAGTAACATTCATTGTGTTTTTAATTTGCATTTACTTAATTACTGGCAATGTTAAGCATCTTTTCATGTGTTTATTGCCATCCAAATATCTTCTTTGGTAAAGTTTTTGGCCAAATCTTTTGCCTATTTAAAAATATTTGTAGCCATTTTATAGAACTTTGAGAATTCTTTTTATGTGCTGAATATGACATGAATGAATTGTATGCTTTTATAATATTTCTCCCTGTCAGAGGGAGGATTCCCTAAACAGTATTTGAATACTCTAGTATCCTTTGAAGAAGAGAAATTTTAAATTTTGATGGAGTACAATTAATCAATTTGTTTTTTTATAAATCACATTTTTTATATCAAATTGAAGAAAGTTTTGCTTGACAACCCAAGCTTGCAAAAATTTTCTTGTATATTGTCTTCCAGAAATTTAGTTTTAGTTTTCACTTTGAGGTCTATGATCCATTTTGAGTTAATTTTTGTATTGGTGTGAACTCTGGTTCTAACACCATAGTTTAAAAAGGTTTTCCTTTCTCCATTGAATTGTTTTGCACCTCTGAACAAAATTAGTAGTTCACATATGTATGGTTCTATTTTTGGACTCTCTGATCTTTTTATCTTTTGACACCAATTCCACACTGCCTTACTCTATAGAGTACCTAGTTTACAATAAGTCTTGAAACCAGGTAATGTCTGTCTTCCAATTTTGTTCTTTCTCAAGGCTGACTGTCTAGTCTAGGTCCTTTACACTCCATATAAATATTAGAATCAGCTTGTTGATTTCTACAATAAAAAATTCTGCTAAGATGGTACACTCTTACTACTGGGAATGTATTTAAGGGATGTGAAATCAGTCTGTCAGACGAACATCTGTCCTCCAGCTCACTGCAGCACTGTTAATAGTAACCAAGAGATGGAATCAACCTAGCCATCAATGGATGAGTGGATAAAGAAAATGCTACACACACACACACACACACACACACACACACACATACACACACACACAATGAAATATCATGTGGCCATGAAAAAGAAGGAAATCTTGTCATTTGTGACTGCATGGATGAACCTAGAGAAAATTATGCTAAGTGAACTTAGCCAGGCACAGAAAGACAAACACTACATAATTTTACTTATATGAAAAAATGTAAGCTGGGCTCAGTGGCATACACCTGTAATCCAAGCAGCTTGGAAGGCTGAGGCAGGAGGATCTTAAGATCAAAGCCAGCCTCAGCAACTTAGTGAGGTCCTAAGCAACTTAATGAGTCTCAAAATAAAACTTAAAAAGGACTGGGAATGCAGCTCAGTGGTCAAGTGGCCCTGTGTTCAATTCCCAGTACTGAAAACAAATTGTTCATGACTATTAACTGAACTCTAGAGTTCATTCGGATTTTGCCAGTTTTCAATTACTTTTCCTTTTTTTCTGTTCCAAGGTCAACTCAAGGCACCCTAGTATTTTCATTTGTCATTTGTCCTTGGTTTCCTCTGGTTTGCTACAGTTTTTCAGTCTTTCTTTGCTTTTATAGAACCTTGGCATTTTGGGGCAATGCTTGTCAGGTATTTTATAGAATGTCTCTTAATTTGAACCTGTCTGAATTTTTCCAGGATTGTGTTGGTATCATAACTTTGGGAAAAGAATCCCACAGAGATGAAATGCCCCTTCCATCCATCCTACCAAGGGCCACGACAGGCCATGGCCACGTTGCCCCAGCAACTTGGTCGGCTGTGTTTTGCAAGCCTGCTTTGCTCCCATATCATAGGCTCCTCTTTGGAAGTGAGACCCTCAGTCTACTTCCTACAGGTTGGGCTTCTCTTGTCGCTGAGGTTTGTCTCTCATTCATTCACTTGCTCATTCATTCATTCACATAAATATAGATTACCTATGTGTATTTCTTTTACTTGTAGGATTATAACCCAATATAATGTTGTTCAATCCATTGCTCACAGCTTTTCAACTTTGGCCTTTGGGAGATCTTCCTTGATCTTTACTTCCTTTCTTTTAACTTATCTTACTTTGTTCTTAAGGGAAAGCTGAGCTTATTGATTTGAAACTTTTCCTTTTTTTTTAACCTAGTATAACCATTTAGTACTATAAACTTCTCCCTAAACACTGCTTTGGTGACATACCATATATTTTACATATTGTTTCCATTTTTAATTGGCTCAGAATATTTTCCAGTTTCCTATTTGATTTTATATTTGACCCAGGTGTCATTTAGAAACATGCTATTTAGTTAATGAATAGGAATTATTGATTTCTAATTCAACCCCTGTGGTCAGGGTACACTTTGGCTTGAATCTGTTTTTGTGATTTGCTTTATGGTACAGGATGTGGTGGTCTATCTTGGTAAATGTTCTGTGTATACTTGGGAAAACGCGTGCGTTCTTCTATTACTGGGTGGAGTGTTTTATACTTGTCAATCAGTTCAAGATGGTTGATAGTGTTCAAATTTTCTATATCCTTATTCATTTTCTGTACCATCATTCTACAAATTCTTGAGAGGGGGCACTGAAATTGCTGAAGATAATTGCAGATTTGTCCATTGCTCCTCATAAGTCTGTCAGGTTTTCATTAGTATATATATATTTTTAATTTATTTTTATTTTAAACAAATGGGATACATCTTGTTTCTCTGTACATGAAGTAGAGACGTAACATTTAGTATATATATATATATATATATATATTTTTTTTTTTTTTTTTTTTTTTTTTTTTTGGGTGCTGGGGATACGAACCCAGGGCCTTGTGCTTGCAAGGCAAGCACTCTACCGACTGAGCTATCTCCCCAGCCCTAGTATATATTTTTGACAGCTACACTGATAGCAGAACTATGCGACCTGCTGCTGTGGGAGGCAACCCACTTCTCAGCAGGGCCAGTGCTCCATTTCTTCCTGTTTTCACACGATATCCCACTGCATGGAGAGACCGTGTTTTATAGACATTGGTTATTTCCCGCTTTCTGGCTATCATGAATAATGCTGCTGTAACACGCACATCCAGGCTTTTGCATGAGGGTGTTCTCATTTTTCTTGAGTATATGTCTAGGAGCAGGTCTGCTGAATCATACAGTAGCTATTCTTAGTCATTCTGGGAATTGTCCAGCTGTTTTCTAAGGTGGCTGTACTGTTTTACATTCCCACCAGCAGTGTATGAGGGCTATAATTTCTCTACATCCTCACCGACACTCATTTTCTGTCTTTTTCATTATATTTATGTGAGGTGGTATCTCATTCTGGTTTTAATTTCTAGTTCCTTGATGACCAGTGATGTTGAGGAGGAAAGGAGATGTTTGTCCACATAAAGACCTGTACCTGAATGTCCATAGTAGATTGATTTGGAATAGTGCAAACTGGAAATGACCAAATGAAGAATGGATAAACAGATGCTATGCTATTGAATGGAATATTGCTCAGCCATAGAAAGGGATTGGCATGTATATAACATGGATGAAACTCAAGGTAATTATGCTGAGTGAAAGAAACAGGTCACAAAGGGCCTATATTGTATTGAATTTATTCCATTTATATAAAATTCTAGGGCAGCTCAGAGGTTGTCTGGGGAGGGTTGTGGATTGGAGGGATTACAAAGGTAGTGGATGTCTTGACTGTGTTTATGTGGTTCTACATGTCTCTGAATTTACCAAGTTGTGTGATTAAATGTGTGGAGTTCATTATATGTAAATTATACCTAAATAAAATCTGTATTTAAAAGACAGATAGGCAGCTAACAATACCTATAATCAAGGAGAGCAAGAATGGCTCTTTCTTTCTGCTTCCTGGCTGCCACAAGTTGAGCAGCTTTCCTTAACCACACCCTTCCGCCATGATGTGCTATGTCACCTTGGGGTCAGAGCAATGGAATTGGTAGACTACAGACTAAACCTCTGAAACCATGGACCCAACATCAACTTTTCCTCTTTTGGGGATAGAGAGAGAGACAGAGAGAGAGATGATGGAATCAAGAATGGATAGACATGAACTATTACTCAACCATAAAAAAGAATGGATGAGTCTGGAGACTATCATACTAAGTGAAATAAACTAATCCTAAAAAAACAAAGACTGAATCTCTCTGATATGTGGATACTAACACACAATAGGGGGGCAGGGTAGAAGTTCAGTGGATTAGCCAAAGGGAAATGAAGGGAAGGGAGGGGGATTGGGAATAGAAAAGACAGCAGAATGAGTGGGACATAACTTTCCTATGTTTATATATGAATATATAAGCAGTGAAACTCCACATCATGTACAACCACAAGAATGGGATCCTAATTTCTCACTGCATGTCCTGCGTGAGTGAAGGAAAGGGTTCCTGTTGGAGGGATGGGCTGGCTGCAAAATAAAAACTATGAAATTTATTTATCAGAAATAATGACAGAATTATCTTAAGAGCAGGGGCATGACCAATTGAGCCATCCATAAGGGTCTGGCTCTAACAAAGGAAGAAGACCACGCTTGGTGTACAGCAGTACAGATCAAAAGGGAACCACTGGGAGTTTCTTCTGTGAAACACAGGATAGGGGCGAAGGTAAGCAAGCCATTTGGCTCTAGCAGGTCACTCCCACATCCAGGGCCTGCATCTGAACTTCAGCAGTGAACCAAGGCAGGATAACCAAATGACTCAGGCAGTTCCTGAGGCCAGATCCTCCTAATAGCTCAACCAAGCTTGGTTCACATATAAGCCATGGGTGACTCCCCATACTAATTAGAATAAATTATACTCCACATGGGTATAATATGTCAAAATACACTCTATTATCATGTATATCTAAAAAGAACAAATGAAAATTAAGAAAAAAATGGATTAACAGAGGACTGAGGTCATTGGAAAGACTGCTTCATTGGAAAGACCGCATGATGGATGAAGAAGATGAGAAAATTAATTAAGAGACAAAAAGATACTTTTAGTCAATTTCTTTTTTTTTCTTTTTTTTTTAAATGTTTTAAGTTGTTGATAAGTCTTTATTTTTTATTTATTTATTTATATGTGGTGCTGAGAATCGAACCCAGTGTCTCACACATGCCAGGCAAGCGCTCTACCACTGAGCCACAACCCCAGCCCCGTGTTAGTCAATTTCTGTTGCTGTGACAAAGTACCATAGATGAAAAATTTGTCCTCACGGGAGGTTAAGTTTAAAGATGATGGATTAACTAATCTGGTAGGGAAAATTTCAAGGCAGCATGGCATTCAGGCTGTAGCATGGGTATTGCTGGATGCTTTTAGCCAGATTTACAGTGAGAATTGGGAGCAAAACGTGGAGTGGAAAAACTTGAAAAAGTTGCAGTTTGTCCAAAAAAGGAGTAAGGGTAAGAGCATGTCCAAGAGGGATGTCATTGCTAAAGAGACAGCACCATTTAAAAGAAGCTAAGTTCTTTTAATTAGGACAGTAGAAAAGATCCCTTGAGGGATTTCCAGGAATCCACAAGACCCCGCCCATCACAGGCTCAAAGGGTTGGGGTGTAAAACTTTCATTGGAAAAGCATGTCTGAGCCCAAGGCACCCTCTGCGCAGGGTCACCCAGGGAAATGTTGTGGCATTCTTTTTGCTATGTTCAAAATTTGTAAGGAGGAAATATTTATTTTGACTCATGATTTCAGAGGTTTCAGTTCCTAGTTGCTTACCCCATCACTTTGGGCTTGTGGTAGCACAGTACATTATGGTGGGCACATGTGTCAGAGGAGGTCTGTCAACTTCATGATGACTAGGAAGTAAAAAGAGAGAGAAAGAGGCAGAAACCAGGGGACCCTTTAAGGGCGTGCCCCCAGTGTGGACAAAATGTAGACAAATAATTTGCCAGAATGTAATATGTGGCCTGTAGTCTAATTCCTAATGGAGTCCTTTTTTCCCCCTGAAACCTCATCAGCATGGCCTTCACTGTAGAATTTCTGTTGTTATTCTGGTCTTAGAGCCTTCATCTGAATCACCCATTAAGCTCTGCTTACAGAACTCTAGGTTTAATTTAGCTTGTTTCCCCAAAACTTTTCCAAATTCCTTCAGCAGACCAGTTCCAAGGGTTTCTATCCCATCTTTTGGTATCAGTCTTCTGTGTTGACTCTATTCATTGTCGATTTCTGTCACTGGGACAAATATCTGAGATAAACAACTTACAAAGGGTGAAAAGTTTATTTTGGCTCCTGGTGTCAGGGGTCTCAGTTCGTGGCTGCTTAGACCTGTTGCTTTAGGCCTGTGGTGGCAGAGGACATCATGGTAGGAGCGTGTGGTGAGGAGGCAGCACCTCACCATGGCTGAGAAGCAAAGTGAGGGAGAAGAGGGACTGGGATTCCCAATATCCCCTCCAGGGCAGCCCCACAATGGTCTGACTTCCTTCCACTGGGCATCACCTCCTGAAGGTTCCGCCACCTCCCAAGAGCACCACAGGCCAGTGACAACACCTTTAACACATGAGATTTTGGGGGGCATTCCAGATCCAAACCATAGCAGTTTCCAACCAAAAATTCTGGAACTCAAATGTTCAAAAGCTGACTTGAAAACCTTGGTAACGAGTTCAACAGGAGACTTGAACAGGCAGAAAAAATAAATACAACAACTGGAATAATTCAGTCTGAGGAACAGAAAGAAAAGAGAGTTAGAAAAAAATGTACAGAGCCCAGGGGACTTTTGGATACCACCCAGCACACCAGTGTGCAGATTATAGGAGCTCCAAAAAGAGGGAAAGAAATGAACAGAAAACTTATTTGAAGAAATTATGGTCCCGAACTTCCCAAATTAATATGCACAGATAAGATAAGTGGATTTTAAGAGCAGTAAGAGAAAAACAGCCTGTTATATGAAAACAATGCCTGATAAGATTAACAGTTGATTTCCTACCAGAGAGTATGAAAACTATATGGGATGAAAAATTTAAAATTCTAAAGAAAAAATTCCATCAATCAGTAATCCTATAGCCAGAAAATTATGCTAGGTGACACAAAGAAGTGGGTAGCAAAAGTGTGGAAATGGGAAAAAATGCTGTGTAAATAGCACCCACTGGTTGGTGTGGTTAAATTATTGTTAGTTAAAATGGACTTCAATCATAAAAGGCTGCAAGAGACAAATAAGGATGTCATATGTTGGAAAAAGTTTGAATCTACTAAGAAGATTCAAATATGAACACATTCTCCCCTAACAATAGAACCCCAAATGTACAAAGCAAAAATGGACAGAATTAAATGGAGAAATATTCATTTCTGCAATAATGTTTAGAGTGTTTAATACCCTTCTTTAAATAATGAAGAGTACAATCAGACAGGAGATCAACAAGGAAATTGAAGCCTTGCATGCCAATGTAAACCAATTAGCCATAACAGACATATACAGGGCACTCTACCCAACAGGAGCAGACTGCTCACAGTGACTCAATATTCTCCAGTACCAATCTTAATAAATTTAAAAAATTGAAATCACATGAAGCATCTTTTCTGAGTTTAGAAGAAAAAAACTCTAAACCAGTAACAGAAGGAGAACTGGAAAATACACAAATATGTGAAAGTTAAACAATACTTTTTTTTTTGCACCAGGGATTGAACACAGGGCACTGAACTACTGAGCCACATTCCAAGCCCCTTAAAATTTTTTTAAATTTTGACACAGGGTCTTGTTAAGTTACTGGAGCTGGCTTTGAACTTTTCCTCCTGACTCAGCCTCTAGATCTGTTGGGATTATAGACATGCACCACTGCACCCAGCTAAACAATTCTTTCTTAAACAACCAATGGATCAAAGAATAAATCACAGGGAATTAGACAAGGCCTTGAGGTGATTGAAGACAAAACACAACACACTAAAGACTTATGAAATGCAGCAAAAGCAGACACTAAGAGGAACATTCATAACTGTAAACATGTATATTAAAAACCAAGCAATTCTAAATCCATAATATAATCATATGTCCAAAGGACATAGAAAGAAAGTAGATCTGAAGCTAGCAGAAGAAAGGAAATAATAAGGATTGGAGTGGAGAAAACACAGAGACTAGAAAATAATAGTCAAAGACACTGAATATTGGTTCTTTGAAAAGAACAACAAAATCGACAGACTTTTAGCTATATAAACTAACAAAACAAGAGAGAAGATCCAAATTACCTAAATAAAAGTGAGATTGGAAACATCACTACACATTTTTGTAGAAACAAGAATCATAAGAGAATATTATAGATAATTGAATGCCAGTAAATGGGATAATCTACCTAGATGAGACAGAAAAAAGAAAAAGAACAATTTGAATAAATCCGAATAGTCCTGTAACAGAAAAGACTGAGTCAGTAATTAGACACCTTCCAAAAACCCACACCAGATGATCATATAGTGGCACTTGTGAAATCTATCCAACATTTAAATAATTTGTACCAATCCTTCTCAAACTCTTGCAAAAGATAAAAAGAAGGGAATACCTTCTAACTCACTCTATGAACTCAGCATTGTTTTGATATCTAAGCCAGACAAGGATACTACTGGAAAAGAAAGCTGCAATGAATAACTCATAAATATATTTGTAAAAATCCTTCACAAAATACTAGCCAGTCATATTCAGGAGTGTATGAAAAATACTGTACACCACACTCTATGAGGTTTACCCCAGGAACACAGGGTTGGGCTCAGCATACAAAAGTCAATCAATCACTGATAGGATTAAGGGGGTTGACATGATCATCTTAGTGGATGGAGAAAAAGCATTTGACAAAAATCCCATAACTGTCAGTAAACTACCCAACCTCCCAAATACCCAATCCTTATTTTTTAAAAAATTTTTTAGTTGTAGATGGACACAATACCTTTACTTCATTTTTATGTGGTGCTGAGGATCAAACCCAGTGTCTCCCAAGTGCAAGGCAAGTGCTCTACCACTGAGCTACAACCCCAGCTCCCCAAATACCCAATCTTAAAAATAGAAATGTCTTCAACATGATAAAAGACACATATGACATACCCATTACACAATCAAGCAACAGGGAATAAAATAATTCCTTTTACAATTCCATGAAAAAGAATAAATACTTAGAAATAAATTTAATCAAGTAGACAGCAAGCTCGCAACACTGAAAACTACAAAGTGTCGCTGAAAAATCAAACCAGACCTAAATAAATGGAAAAACTTCTGTATCCGTGAACTTGAAGACTTCATGTTTGGTAGATAATACCACCCAAAGTAATTTACACATCCAATGCAATCTCTTTCAAAATCAAAATGGCTTTTTTTTTGTAGAAATAGAATGCACATCCTTAAACTCTTATGGAATTCTAAGGGATTCCAAGTAGCCAAAGCAATCTTGAAAAAGGAAAGCAAAGTTGGAGGACCGACACTTCCTGATTTCACATCTAAACCACAAATGTGCAGTAATCAAAACAGTGCCACATAGACGTGTAAGCCAATGGGACAGAAGAGAAGCCAGAAATAAAACCTCCATGTGTGGTCAACTGATTTTTGACAAGGGTGCCAAGACCATCCAGTGGGAAAGGACAGTCTCTTCAATAAATGGCGCTCAAAAACAAGCAAAAGAAAGAGTGCGGACCCTTATCCCATCCCAAACACAAAATTTAACAAAAATCAAGTGAAAATAAAGACCTAAAGTGCTAAAACTATTAAACTCTTAGGAGAAAATACAGGGGGAAAGTCTTCATGACCTTGGATTTGGAATGATTTCTTAAATATGATACCAAAAACTCGAAAGAAAAAAAATGAGTAAATTGGAATCATCAAAATTAAAAACTCTGGTGCATCAAAGGAAACTATCAAGTAAATGAAAAGAAAACTCAAAGAATGAGAGAAAATACTTGAAAATCATATATTTGATAGGAGTTTAGTAAGCAGAATATATAAAGATGCCCTACAACATCACAAAACCCCTAAACAACCCAATTTAAACATGGGATATTTCTCTAAAGTAAATACACAAATGATCAATAAGAACAGCAAAGGATGCTCAGCTTCATTACTCCTGGGAAATGAAAATCAAAACCACAATGAGATGAATGGCTAACATCACAGAAGTGGAAAAGAAGGTGGGTGAGGTTGTGGAGAAATCAGAACCTCTGTGCATTGTCAGTGGGAGCGTGAAATGATGCAGCTGCAGTGGAGAACAATCTGGCAGCTCCTCATAAAGTCAAACAGAGTCACTCCTAGGTATATGCCCAGAAACCTGACTGCAGGGAATCCAACAGACATTGGGAATATCCAAAAGACAGAAACAACTCATGTGCCTATCAGGAAGAACCCAAGAACAGGGTGGTGTAGAGATATAACCAATACTATTCTGTCATAAAAGGAATAAGTTCTTATGCATTCTGGAACATAGACATACCTTTAAAACATTGTGATAACTGAAATACCAGACACAAAAAGAAAATGCGATTCCATTTACATTATGTATCAAAATTTGGACATTCATAGAGACAGAAGTAGAAAGATTACCCTTGCTCAGGGGAAGGGATGATGTGGTGGTGGCTCCTATTTAACAGTTACTGTTTCTGTTTGGGGGTCATGAAAAAGCTATGTGATAGACAGTGGGGGATGGTTAAAAAATTATGAGTGTAGTTAACGCCATTAAATTGTTTGCTTAAAAATAGTGAAGCTTCTGTTATTCATATTTAGTACAATAAAAACAATTGAAAAAAGTTACACCACAAAAAAATCAACACAAAAGAATGCAGGCGTGAAAAATAAGTGACAAAAAAGTACAAAATGGTATACCCATGGTGACAACTGGCTGTACTTCTGCTGGCATTCAGGCTTCAGATGGCAGAGGCCTTGCGAGGTGGCTTCATGGGGTCCCTGCCAAGTTCTGCACCGACTGGTGCAGGTCTTTGCTGCAGCTCCAGGCAGTGGGGTGTTCCATGTCTTCCTTTCTCGAACAGGTGGCAGGTAATCTTCCAGCAGATGCACCCACTTTGTTGACTGTGGTTTGAACCCATGTTGAAAGTGGGCATGGTGTGGAGCTGTGCCAGGAGAATGGAAAGGCCCATGGAAATTCACAGTGCAGATCCTCACAAAGGACAAATCCTCAGTGTGTGGTCATTATTGGCTACCTCAGATCAGCAAAGTACTTTGATATTTAGAGTGAGTTATTCTAGCAATTCCTGGTGATACTGAGGAAATTAGGAAATTAGACCCAAAACTCAAAGAAGACCATGTTCCAAAAAGCAAAAAATGAATGGCCACAGATGAAAAATCTCCTTATTTGTTCATTTTTTTCTGATATGTCACAGTTCATTACTATATATTACTATATAGTCTCATCTTTGGTCTATTTAAAATTAAAATGTGTTCGAACAGCTGTGAATTATATATATGTATAACTATATATATGAACTATATCATCCAGTTAACACATTGTTTCACCTGTTAAATTAAACTCATCATGTTATAGTACTAAAAAGATCCATAGAAAAAAGTCAAGATTTAAAAATATCATGTTAATTAAAATCTCAGAACTTTATAAAATGTACCCACCACTGAAGGTCTGTTTTCACGAATGTAACGTGCATACAGATACCCATGAAAAGGCAAAGCAGCGGTGCTAGAACTGGAATGTTCACAGTGAAACACCAGTGTGCTCACACCGGGTGGCATGGCTGCTGCACAGAGAGGCTCTGTAAAGTGAATGCCGGTGGGACTTTGAGATGGTGGTTCCACTATAACAGTTTGGCAATTTCTTAGAAGTTAAATATAGAATTACCACATGACCTGGTAATTCCATTCTTAGATATACATCCTGCTATGGACTGAACTGTGTTTCCTGCTCCTTCCCAAATTCATAGGATGAGTCCCTAACTCCCAAGGTAACTGTATTTTGAAATGGGCCTTTCAGAGGCAATAAGGGTAATGAGATCATAGGGTGGGCCCTAATCCAAGGATGTGTGGCCTTCTGAAGAGAGGAAGAGAAAGGATCTTGCTCTTTGCTTGCACACACAGAGATCATATGAGCATACGGGGTACAGCAGCCACTACCAGCCAGGAGAAGAGGCCTCAGAATGACACCTACTTGGTTGGCACCTTGCTCTCAAGACTTCTCAGCTTCCAGGACTGTGAGAAGTAAGTTGCTCTTGTTAGCCACCAGTCTGTGATGTTTTGTTATAGCAGAATATGCAGACTGAATTCTGGTACTTGTGCAGTACATGTTCATGGGTGTTCTTAACACCACTAATTTTAATAGATAAAAGTTGGAAACAGCTTAAATGTCCATCAACAGATGAATAAACACATTATTATATGATAGACTATGAACCAGCCTTGTAGAGGAAGAACATGTTACGTGAGTGAATCCTGAAAGCAGTGTGCTAAGTGGAATAAGCCAGATACGAAAGGTCACACATTGTGTGATTCCTTTTATACGAACTATCCAGAATATATAAATCCAGAGATAGACACAGATTAATTAGTAAGGTGTTCACTTTGAAGTGGTAGAAATATTTTGGAACTAGATAGGGGTTGTGGTTATACAATATTGTGACTGTGTTACATGTGTGGAGTGATTGATTTAATGTTATGTACATTTTTTGATGTTATGTGAATTATTTTAAAATAATTTATGGCTGGTGGTATTATATACATATTTAGTTCATTCATTTAATTTAGCCCCTGCAAGAGGTGGTTAACTCATACAGGATGAGTAGACTCCCTAAAACTTAAGAAGTAGCCTCATTGCAGTTGTGCAGGAGCTGGTGTCTTTACTGGATGGAATAACAGAAACTTAGAAACATGGGCTGTGATTATTGCTCAAACAATGCATCATTTCCAGGAAAGACGAGCAGTTGCATTCTTGTTTGACCAAGAGCTGTGTAATTGTGCATGTCCTTGGTTCTGTCCAAGGCTATGTTAATTCCGCTTTGTTATAACACATTCTAAAGGTAACTGGACCATCTCAACTTTCCATACAACATCATTTCCATTCACTATATTGATAGCTGCGTAACTGGGTCCAGGGAGCTGAGTACTCTAGATGCCTTGATAACCTGTGTGCACTCCAGAGGGTGGAAGGTAAACACTACAAATATTCTGGAGTCTGCTATATTGGTAAAATTTAGAGATTTATTAGCTCAGTGTGTGACTACCACAGATGGACTGCTGCCCCCTAGGGATGATGATTCTGAAAGATGAAGATAAGGGGAAGTCTTCCCAATGGGCAGAACTTTTGGCAATGTAAGAGGCCACACATTGTGTAGTGGGAAGTGACCTGAATCTATTCCTAGATTTTAGGCTCAGCTGGTTGTTAGGGGGCCTGAGAAGAGCAAGATCAAAGAGGTCAAGTGCACAAAAGTCTGCAGAACTGTAAGTATATACAACTATTAACTGTCAGTTGAGAATAAGTAAATAGAAAGTGTTTTAGTCAGCACAATTTTTGCCACAGTGACCAGAAGACCTGACGACAATTTTAGAGGAGGGAAAGTTATTTGGGCCTACTATTTCAGAGGTGTCAGTCTGTAGATGGTCAGCTGCATTGCTCTTGGCCTGAGGTGAGGCAGAACTTCAAGGCAGAAGAGCGTGATAGAGGAAGGCAGCTCAGGACATGGCAATCAGGAGGTAGAGAGAGTGAGTTCTGCTCACCAGGGACAAAATATGTACTCCAAAGGTACCTTCTCAGCCACACCCTACCTGTCTACAGTTACCACCCAGTTAATCCATATCAGAGGATCAATGCACTGATTAGGTTAAGAGCAGATCAGGTTAATGTTCTCCTAACCCGTTCTTCCATTGTCTCTCACATGAGCTTTGGGGACAGCTTGTACCTAACCACAACATGCCCTTTAAATATGGTAGACAACTCAGTAATCTGTAGGATTTCATGTCCTGCATCCAGTAGCCAGGGTTGGAGATGGAAGTCACCATCTCTCAACGACATGCTCAGGGAATTTGTGGTTCGGGTTTGAAAATGTAGGCTTTGAGTGGAGATCCTTGGTGGGGGAGTTGATTTCCTTCAAGTGACACAATAAGGGCGTCAAAAAATATAAAGCCATAGCTGCTTCCTCAACACTGCATGTGCTAGGGGAGTGGCAAGTAGAAAAAGGAGTTAGTGTTCTGAAAAGAGGAAACTGACCCTGATCTTCACCAGGAGGAAGAATGGAGGTAGAGTGTGCACTTGGTACTCAGGTAACCCCTGCTACCTTGGTATTCACACATCAAGCTCTAAGTGCAACCACAGCCTCATAATGGCTTAGGCCCTTCAGTCAAGAGGAGCAGGATCCACACAAGGAAAACCACCTCGGCTGGCAGAAGTGCTAATGGAAAAGGGAGAGGATGTTTCCCTCTCTAAGAGGATCCAATTGCAACAGCAGGGATCTTGAGGGAACTCTGCCTGGATGGAATGAACTGTCTAAGAAGCAACAGGAGAGTTCATGGCTGAGGATGCTGTTGGCACCTTGAGCATCCAATTACTGAGCATTAATGGATAAACCCACAGCTGCCCTTTCTCCAGAGAGGTGCCCTAACTCAAACAGGAACCACTTTGCCCTGGAGGCTGTGAGCTGCCCCTTCTACCTCACAGCTAGAGACCCTGGCCTTGAGACAGCACAAATCCTGAGGCAGTCTGCCCTGCAGAGCTTCCCTGGGAGGGTTGAAGCTGGTCTTAACCCTGGAGACCACAACCTTGCTCAGCTTTCTGCCTCCCAACCTCCCCACTCCCTTTACTTGTTTCCGAGAATGGCCCTAGTGAGCCATTAAACAATTACCTTCCCAGGGTCTGATTCTGGGGAGCCTGATACAAAGCAGCTACCTAAAGTCAATACTGATGGTGAATCAATTTCACGTGTGAAGTTTACCTCAACAAAGCAGTTTGCATTAAAAACCCCACCAACCTTCTGGGCTGGGGTAGCTAAGTGGTGGCCTGCTTGCTCGCTTAGCATGCCCTGAATCTGTTCCCCAGCACAGCAAAACAAAAGAGAAAAACAAACCAATCTTCAAATTATTAGTCATTTATAATAACTAAATTAAAAAAATTCCACCTGCAAAATCCCTGAACAGGTGAAATCTAAGCTGAGCACGTGCAAATCACTTACATAAAGGGGAAACATTTGTTTTCGAGCTCCCAGATCAATACCTATTCTTTTTAAAATGTTGCATTCCACTGCATTTCTCCTTTGGTCAAAAGTTAACTTGGGTTACCCGTGGCAAATCAAGGCAGACTCCCCTAATTAATTGGTTGATGATCTGTTTTTGTGTCTTTTTGCTCAGAACCACAAAGCACACATGTATATTTAATGTTTGTATTTCAATCTTTACTAAAAACAGAAACAGTACAAACAAAATAAATTAAGGACCCCAATGCAAATGATGCCCAAGATGATCATAAAAGCACAATAGCAAGCCACAGACACTGGACATGGCTCAAAGGCAATAGGACAGCTCTTCCTCTGCAGCCCTCGGCCACCCCCAGGAGGCACGTCTCACTTGTCCTACAGAAACTAAGGAATAACTCCCAAGCTGATGGAGAGGCTTCAAAGGGAGCAGTTCTGAAAGTTGATTTCTTGTCATTCAAATGGGTGTCCTTGTGGCCTGGCTGTTTATCGTCAGTACTGTTTACTTTCCTCTGTGTATTTGTATGACCAAGTAGAGCTAGACTTGTTACTAGTTTTTATTTAATTTTAATGGCAAACCTGTTCCTGTGATCTTGGCCTGATCTAGAAGAGCTCCTGAAATTTTTAGGGGTTCAAAAACTTGAAATGAACATCTGTCTGCTTAAAAAATGTCTTCTAAAAAGTTGACTAAGGAGACTAAAGGAGGAAAAAAGACAAGGCCCCACACATTCTGCAGTGCGGGACTGGGGTAATCAGGGATGAGCAACCATTCTCTTGTAAGAAATGCAAAGAATATTTCCTGAGGTCAATTTGGGGAAGAAAAAAAAACAAGAAACAACTACCTAAATATCTGTCCACTGTGAAGAGACACACAAGTGTGTTCTTTGGTTCCTTCCACTGCCCAGCTGAGGGAGGGTGAGCGATGTGAAAGACACCGATCCTCGATTCTGTTGCGAGCAGTCTGGGGTACCTCACATCTTTCCAGGATGCTGTTGCTGACCTCATCCTGTATCATGGGGTGGTGGGTTTGTGGGAGGCTGAGTGAGGCTGGCCAGGAGAGATCCCCATTCAGAGCTGGAAGGATATTCCAAAAGGTCCCCACCCCGAGGCAGCCCTCTGATCAGGGGGGGAGCGGGCTCTTGGTCCTGCCACTCTGCTCCTGGCTGGGCGCATCCTCCTCTTTCTGCTCCAACTTGAAGTTCTGTGAACGAGGTCACAGGTGAGGTTTGGCACTGCATTTGCCCAACTTTAGATCTGACACACTTAAAGGCAGTCAGAAGTCATTATATCGTGTTATATTCTACATCTCTGAAGAGAAGGCCTGCTTTTCCTATCCCATTTAGGATTTGGTCTGACCTACCTCAAGCTCCTGCAAAACCTCATCCATAAAGTCCTGGGAATTCTGTTTGTAAGACACAGCTAATCGAATTGCATCATTGAAGAGCTGTGGGGAGGTGGAGACGGTGGGAAAAAGTGTGGCAGTGGGCAGGAAGCCCGAGACCCACACCTAAAATTGGCCACCTCACCCTTGAGTTCACCCTTTCCCATGCAAGGCCACTTGCCTCATCAAGCCCAGGCCATCACACTTTCCCTTCCCTGCCACTCACTGGCCCTGCCCTCCCATCCCTTTCCTTCCCAGCCTCCCTGTAACTGTCACCTGACAGTTCCAGCCCCGTCACTGAATTGCTTCTATAGACTCCCATTACCTTCACGACATTGGTGCCATCAGCAGCTGAGACAAAGTACAGGGGCAGAGAGAACTTCCTGGCAAAATTGAAGTTTTTCTGGGTCACATTTATGTCTGCTGCAGAGAGAAGTAGGGCATTGGCCATCTGTTCTGGGGAAAGGAGAGGGGTCTGGAGGGAGTGGGGGCCCTGTGCCACCAAGTGGGGCAGAAAAGATCAGGATTGTGTCCTCTGTATCTTAGGAAGAGGGCAAGGATGGCTCAGCTGACAAATTGCTGACAGCTGCCTGGCCCAGGAGAGAAGAGGAAACATGGTGACAGGTCCCCATGAATCACTGTCACCCAGGTGCAGGGATGGCCCACCATCAATTTTGTTGGCCACCACGATGCATGGGATCTCTGGCCTGAACTCCCGAAGCTCTGCATACCAGGTACTCAGGTTTTTATAGGTGACTTTCCTCTGCACATCGAATACCTGCAAAGGATATAGAAGAGTGTTCTGGTGTGTCAACGTCTCTGCGCTCCACCTAGGCGACACACACACAGTGTGAGTAGGTGTCATAGACCAGGACCCCAGACTAGCACCCTTAGAAGAGGGTCTGAGAGGAGCCAATGGACATTTCACAGGCAGAAGGCCACTTCCAGAGAGAGAAGAGAAGTGAGAGGACTGAAATTGAAAGGGCTAGGAGTGACCTTCCAGTTCTCAAGGGACATACTTCAGCTCCCATCTGCCTCCCTGCACCACCTGTTCAGTATCCTTAGTTATCAGTACTAGAAGTCTGGGAAATCCTCAAAGGCTTCATGTCATCTGGTGATGAGCCCTTCCTTACCAGAGGGCAGGAGGGGACAGTTCTCTGCCCACGGTGCAGCCAGCTGCCAGGCTCCTGCAGCAGTACTTGGATCTTTCCCCATTGGCACTTGCGTGTGCACAGCAAAGAATCCATGTGCCAGAGTGGGCAGAGTGCTGTGTGCACTCAGGGTAAAGAGCAAATATAATGACAAACATCAGGGGAGGCTGTGAACTGGGGAGGAGCTGGAAGGAAGACAGGGAGGGTGACCAACTCCTTCTGTGTGCCCTCTGTTGCTGCTCCTTATGGGTGAATGAAAGTCACTCAGGGCCAGGATGAGTCTGTGCATATTGCAGGTAACCACTAAGTGGAAGGCAGGACTGGAAGGCTGGATGGTGCCAAAAGCTACGGGAGGCAGAGCAGACTTCAATACCAACAGTGATAGCAACTTATCCACCCAAGTGCTCTCACCGGAGAGACTGCAGCCAGAGTGAGGCACAAGATCTGCAGGGTAAGCCACAGCAGCAATACAACTCTCAGCTGGTTTCCCTTGGGTGCTGTCTTGGGGTCACTCTGTGAGTAAGCCCACATCAGCCCACACCAATGAAGTGCTGGGAGTCACATGGAGAAGTACTTACTGCTGGTGGCCCAGCTGGCTGCCAGTGTGTGGAGGTACCTGGGGGGTCTTCTCAGCTGAGACCCCAGACCCAGTACAGAACTGTTGTTTTATGCCGTCCAGGTTCCAATTTTGTGTGAAACCAGTATATTGGGCTGGGAATGTGGCTTAGCAGTAGAGTTTATAATATGTGCTAAGTTGGGTGCCATGGCACACGCTAGTAATTCCGGTGGCTCGGGAGGCTGAGGCAGGAGGATCGCAAGTTCAAAGCCAGCCTCAGCAACTTAGTGAGACCCTGTCTTATAAATAAATAAAATTTAAATAAAAATACACACATACATACATACAAACAAACAAACAAACAGACTGGGGATGTAGCTCAATGGTTAAATGCCCCTGGGTTCAATCCCTGTTATCAAAACAGAAGTGTGGTTAGTGTGCACAAGGCCCTGGGTTCAATTCCCAGTACAAAAAAACCCCAAACCAGACTATGTGTTATTATAACACGTGATGTTATAGACAACTAATATTCATGAAAAAGTTTTAAGTGGCCCAAAATGAAAACACATTCCTTTTCAGCATTTAAGAATGATGACCCGAGAATGGAGCCAGGGAACCCACAAGCAGGCATTCCCAGGAGGCATTCCCTTCCAGGCTGCTTTGGGTGCTCCTGTGGAGTTCACTGTATCCTGGTCAATGAATGGAATCCTGAAGAATGTTCCAGAAGCACAGTGGGACACTGGGAAGGAGATGAGGGATGGTTTGAGAGGGACGGTCCCTGGGAAGCAGCAGGGCAATGGGAGCTCCTCTGAGGGATGGGCCCAACCAGAGAAGGGCTGTGGCCCTGTCTCTGTCAGATCTGCTGCTGGAGCCCTGAGGGTGTTGCTCACCTAGAATGACAGTTCTTCACCTTTCCTTTACCCATCCCCACCTCAGGCAAGCTTACCTGGCATGTTCTCACTTAGCAACTCCGGGAAGCACCTGTGGTTTGAAATCTTGGTGGCTCTGATTCCCTCTCACAGGACAGAGGGCTTGGTTAGGAGGGCTCAGGACTGCTGAGCGCCCTGTTGCCTTACCCCTCAGGGCAGAACTGCCCAGTGCTTTTGTTTACCTCCCATTTGGTCTCATACCATGATGCAGGCGTGGGCCTTGTGGTAGTAGGAGGCATGCATGCTCTGGAACCGCTCCTGGCCTGCCGTGTCCCAAAAGTCTGTAATGTGAACACAGCTCTGACTGCCTGACAGGGATGGAGGGCAGACCCACATGCCCCAAATATTTCTGTACAGGTGTCTGTGTGCAGAAACATGACACATGTGGATAGTGCCATGTGTGAGTGCATGTGAGGTGCATGGGAAGGAATAGACATCAGACAGTTCCACATGTCCTCAGGATGTGTACCAGGTGTACTGAGAGGTGTATGTGTGTTTGGGCCAGGGCCAGGGGCCAGGGGCCAGGAGGAGGATAAAGCAGACAGGAAGTCCCACAAGGGGAAAGGTAGGTGCCCCTTATCCCCACACTCAAGATGCAGGGTCCTCCAAAGTTTCAAATTCCATGTGCCATGAACACAGATGGTGAATAGTCAGGCAGGATGAGTTGCCTCATGGAAGGTCAAACCCCATGGCAGATGATGCTTAGGCCACATATGCTATTTCTTTACACTGGCTGAATGAGAACCCCTGAAATGAAGATAGCTACTGCCTTGTCAAGGCCTCTGCTCCTCTTTCCTCACCTTTCTGAACCTTGCCCTGTACGCTGGTTCAGGCCTGGTGTTGGGGTTAGAGGCAGTGTCCCTTCTTCCCTTCCTGGCTCTCTCACCTCCTGCCTTGACTCCCTCCATGGACCTCCTCAAACCTGTCTTCCTCTCCCACTTCCTTCCCCTTGAGGCTCAGTGTGGCCTGAGCCTATGCTGCTCACCCACGAGGATGGTCTTGCCGTCCACAGTGGCCGTGTGCTTATACAGAGTCAGAGCATATGTGGACAGCTGCTGTGGCTGGCTGCACACAGGTTAAGGAGCAAAGATGAATAATGGTAGCTAAGAAAGGGGCAGGGAGGGAGGTATTTGGTGCTTGGGTTGATGGAATGAACCCTCTCCCTCTTTTCTTTTCATTTACTTAGATTTTAAATGAATGAATTTTGTAGATGGAGAATGAGGCTCTCACTGGCACACACTCCAATAGGAGGGTGGCAGGGGCTGGGAGTGTGCCCTGGCCATCAAGTTCTGAAGTACACCTGGACCAGGATTTCAGAGAAGCTGTCTTAAGTGGCACTAGAGAGCTGAAAAAGACAACTGTGGATGCCTTCTATATGGATAGAACTCTTGTAGCCTAGAAAGGAAACCCTAACCCTAGGCAGCAACATGGCTATTCCCTGGAAAAAGGCACCCACAAACCAGACAGCTGATAAGCTGTTTATAAACCAAAGTTTGCCTGTGTGTGAAACCCTAACAAAAAGTCTGGGGCATAATGCCTCCTGAAGCAAAAAGATGCTGGATATTGTAACTAGCAGAGCCAGCAGTTAGGCTGGGTGCACAGGAGCATTTGCTATGAGGTGGACAAAAATACTAAGATCTGAGAGCAACTGACTTCAGCCTTACAGTGCCAGGGCAGGAAGCAACAGGCTCTGGAGGTCTTCTCACTCTTGGTTCTAAGTGGGCCAACCTGGGAGTTGCAGAGAGGGCCTCATTCCAACATAAGCAATGCAACAATTCATGGAAGAGAAGACAGAAGTTTATATTCTACAAAGTTCATTCCTATCAGAGACTTATTAAACCTTATGGAGCCTGAGCTCTGAGGTCAGAGGTTAAGGGAGAGCTATGAAGGAGGGAGGATCTGAATCCAAACATTTGATCCAGATCAGGTGTTATCAGCCATTCTTACCACCTTCCTAATACAAAATAAAGCCAAATATGACCGAGTTCCAAAAGAGATGGCACTGATCATGTGATGGCATGCAGGTTACCCGGTGAGTAGGCAGTGTGAAGGAAAGCCAAGCATTCATTTGCCCTCTGCTCTTCCCTGGTGGATGGAGGTGGAGATGCATCAGAGTGGGAAGAGTACAGGAGCAAGGGGCCTCTCCAGCCTTGAAGGATACAATCCATTCATGAGAAATCTCTCCATGAGTCTGCAAGGGAGTGTTCAAGGCAGTCATTAGGTAGTGTCAGGATGACAACCTGGAAGTCACATGTGGCTTCCCCCTCTCTCCTATTAACTTCCAGCCAAATGGTTTCTAGGTGAAGTCCCCAACCTAGACTCGTGTCAGTATGAGTACACAGACCAGTCCATGCGAGGCTCTTAGATTCATGATTTCTACCTCAGCATGCTGTTTTCTGCACAGGGAAACTGAGGCCAGAAAGACTAGCCTCCACTGAAAAGCCATTTCCCCAAGATTCTGGAGGTCCTAAGGACTTTGCTCAAACTCAATCCAAGCAGTGAGATTGACCCTGAGGACTGCTTATAGTAGGGAAGCAGTTCTATCCATCTCATATTTCTTTCTCCCTTTCTACTTTGTACACACAGCAACTGAGGTACTAGTTATTTTATTCTCCCTCAATCAGAATGAAATGTGGACCAGAGCAGTTCTCAAGCTTGTTGCTTGCTGCCCAATGAATAGGGCATACAGAGGTGCAGTGGGGCTCAGTCACCCCCTGAACGTGTGAATGTGAGCACAGTCAATAAGCTTAATGCAGACCCCCAAATCCAGGCACCTCTCTGAATCCTTTTATGGCTTTCACATACACTGCCACCAACTAAAAAAAAGAAAAGAAAGAAAACCACCCTCCCCCAAAAGATCTAATCAAGATTCTATCACAACACAATTATTTAAAAAAACAAATTTTAACACCCTTGTATTTTAAAACTGAAAGATAATCAAACATATAAATAATAATCAACTTATAAATAACAATCAGACATATAAAACCACTTATAAATAACTTATGTCAAACAAGAATCACTGAGGGCTGGGGTTGTGGCTCGGTGGTAGAGCACTTGTCTAGCGTGTGTGAGGCGCTGGGTTTGATCCTTAGTACCACACAAAAATAAAAACAAATAAAATAAAGGCATTCTGTCCATCTACAACTACAAAAAAAAAAAAAAAAATCACTGAACTTTAGAACAGAGCAAAAGAAATTCCCCAACATGGACAATAGTGAGAAAGTAGAGTGGAAAACGGGAACAGGTCCTGAGGGACCTGTGAACTATAAAATGATGTTTGTCACTGAAATCTCCAAAGGAAAGGAAAAAGAAGACCAGACTGGAAAATAGAAGAAATAACACTTAAAAATTTCCTAAATTTGGCAAAAGACATAAACCTAGGAAGTCCAGAGGTTGAACATATGTCGAACAAAATAAATCCAAAGAAATCCACAATAGGACACTGTTTAGTCAGCTCCTAAACTCTGGAGACACAGAAAAAACCTTGAAAGCAGGGCAAGGGCAAGGGCGAGGGTGAGGGTGAGGGTGGGAGGGAGCAGAGAGAGAGGGGAGGAGGGAGGGAGGGGATAAAGAGGGGAGGAGGTGGGAGGGAGGGAGAGAAGAAAGAGGGGAGGAGGAGGGAGGGAGGGAGAGAAGCAAGGTTTACTTATCTTTAGGGGAAAAAACACTAAATGATCCCTCATCATAAACTACTGGGGCCACAGGAAATGACACATACTTCTCAAGTACTCGAAGACAGGAACTGTCAACCCAGAATTCTAAATGCAGTGAAAATTCTTGAGAATAAAGGAGAAATTGAGTTTTTGTTTTTTTTCTTTTTCTTTTTTTTTTTTTTTTCACATGAAGGAGTAAGAATTTGTTTCCAGCAGGCTACCCTAAAAGAGTGGATAAAGGAAAATCTGGAAACAGAAAGGAAATGATAAAAGAAGGCAACTTGGAATATCAGGAAGAAAGAACTAGGTAAGGAAATGTCGGGGTTTCGGCCGGACCCCTGGCCATAGGTGTGGCAAGGCCAAGATGGCGCCTGGCAGGATGCCAGTGTGGTTGAGTGTAGCTAGCTTGTGCGCAAACAACTGATGTCGCTTGAGGAAGTTTCAGTGATTGGTTGAGGCCCCCTCATGGACACTGCATGCCTGTATATGCTGCCTGTATCTGTCCACGCTCTCCCCTCGTGCTCTGTATGATGATTGGTCGCTTGGAGGCATATAGTGAGGTGTAGCTTCCCCCAAAAGGGAAGAAGAATCTGTTGTTAATAAAGAAGCTTGCCACCCATCACGTCTCCGGGTCGACAAGGAAAGCGACAAGGAAAAATACTGGAAATACAATAGAATGTCTTCTCTCCTTTAAAATTTTCAAAAAATCTATTTTTAATGTTTTTCAAAAAATTCATTTTTAATGTTTAAAGCAAACATTGTAACACTGATGGAGGTCTCAGTTACACAGAGGAAACAGTATTACAGTTAAACAGAGGTGCGTAAAGGATGTAAAAGCAGGCAGGGTTGTGATGCTTCACTCCAAAGGTCTGCAGACTGGTAAGGTGCATTCACATATGTGATACCTAAAACCACCAACACAGGAGCCACACAGAGAGGTACCCTCAATAACTATAGATAAATGAAAATCAATTTTTAAAAAAGTTTAAGTAACTATAGGAAGGCAGGAAAAAAAAATTCAAGGCCAGATGGGCAACTTAGTGAGATCCTGCATCAAAATAAAAACCTACCCAAAAGAAAAGCCCAGGACTAGACGACTTCATTGGTTAATTCTAGCAACCATTCAAAGTGTTTACAGCAAACCTACTCAAAGGCTCCCAAAAATTATAGAGAGGAGGAACACTGCCTATTTTTTTCTGTGAGGCCAGCATTGCCTTGATCAAAGCTAATGAAGGTACAAGAAAAGAAAACTGCAGGTAGCAGAAACCCTCAAAATACTAGCAACTCAAATCCAGGACATTAAAAGGATTATGTGCCATAACCAAGGGGTATTAGTCCGTGGAATACAAGGGTAAGAAAACTGAGCAACCTAATACATCACCTGAGTGGAATGAAAGAAAAATAATCAGATGATCATTTCAACGGATGCAGACAAAGGATAATACATCTCAAACACCACTTTATGAGAAATCACTCAGGCAACCAGGAAGTTACCACATTCATTGGCATGCGGTGGCTCACAGTATTCTCTGTACATCATTTTCATTTCTGTGAAGTGAGTATTCATGTACTCAGCTTCATTTCTCTTTTCTCTTTTTTCCTGGTCAGTCTGGTTAAAGAACCAACTTTTAGTTTCACTGATTTTTTTTCTCTATTTTTTTATTTCTCTATTTCTTATTTTTTCTACTCTTTTGATTACCTCCAATTAATTCCTCAGCAGAGTAAAGCCATATAAGAAAAACTCACAGCTGATGTCACACTCAGTGGTGGGAGATTGTTAAGCCTTCCCCCAAGTTCAGGAATAAGGCAAGGACACATGCTCCATGCTTCTATTCAGCGCTATACTGGAAACTCTAGCCAGTACACCTATGCAAGAAGGAAGCAAAATTCTTCCAAAACAGAAAGGCAGAAACACAATTAAGAACACCAAAAAAGACTGAAAAAAATTTACCAAAAGTGAAGGATATAAAACCAACACACAAAAAGTAACTGCACCTCTATTCACTTGCAATGAATAACGAGGAAAGGAAATAATTCCTTTTACAATTCCATGAAAAAGAATAAAATACTTAGAAATAAATTTAATCAAGGAGACAGCAGGCTCGCAACACTGAAAACTACAAAGTGTCGCTGAAAAATCAAACCAGACCTAAATAAATGGAAAAACTTCTGTATCCGTGAACTTGAAGACTTCATGTTTGGTAGACAATACCACCCAAAGTAATTTACACATCCAATGCAATCTCTTTCAAAATCAAAATGGCTTTTTTTTTGTAGAAATAGAATGCACATCCTTAAACTCTTATGGAATTCTAAGGGATTCCAAGTAGCCAAAGCAATCTTGAAAAAGGAAAGCAAAGTTGGAGGACCGACACTTCCTGATTTCACATCTAAACCACAAATGTGCAGTAATCAAAACAGTGCCACATAGACGTGTAAGCCAATGGGACAGAAGAGAAGCCAGAAATAAAACCTCCATGTGTGGTCAACTGATTTTTGACAAGGGTGCCAAGACCATCCAGTGGGAAAGGACAGTCTCTTCAATAAATGGCGCTCAAAAACAAGCAAAAGAAAGAGTGCGGACCCTTATCCCATCCCAAACACAAAATTTAACAAAAATCAAGTGAAAATAAAGACCTAAAGTGCTAAAACTATTAAACTCTTAGGAGAAAATACAGGGGGAAAGTCTTCATGACCTTGGATTTGGAATGATTTCTTAAATATGATACCAAAAACTCGAAAGAAAAAAAATGAGTAAATTGGAATCATCAAAATTAAAAACTCTGGTGCATCAAAGGAAACTATCAAGTAAATGAAAAGAAAACTCAAAGAATGAGAGAAAATACTTGAAAATCATATATTTGATAGGAGTTTAGTAAGCAGAATATATAAAGATGCCCTACAACATCACAAAACCCCTAAACAACCCAATTTAAACATGGGATATTTCTCTAAAGTAAATACACAAATGATCAATAAGAACAGCAAAGGATGCTCAGCTTCATTACTCCTGGGAAATGAAAATCAAAACCACAATGAGATGAATGGCTAACATCACAGAAGTGGAAAAGAAGGTGGGTGAGGTTGTGGAGAAATCAGAACCTCTGTGCATTGTCAGTGGGAGCGTGAAATGATGCAGCTGCAGTGGAGAACAATCTGGCAGCTCCTCATAAAGTCAAAGAGTCACTCCTAGGTATATGCCCAGAAACCTGACTGCAGGGAATCCAACAGACATTGGGAATATCCAAAAGACAGAAACAACTCATGTGCCTATAGGAGGAACCCAAGAACAGGGTGGTGTAGAGATATAACCAATACTATTCTGTCATAAAAGGAATAAGTTCTGATACAGTCTATGTCATGGATGAACCTTGAAAGCATTATGCTAAGTGAACCCAGCCAGGTGCCGTGGTAAGTGAACAAAGGGAGGGTTCTTATATATGGAGCAGGGTCTGACTGGTGCTGACTAGTGCTGAGCATTTGACAGTAAAAAGGGGTCCATGCAAGACCTCTCTGAGCTGGCTGGCTCAAGTGTTGTCAGGATATCTCCTCTCAAAGGCATCTGATGCAGAAAGGTGGCACATATAGGAATGAAGGGAACACCCTGCTAGGAGGCAGTTCCAGGTCCAGGATGCCTGGGGGGGTGGGAGCTACATCATTAGAGCCCACACTCAATGGAGTCCTGGGGTGTTCATAGGGAAAATGGCATCTAAAATAGCAAATATGCTGCATGAGGAAAAAAGGGCTCTTTAAGAAGGCCTGTTGATCTGTGCTACCACTACTGTAAATTTCTAAACTGCAAGAAGGTAGCACAGCTTCAAAACCCTCTGGAACTGAGGCTGTGCAGAGATAGATGCCCCCAGATATGAAGAAGACAGGCATTAATTAGCTTTTTTCTTAAAAAATATTTTAATTGTCGATGGGCCTTTATGCTTTTATGTATTTATATGCGGTGCTGAGAATCTAACCCAGTGCCTCACACATGCAAGGCAAGCCCATTAATTAGCTTCTGAATGGGGGTTTTCTCCTGAATTTACAGATACTTAAAATCTTGCATAGAGTTCCAGTGAAATGAAACCAAGATTTTTCTCTCCTACCTATCTTCCTTCAGATACACAGTTTTCATCCTGGTCTCTACCTGTGGGACATTTTACATGAGATATTGCCAGGGAAAGGGGGTTAGCTTATCTTCTAAACCTCATGGAAGTCAGTGCTATGGTAATCTTTGATGTCCTGTTAACTACTTAGACTCTTTTTGGTACAGTTTTAAATGAGGATGGAGGGCTGGGTAGCACTGACTTTGCAGGCAGGTCCCATTGGATCTCACACCAGGTTGTCTTCTCCCAAAGGTCCACCAGTTAGTAAGCTGACAATCTACTCCCCACGTGCCTTCCAATCATGTTCTCTCTTGTCAGTTCTACACTCCAGTGGGGATAAAGGGACTGTTATTTATTGGATAACTTTCCTAAAGTATAACATCCACATCACTTTTGTTATATGGGACATTGTTAAGGAGGTCAAAGCAACTGTAAAAATGCTAAAGGAGAGCTGCAGTGTGTGAGTGTGGAGTGGGGAAGAGAGGGAACATGCATTCATGAAGATGGCCTAAAAACAGCAGAGCTCCTTCCAAATTCTTTATAGCTACCTGAGCCCAAGGTAGAAAATGAGGTGGGCTGGGAGCTTCTGGGAGGTAAGACTAACACAGACATCTAAGCGGGGACAACTCTACCTCATCCTGGGAAGGTGAATGGGCATGTGCTCTCACCAGTTCTAAACAGGTGAGAAGTAGGACGTGTCATGGAGACAAGTGGCCAGCGCTGCATAGCCTCTCCTCACCAGTAGGCAGAGTTCCACAGTAGATCAGATAGGTACTGAAGTCAATAGAGTAAGTCAATTGTGATTGCTATCCATACTTTTCAGTCTCGGTGAGTTGCTCCAAGAAAGCATCTTTACCACCTGTAACCAATCTGTCACTTTCTTCTCTTCAGTCCCACTGCCTCAGGCCCATAGTCCCTCAGCCCACATGCTTCATACAGAAGTTCCTTAGTTCTCGCCTCATCATCCTGGACTATGTCAATAGTCTCTAGGGTAACCTGCTCTGTACCTTCTGTCAGGACTCATGGAAAACATTCTAATTCCTCTATCCTTTTGACTCACTCCTCACTCCCTCAACACACACATCTGCTGATGTGATTCCTTTGTTCCCCTGTGCACACCTGGGTTCCAGTCAAGACTGCTCCCTCACCAGCCAATAGAAGTCATGGTCCTCTGCCTCTGGAGGACTTTACTAACAACCCAGATCCATTGGGCCTGGTCTTTCTTTCCTAATCTCCCAACATACTTGGACTTGCCCACTGCACTGTCCCCCAGGCAGATGATCTTCACGTTGTCATCAGCATCATATTTCTCTTGGTCCAGGTCACAGGGTTTGGTTCTATCCCCTGCCATTGGCTCTCAGTTGTAAAGGCCCAGGTAGGTGGTCTTGTCACTGCCTGGGAAGGTCAACAAGAGATTACGATTAGACATAAGAAGTCCCCTCAACCAAATCTATTTCTTCCTCCTCCTAGATGGGAAAAAGAAGCCCAAGGACACACATCTTTCTCCCTTTACCACTGACTTGACTGGTACATGCTAGGCCTCACGGTTGTAACCTCATCCCACAAGATTCTATGTTATCTCCCTACTGCAAGTATGCTCAGGCCACACTTCCCACCTGACATGCTGAAGCTTTACAAGTACAACATATGGGTTTTCTTATATGTCAAACAATGATAAAAATAGTACCCATGTGACATGATAAGTATGAGACACTGTCAGGCAAAACCAATCTGAGTTCTTATCACTAAATGATGTAGCCAAAGATGCCTAACCCACATTCCTGACTATCTACCCTCACAAATTTCACCTCTCCTGATCTTCCATCCTGCTGCAATCAGCAGCTGCCTCACCCTCTTCAATGTGGATATTCCTCAAACCCTCTTCTACAGGAGATATTTTTAAAACCCTCTAGTAGGTTCAAGCATCTCCTAAATGCTGAGGATACTAAACTACATGGAGAATGCTCCCCTTAGTGCCGGATTCAGACATGTAATTGACTGCCAGACCTGTAAATAGATGAAGGCCTGCAGGCAAGTTACATGTTAACCCAAGTGCTACAGTCCTGCCCATCACAACTGCTGCTCTTCACATTCCCATCTATACAAGACATCACACCATCCAGCGCCATGTATACCCATGTATAAAATCATCTTTAGACTGTTCTACTCCCCTCACACCCGAATATGGGACTGCAAACATTCCTAAGATCCTTAGATGCCTGGGCACACAGAAATGATACTCTGATGATGACCTAACAACACTAATTGTCACTTACTTAGCATTTACCCTGGGCAGACCTCGCACTGGGTTCAGCGGGTATGAGACACACCCATAAAGTCTGCTGCGGAGTCAGAGGTATGCACACGGGTTGCTTGTGCCAGCACAGTTATTGCCTTTGCACAAGCAGGAACTGAGCCTTGTTCACTGCGGTACTCTCGGCCGTCAGTGCAGTGTCTGGGAAGTGGCAGATGCTTGGTGAGCACGGTGAGGTCTCTGCTCCTTCCACTTCCTTTCTGTGAGCGAAGCGATCTATTCGAAAGCCAAACCTAACCTATCGCTGTGCGCTCGAAGACCTTCAATGGCTGACGCTGTCCTCGCGATGCAGGGGACAAGCTCTCTTTCATTCAAAACTTCTGGGCACCCACCGCTCGGCCGCACTGACCCTTCCCCAGCCCTCCCTCCGCCCAGGGCCCACGAACTGCTCCGAGGGGCGGGTCCCAGAGACCAAGGCATCCCCAGGAGGCCTCGTCCTCACGTGCGGTCCAGGGAGACGGCTGGAGACACCAGGGACGTCACCGCTCTCTGACCCGTAGCCTCTCCGGGTCCACCGGCCAGCCCAGCTCACAGCTCGAGGCGCACCGTCCTCCGCTTCCGGCTGGGCAGCGTCCCTGCAGCTGCTACGCAACCGCGCCAGGACCCCGAGGAGGGCTGCCCGGTAGAGTGCCCGAAGGACCCCCTGGGCGTGGGGTGGCTGGCGTAGTGCCTGGCGGCTGGCGGGCCAGGGTGTGGCGTCCGGCCCCTGCGCACCCTGGCTTAGCTGCTAGGGGTCTGGAGTGGGTTTGGACCGGGACAGGGCTGGGTGATCGCGCCCATAGGCCCCGGAGAGTGGAGGGAGGGCCATCAGCTTTGGATGTATATGACGAGGAGGTAGCTACAGGTTGTAATTCTCCGATGGGTAAATTTGAGCAAATTTCTTGTCTTTCTATCACCGACTCAGCGGATTATGTAGCTCGTGTTAAAGGACTGAAATCAGTCAGGGCTAATAAAGAGAGGGTTTATTGCATTGATTAATATAGCAAGGTGGTTACCCATAAGCAGAGAAACCAGGAGAGGTGGCTCTTCTCCATTGGCAGAAGGGCAAGGAAGTCGGTTGTGTATCAGAAATTAGCATACTTATAGGTTACATAGCAATATTAATGATTATGTTTCAGTCTCTTAGTGCACTTGCACCGTTTTGCACATGATCATAAATATGTCTCAAATCGTTAGGTCTTTCCCCTGGGTGCTGGGGATTGAACTCAGGGTCTTAGTGCTTGCCAGGTCAGCACTCTACCAACTGAGCTATATTCCTAGCCCAGCCCCTGGGTTTTAACACAGAACTGAATTCAAATGAGGGTCCTGGTTACTTTCGGGTGTGGTCACATCTGCTTACATCAATTGATTTTTTTTTCTTATTTTGAACAATGGATACATTTGGCTAGGGCTTTTGACCATCCATCTTAAGCATAGAGCATTTAGTGCCTTTTGTCACCAATTTAAACTTTAACCCCATATTCCTGCCTCATTTTGACATTTGTAACTAAGCAAGAGCCTAGATGGCCTCAAAGCCTAGATTTTTCTGAGTGAGCAGGCATTAGGAGAGAACCCTGTCACTGATTGACCTGGCAGGTTCCAGGTGCCCATGACATTAGCTCTTGTGCCAGACACTTCCTAGGGGCTGTGTGCTACTGTGCCCTAGAGGGAGAGAGAGAGCTGTGATATTGCAAAGGAGGCTCTGAGAAGACTGGAGGAGCAGGGAGAAGAAGGATTAAATAATTGTATGAAACTGGGCAGTCAGTCATAAGCCCGGCAAACACAAGTTCTTTATTTCAATTTAATTTCTGATATGTATAACACTGAAGTCACATATCACACTCCACACAATTATGTATATATAATTGAGCAAAGGCAAAGAGCAGATACAAATGCAGAGTCACTGTAGGTGGTCAGATAGAACTTGTCCAGGGCGCAGAGCCAGTTTCAGAATGGACAGCGATTTCAGAGTGTCCGCTTGAAATATCAGCTTGGAGTGGGCCATGTGTCAAATTGTGGACAGGAAACTGTACTCTGCTGAAGCCTGAGGATGGAGAGTCAGAGGTTTATTGCTGTGGCAATTTTCCTGGGCAAGGCTTATGATGAGAATTGATCAGGTGATGGGGTCAGGGTGCCACCATGTCCAGTCTTAGGGCACTCCTCCTTTTATGTGTCTCAATTGAGGGGTTGCTTTATTCCATGACCTGGCATGTTTGATGAGCTTATGAGTCTGGATTTCCAATATGAGTCTGATACTCCTGTGCATTCATGTGCTTCTGATTAATTCAATAAATTCACAAGTGGTAATTCTTATTAGCATGATCAAATTATTTATCACTTTGTGCTTTATGGTTGTGCCAAGGCATGGAGTCATTCCACCTCAGTACTTGGACTCAAAATGGGAGCTTCACGGGGGTCAGAGACAGTGGCTCTGAGCGCCCCCTTCTGGCTGCCTTCAGCAGCGCAGGATCCTCCGAAGTCTCTGCTCAGCAGTGCTTCTGCGCCCCCTCTGGCAGTTTCATTGATCTCTTATCAATCTTGTATAGGAACAGTGGATTTGAAAACTAGAATGAGAAAATTTTAAAAGCATTACCAGTTACAATAGCACCACCCGAAATCGAAATTCTTAAATGAGTCCTAAAGCACTATTGTGCTTTCAGAAAATCTTGAAATACAATAGAAAGAAATAAAATAAAACATAAATGCAGATTCCCTCAAACTCGATCTGCAGATTCAGTGCAAATCCCCAGCAAACTGTTTCTGAACCTAGAATAGTAGCATTGACTGCAAAGGACAAACTTGGAGAACTCACACATCTGGATTCCAGAACCTGTCAGAAAGCTAAAGCAGTGAAGAAAATGTGATGCAGGTGAAGGAATCAACAGACAAATGGAGATGCATGGAGAGTACAAAACACACCCATTACATATAGGCAGTTGACTTTGTCAAAGGGATAAAGACCTTTGATGGAGAAAGGAACATCTGCTCCACAGATGGTAATGGAACAACTGGAAACCATATGGGAAAAATAGACATAGGCAAATTTAGAAATTATATAGAGATCCATTCAAAATACTCCATAGACTTGCATTTAAAATATGAAACTATAAAAATTCTAGAAGAAACATGACCACTTGTTGCGTGATGAATTTTCTAATGAAGCCCCCAAATGGGGAGATGCTATGACCTGGGAACACCTCGGGGTTGTGTCTACAATGAGAACCAGAACGTCCTTATTCTCATTACCCACCTGGGGAGTTGAACATGTCCTTAGGATGCGTGGGGACCATGTCTATGCTGAGCTAGCCCTAACCTTAACACTGAGGACCTACCCTGGGGATGTCTGAGGGCTACAGCTAAGGTGAGGACTACCTTCTCCTGGGGATCCACCCAAGGAGATGACACAACTGGGGACACCTGGGGACCAGAGCTTCCTGCTCCTGGGGAACCCACCCAGGAAGACACTATAGCATGGGCACCTGGAGCCATGCCCATGATGAGGTCCAGACCTTCCTTCTTCTTGGCAGCTAAACAGGATGCCATGTGAGAAAAAAAAAAGTAAGGAAAAATTTTACTTTCCATTGCCTCATGTGCTGAAGAAGAAGCTCTGGTATATTATTTACTTTCTCAGATAATATTTTAGCAAGACTTATTTTACAAATATATCTCTTATCAAGTCTTTGGCTACTCATCATCATAGTGTTATAAAGTATTTTGCATGGATTGGGTGTGTTTCTGCAGAGAAAGCTCAGGACACAGAAAGGAGAAAAACAGACACACTTCAGGATGGTGCAGAGAAAGCACAGGGGCCCCAGCACCTGGAGTCTCACTGGGGCCTGATGGTAAGGGTTAATATATCTCCTTGCTTGCATTTATTTGTGTTTTTATGTTTCAGTTTTCTCACATTGTTAAATTACTTGAAAAATATTGAAAAGTTGATGTATCAATGCGATGATAATAATATTCTCACAGTGTTAAAGTACTTGAAAATATTGAAAAGTTAATGTATTGGGGCTGGGGTTGTGGCTCAGTGGTAGAGCACTTGTCTAGCATGTGTGAGGCACTGGGTTTGAGTCTCAGCATCACATATACATAAATAAAATAAAGGTCTATCGACATCTAAATACATATATATAAAGAAAAGTTAATGTATCAATGTGATGATAATATTATGGCTGTATTAAATCGTTCTTTCCATTATGTAACTAAAAGTTTTATAGAAAATAACCAGGCATGGTGGCAGACACCTGTAGTCCCAGCAACTCAGGAGGCTGAGGCAGGAGTATTGCAAATTCAAAACCAGTCTCAGTAACTTATTGAGACCCAAAGCAACTTAGTTGCTCAAAATAAAAAATAAAAAGGGCTGGGGATGTGGTTCCATGGTAAAGCACCCCTGGGTTCAATCCCCAATACCAAAAACTATTTTTAGTATTAAAAAAAACCCAGACAATACTGGAACTGGCTGGGTGAGTCTGCACATAGTTGGGTGGGCTGTTTTGCAAGTCCCGGGGGCTACTGGGGTGATGGCTGTGTGGATAGTTGTCAGACTGCATTACCCAGAATCCCTGGGGTACCAGGGTGAACATGTGGTTTTCAGCTTCACAGCTGTGTGGGCAGAGCAGTGGGCTACATGACCAGAGTTCTCAGGGGTCCCCACCTCCAGGAGCTTCTACTTTGAGGGCTTCATGGGAGAATTCAAGACTATATTGCCAATAATTCTTGGGGGTGTCTGAGCAGTTATGCTCTTACAGCTCCTTCAGTCCTTTGTGGAAAGGGTTCAGCAGGCAGTCAATGAACTACACTACCCAGAATCCTTGAGATACCAGGGCAAGTGCACATACTGAACCTTCAGGGAATCTCCACAATGAGAGCTGAGCCATAAATGCCAGCCCACACGGCCAAGAATACTCACATGGCATGCAACTCCCAGGAGCCTCTGGGATAAAGACTGCATGGGCAGACTGATAGATTACACTAACCATAATCATCGTGGCCTTCAGCTGCCAGAGGCCTTGGTGATGAAGACTGCAAGGGCAGAGTATTGGACTTCACAGCCCAGAGTTCCTGAGCTTACCCATGCAAAAGTATAACCTGCAGTTCTCATGGCTCTCCATGGTGAGGGCTCTGCAGGCAGAACACTGCATTACACTGTCCAGAATCCCTGGAGATGCCTGGGCAATGTGAAGCCTGCACCTCTGAATCATCTGTGGTGGGGGCTGTGTGGTAGGGCACTGGATTATAATATTCAGACTCTTCAAGTTACTAAGCCTATAGCCTATTGGGACTCCTGGCAGAAGTGTGTGTGGGCAAAATGTAGCTGGACTACATTTCCCCACAATCTTCAGGGGTGACAGCCATCGGGACCCCACCCTAGCAGTGAGCAGGCAAATCAGGGAATTTAATTACAGTCCTAAAGGGGTGGAAGTCCCTAGGATCCCCCACAGAGAGCCAGCAAAACACTGAACTACATAACACACAACCCTCATGATAGGAGGTAGGGATTGTCTGCTGAGAATTCAGGGATTCTGGGAACTTTCTTCACTCAGGAACGTGGGTAATGTCATTCCATGCTTTGCCAACAAACATGGTCTCGGAATCTGAAGCTGAAGGCCATATGCTTGCTCTAGTACCATGAGAATTCTCAGTAATGTTAGGGTTAGGGCCAGGATTAGTGGTTTACTGACAGTCTGTGGAGGCATCTGTAAGCTTCTGCTATGGAGGATTGTGATTAATACAGCCCTGGGTTTTGCCTGCTCGCTGCAGGGGATCCTGGGAGGTTCCTATAATACAAAGCTGCATTGCATCACAACCTAGCTTGTTAGTCTGAAAGCTGCTCTCCCCGCCCTTTCCATTGCAGCCATTTCCCCACCTCCCAACTACTGTCAGTTTGTGAACATCCTAGCTAGCTATTGGTTCATCAGTCAGCTTGCAAGTATACTTCTCTGTTATTGGTCCCCTGTAAGCCTGGCGGAATTCAACTGCTTTAGGGTAGTTACCCCCGCCATCTTTTCTCATGCTTTTCTCTCCCCAACTCACTTTCTTTCTCCTCCTCGCTCTTCCACTCTCTCTAGCACGCACCCTTTCTCTTTCCCTTTGTTTTCCTCTCATTTTCTCTCTTACCCTGCAGGGAGACACTCTATTTCCCGTGTCCGGCGTGGTTTTCATGGGATCTCTTACATTGGTGCTGTGACTCGGGATGGGTTCTTCCACTGTCTCTTAAGCAGTGGAACCCCATCTGAGCCCCAGTGCCCCCCGGACACAGCCTCACCTTCTATTCTGCCCAGATGCTCTGCTCTGCATCCATCACCGGACTTCATATTGGTGAGCCCTCTAGGTAGATTCCCCTAGGCTGGTTTATCCGGGACCCTCGAGGCGGCTGAGGGGTGGGGGGTCTTATCTGCCAGGTGGGTTCCTGTTTTTATGGTGGAGAATCTCCCTCAGGTTTGAGGCTCATCTTCCTCATGCTCACTCACACTCAGAAACCCTCTTGGCTTTTGCCCGCACACAGATTGATGCTTGTGTGGTGACACCATCGCTGTGCTGCCTCCTTGGCTCCAGCCGACTACTCTGTGGCCTTGGGTTGCCAGGGCACAGACTTGGCTGTGTCAGTCTCCACTGTGGGATCTGGGTCCTCCATTCCCACAGGTTCAACCCTTCCCCTGACTCCCAGCTTATATTTGGCCACAGTACCCTTTAGATAATCAATCCAAAATTGCTGCGTAATGGCACCCAGCTTCCGTGAGCGAGCGGGCAGATGGAAAGGGATTCCTTATCTTTGAGTCTCTTCTTTCTTGCTTCTTGGCTGTAACTGCAGGGTCTGGCCCCTGCTTCTCTGTCTTCCTCTGCTTCTCCATCTCCTTTACCCCGTTCTGTTTCTGCTTCCATTCCCCGGCCCATCCCACCTAGTCCCCCTGCCACGAGGTCCCACATATGCCTATGTGGAGGGAGTAACCAGCCCAACCCTCAGTGGCATGTCCCAGTAAGGAGTATGATATAGCAGCCCCATTCCCCACAAGTAGTGGGAGATAATGTTTAACAACTTTTTGCATCCAAACCTGAATTGATTACTAACCAGGAAAAAGGGTTAAAATGCTCTAGGCATCAAGTTTCTGCTAGAACCTCTTAGTTCCTTTCAGATCTCAGTCAAGGCTTACATTGAAATGTAAATGGAGGAAGCCAGAATGCTCAGTGGAGGCCAGTCTCAACCCCAAGGAAAAAAGTGTCCATTTTAAATTTCTCCTGGGTTGCAACACAGAATACTTTTTCTCTCCCTTTTACCTCTTCTCGCTTTCTCATTTTCTTATGCTATAATTAATGGCCATTATCATTTTTCTTCTAGGACTTTTGTTTTTCTTAAATGCTATATTTTCGAGCTCACAATTTTGATCGTACATACCTAGGTTAATGATTTTTGATCAATTCTTTTTATCCAACTCTAGAGTTATTTTTGAACATCTGTTACATTGCAATGGAGACAAACATTACAAGGCCTTTACTTTTGTGTTAAATATAAGTGCGCATAAAAATTAAAATTTAAAAAATAGATCCAAATACTTTTAATTCGCATGATTTAAAAAGGTTCAATTTAAATTGGGTAAACTAATGGAAATAAAATGTCTTTAAAATTAACTCACAAGTCTCTAGGTGGCCAAACTAATAAAATGTTTATGTTTATTAAATGCCTAACATCAATTTTTCTAGGACTTTTCTTCAATAGGAAAAAGACGGCAAATAATGTTGGTACACTTGTCTGATCTGATATCTTGTTTTTTTTTTTTTTTTACACTTGTCTGATATCTTGGTTTTTTTTTTTTTACAATAAGATGAGTGAATTAGAGTTGACATGTATGGGATAACTCAAACGTGTTTGTTAGAGACATCTGATTAATTTACAAAGTTATTCCATGGAGTAACATACTTAAAAACATTATTCTTTATATATTAAATGTGTTCATATTTTCCAGGTGTACAAACCTTTAAAGCAGAAATTTTATCAAGCTGCTATTCTCCAAATTAAACTTGTCTATAATGGTAAACCTATCATTTAATGTTCTATTATAGGACCTGTAATCAATAGGGTATATGTAAAATTTGTTAAATGTATTTCTAAAAGTTATTGAGAGCCTGATTTGTTTAAAGGTTAAAAGCTCTCTCAGCTTTTCTTTAATTCATGTTTTAGATATAATGTTAAATTGTGTTAACTAATGTTCATATAGACTCAGGAGTCGATATATGTAAATTTCTTAAAATGACATTTAAGAAAGAGTGTAATGTGCAGTAGCAAAAATGGGACAACAGTGATTGAGATTGGGGTCTCTGACCCATGACTTTGGACAGTGGACTTCCTTGAGAGCTACACAGAGCTCCTAACATTGTACTTTGCAGCTCTGAAAAAAGTTACATTAATGTCCTAGTCTCTGAAACTTTCCTGAAAACAAAGAATAATGCTTACATACATATATAAAGATTGCTGACATAACTTTAGATCTGCATTTCCATCAGAGAACAGAGCTCCATCTGATCTCAGCTTAATCTTCAAAATCTGTGTTTATAAACCTTTATTTTCTAATACGCCTTTGCCCCTCACTGAACTTGAGAATTTGGTCATGCTGGTCATGGCAAAAGAGGAAAAATTAGCTTTGGGAAAAGCCCCGCCTTACCTGAGATAAGGCTCTGCCTCACAACTCTGCTGTATGTTAGCATGGCTCCAAAGTAAGCCAGACTTTAACTCATTTAAAGTTGTGTTCAAAAGCTTGATGTTTGTTGTAAAGATTACCGTGATCTCAAACAGGGGATATAATGAATAACTCAGCCAATATTCAAGATAGCTATTGCACAAACTAAACGTTTTACTGTTGGTGATTCCATTTTGTATTTTCCTTGTAAACTCTAATTGTTGCCTGACCAATATTTTGCAGAAGTACTGCTTCAAGAGCAAACACTGTAAATTAACTTGGGATAGTAAGCCATCACCTATAGGGCAGATAATGTAAACCCCAATTAGATAAGAGGGGGTAAATAGCTGTAAAGTCATAGACATTGAAGTTAAAGCCCAGTACTCTTACTTTATGACTGGTGAGACTGGCTTGCTGGGTGGTTAAGATCAAACTTAGAGATTGAAATTAAATACAGTGGTCAAGGAAAAAAAAAAAAAAAAAAACCAATATCTTGCCCTCAAAGTCAGCCTGAACCCAGGGAACAAGAGGACTTCTCTAAGGAGCTTTGCAACTCTGGGTGGGTCACACAACCTCCTGATCAAGGAGATTGATGAGGCCACTACAGGATGAAAAGCCAATCAGTGCACCTGCTGCAGAGGAGGGTCATGGAAAAGACCCTACCTAACCAAGGACACTAATGGAGCTAAGAAGCTGCTCTTAAATTCTCTATGAGTGACCCCTGTGGGAACTCAGCTGACTCTGACAGGAACAGGTCACTTTGACCAGCTTGATCTTTAATACCTAGCAAAACAGTTAAAACCAAAATATAGCCATTCTTGGTCATTTAAAAGAAATAATAGTTAAATGTAACTTAAGATGTACACTTGTGTTAGCCCACTAGAATAAAGACAAAAGAGAGATTCTTAGGCAAATGTGCCTGATAACTATCAAGAGAAACTGCCAGAGTCAGAAGTTTTAGTCAGTTTAAGGCCTACAGTCACAGGTAGGCTTAATCTGTGTTTGCTAGTAACAGAAGTATAGAGATCTCTACTAAATGTTGTGTTTACATTCCTGATAACCTGGACAATGTTAAAGTTCTCAAATAAAGGCCTTGTCCTCTCAAGCCTTTGCTTGGCCTTGTTATGGGACCAACTTCTCAGTTCTTCCACCCCCTGGTGAGGGATTCATTGGCATGTTCCAGATTCTGCAACATTTACATTATATTAATCTCATTTCAGTACTCATGTCTTTTTGTTCTTCTCTCATAGAAGCACCCATCCCCAGATTCCAGAACAGTGAATTTCAGAGGTCATGCATCAGGACTAGGCAGTGGCATAGCTATCTGCAACACCAAACTAACTGAATCCTCCTCAGGATGCAGTTGCTGCCTGTGGAGAGAAACAAGCAAAAGTTGAGTTAGGGGAATTAAGGTGCAGTACAAATACCCACACTGATCAGTGGTGGGTCCTAGTTGCTGTCTTCAGGTTCTCCTTGACAGGTGTGGCCCTGTGGGAATCCTGCAGTTGCCTTCCACCTGGCTGTCCTTGCCCAGCAGGTTCCTAAGGGCAAAGATGTAGACCTGGGTCTTTGTCCCTGTGTTCTCCTGAGTTTATCATCTGTGTCTACAGGTGTTTCCATACAGAACCCACTTTGACCCACTGTGGGGCATGGCACAGGGTAAGGGCAGGGCAGAGGCCTGGGGGAACTCAGAGACCCTGGGCCTCCATGTCATGAATGATCTGCAATTCTGTTATTTCACTCACCTGCTGAAGCACATCCTGATTCCTTCAGTACTTGGTCATTGTGAACAGAACTGCTGTGTGTAATTGCATGCTGCATTTAGAAATACATTTTCAGGTCTGCATTTTTTTCCTATAATTTTTTAAAATTTATTTTTTTTGTAAACAAATGGGATACATGCTGTTTCTGTTTGTACATGGAGTAATGGCATACCATTTGCATATTCATACATTTACATAGGGTAATGATTTTTGATTCATTCTGTTATTTTTTCCTCCCCCCACCCCTCTTTTCCCTCTATACAGTTCCTCCTTCCTCCATTCTTGCCCCCCTCCCACCTCCCATTATGTGTCATCATCTGCTTATCAGCGAGATCATTTGTCCTTTGGTTTCTTGAGATTGGCTTATCTCACTTAGCGTGATATTCTCCAATTTCATCCATTTGCCAGCAAATGCCATAATTTTATTATTCTTTATAGCTGAGTAATATTCCATGTATATATCTACCACAGTTTCTTTATCCATTCATCAATTGAAGGGCATCTAGATTGGTTCCACAGTCTGGCTATTGTGAATTGAGCAGCTATGAACATTGATGTGGCTGTATCTCTGTAGTATGCTGATTTTAAGTCCTTTGGGTATAGGCTGAGGAGTGGGATAGCTGGGTCAAATGGTAGGTCCATTCCAAGTTTCCTGAGGAATCTCCACACTGCTTTCCAGAGTGGCTGCACTAATTTGCAGCCCCACCAGCAATCTATGAGTGTACCTTTTCCCCCACATCCTCAACAACACCTATTGTTGCTTGTATTCTTGATAATCGCCATTCTAATTGGGGTGAGATGGAATCTTAGTGTAGTTTTGATTTGCATTTCTCTTATTACTAAAGATGGTGAACATTTTTTCATATGTTTGTTGACTGCTTGTAGATCTTCTTCTGTGAAGTGTCTGTTCATATCCTTAGTCCATTTGTTGATTGGGCTGTTTGTATTCTTCGTGTAGAGTTTTTTGAGTTCTTTATATATTCTGGAAATTAGTGCTCTATCTGAAGTATGAACGGCAAAGATTTTCTCCCACTCTGTAGGCTCTCTCTTCACATTGCTGATAGTTTCCTTTGCTGAGAGAAAGCTATTTAGTTTGAATCTATCCCAGTTATTGATTCTTGCTTTTATTTCTTGTGCTATGGGAGTCCTGTTAAGGAAGTCTGATCCTAAGCCAACAAGTTGAAGATTTGGACCTACTTTTTCTTCCATAAGATGCAGGGTCTCTGGTCTGATTTCAAGGTCCTTGATCCATTGTGAGTTGATTTTTGTGCAGGGTGAGAGATAGGGGTTTAGTTTCATTCTGTTGCATATGGATTTCCAGTTTTCCCAGCACCATTTGTTGAAGAGGCTATCTTTTCTCCATTGCATCTTTTTGGCACCTTTGTCTAGTATTAGAAAATTGTATTTATTTGGGTTTGTGTCCGTGTCCTCTATTCTGTACCATTGATCTTCCTGTCTATTTTGGTGCCAATACCATGCCGTTTTTGTTACTATTGCTTTGTAGTATAGTTGAAGTTCTGGTATTGCGATATCCCCTGTTTCATTCTTCCTGCTAAGGATTGCTTTAGATATTCTGGGTTTCTTATTCTTCCAGATGAATTTCATGATTGCTTGCTCTATTTCTGTAAGGTACGTCATTGGGATTTTAACTGGAATTGCATTGAATCCGTATAGCACTTTTGGTACTATGACCATTCTGACAATATTAATTCTGCCTGTCCAAGAACATGGGGGATCTTTCCATCTTCTAAGGTCTTTCTTAATTTCTTTCTTCAATGTTTTGTAGTTTTCATTGTAGAGATCTTTTACCTCTTTGGTTAGATTGATTCCCAAGTATTTTATTTATTTATTTATTTTTTTTTTTGAGGCTATTGCAAATGGGGTTGTTTTCCTCATTTCCCTTTCAGCTCTTTCATCACTTGCATATAAAAATGCTTTAGATTTATGTGTGTTGATTTTATAGCCTGCTATTTTGCTGAATTCATTGATGAGGTCTAGAAGTTTTCTGGAGGAGGTTTTTGGATCCTCTAAATATAGAATCATGTCATCAGCAAATAGTGACAGCTTAAGTTCCTCTTTTCCTATTCATATCCCTTTAATTTCTTTGGTCTGCCTAATTGCTCTGGCTAGAGTTTTGAGGACAATGTTGAATAGAAGTGGTGAAAGAGGACATCCCTGTCTTGTTCCTGTTTTTTAGAGGGAATGGTTTCAGTTTTTCTCTCCATTAAGAATGATGTTGGCCATGGGCTTAGCATAAATAGCCTTTACAATGTTCAGGTATGTTCCTACTATCCCTATTTTTTCTAGTGTTTTGAGCATGAAGGGGTGTTGTATTTTGTTGAACGCCTTTTCTGCATCAATTGAAATAACCATATGATTCTTATCTTTAAATCCATGGACATGATGGATTACGTTTATTGATTTATGAATGTTGAACCATCCTTGCATTCCAGGGATGAACCCCACTTGATCGTGGTGCACAATTTTCTTGATATGTTTTTGGATATGGTTTGCCAACATTTTTAAAGGATCCTTGCATCTATATTCATCAAGGATATTGGTCTAAAATTTTCTTTCCTTGATGTGTCTTTGCCTGGTTTGGGTATGAGGGTGATATTAGTTTCATAGAATGAGTTTGGTAGGGTACCCTCCTTTTCTATTTCCTGGAATACTTTGAGAAGTGTTGGAATGAGTTCTTCTTTGAAGGTCTTGTAGAACTCGGCTGAGAATCCATCTGGTCCTGGGCTTTTCTTGGATGGTAGATTTTTAATGGCTTCTATTTCATTGCTTGATATTGATCTGTTTAAATTGTGTATGTCTCCTGGTTCAGTTTGGGAGGAGCATATGTCTCTAGAAATTTGTCAATGTCTTCGGTAGTTTCTATTTTGTTGGAATACAGATTTCAGAAGTCGCTTCTCATTACGTTCTGTATCTCAGTGGTGTCTGTCATGATATTTCCTTTTGCATCATGTATTTTAGTAATTTGGGTCTTCTCTCTCCTTCTCTTTGTTAGTGTGGCTAAGGGTTTGTCTATTTTGTTTACTTTCTCAAAGAACCAACTTTTTGTTTTGTCAATTTTTTGAATAGTTTCTTCTGTTTCAATTTCATTGATTTCAGCTCTGATTTTAATTATTTCCTGTCTTCTACTACTTTTGCTGTTATTCTGTTCTTCTTTTTCTAGGGCTTTGAGCTGTAATGTTAGGTCATTTAGTTGTTGACTTTTCATTCTTTTCTGGAATGTGCTCCATGCAATGGATTTTCCTTTTAGTACCGCTTTCATAGTGTCCCAGAGATTTTAATATGTGGTATCGTCATTCTCACTGACCTCTAAGAATTTTTTTATCTCCTCCCTGATGTTTTTTGTTATCCATGTTTAATTCAATAGCATATTATTTAGTCTCCAGGTGTTGGAGTAATTTCTGTTTTTTATTTTGTCATTGATTTCTACTCTTAGTCCATTATGATCTGATAGAACACAAGGCGGTATCTCTATTTTTTTGCATTTCCTAAGGGCTGCTTTGTGGCATAACATATGGTCTATTTTTGAGAAGGTTCCATGTGCTGCTGAGAAGAAAGTGAATCCACTCATTGATGGATGGAATATTCTATATATGTCTATTAAGTCTAGGTTATTGATTGTGTTATTGAGTTCTATGGTTTCTTTGGTTGGATTTTGTTTGGAAGATCTATCTAGTGGTGACAGTGGTGCGTTAAAGTCACCCAGAATTATTGTGTTGTGGTCTTTGTGATTTCTGAAATTGAGAAGGATTTGTTTTATGTACAGGGATCCACCATTGTTTGGGGCATAAATATTTATTATCGTTATGTCTTCCTGATTTATGGTTCCCTTAAGCAGTATAAAATGTCCTTCTTTATCCCTTCTGACTTTGACTTGAAGTCCACTTTATCTGATATAAGGATGGAAACCCCTGCTTTTTTGCTGAGTCCATGTGCATGGTAGATTTTTTCCCATCCTTTCACCTTTAGTCTCTGGATGTCTTTTTCTATGAGATGAGTCTCTTGCAGGCAGCATATTGTTGGGTCTTTCTTTTTAATCCATTCTGCCAGTCTATGTCTTTTGATTGATGAGTTTAGGCCATTAACGTTCAGGGTTATTATTGAGATATGATTTGTATTCCCAGTCATTTGACTTATTTTTGGTTTTTAAGTTGGCTTGGTTTCTCCTTTGAGTGGTTTTTCTCTAAGGTAGTTCCTCCCTTTGCTGATCTCCATTGTTGTTTTTCATTTCCTCCTCATGGAATATTTTGTTGAGAACATTCTGTAGCGCAGGCTTTCTATTTGTAAATTCTTTTAACTTTTGTTTATCATGGAAGGATTTTATTTCATCTTCAAATCTGAAGGTTAGTTTTGCTGGGTATAGGATTCTTGGTTGGCAACCATGTTCTTTCAGAGCTTGAAATACGTTGTTCCAGGCCCTGCTAGCTTTTAGAGTCTGGGTTGAGAAGTCAGCTGCTATCTGTATTGGTCTCCCCCTATATGTAATCTGATGCTTTTCTCTCATGGTCTTCAAAATCCTATCTTTATTTTGAATGTTAGGCATTTTCATTATAATTTGCCTTGGTGTGGACCTGTTGTGATTTTGTGCATTTGGTGTTCTGTAAGCCTCTTGTATTTGATTTTCCATTGCATTCTTCAGGTTTGGGAAATTTTCTGATATTATTTCATTGAATAGGTTATTCATTCCTTCAGTTTGTATCTCTGTGCCTTCCTCAATCCCAATAATTCTTATATTTGGTATTTTTATGATGTCCCATAGTTCTTGGAGATTCTGTTTAAGATTTCTTACCATCTTCTCTGGGCAACTTTATTTTCAAGATTAAGTATTTTGTCTTCATTGTCTAAGGTTCTGTCCTCCAAGTGGTCTAGTCTTTTGGTGATGCTTTCCATTGAGTTTTTTATTTGGTTTATTGTTTCCTTCATTTCAAGGATTTCTGTTTGGTTTTTTTTGAGAATCTCTATCTCTTTGTTGAAATGATTTTTTGCTTCCTGCAGTTGCTCTTTCAGCTTAGTGGTATTATCATTCATTGCCTGCATTTGTTCTCTTATCTCATTCTTTGCTTCATGAATCACCTTAGTCATGTGTAATCTGAAGTCCTTTTCTGACGTTTCTTCTAACATACTGTCTTTGGAGTCTATTAATATAGAATCTAGATTTGTTTGGATCATTTTCTTCCTCTGTTTTTTCATGTTGTTCATGTATTTTCCCCTCTAGCAATGCAGATCTGGGCTATTGCCAATTTCCCCCTATAGGCTTATAGTGGCCCTAGAGGTTTCCAAAACCCTTTCTTTAAGGGGAGATCAATATTAGCAGTGCCCAATTCAGACACTATGCAATCCTAGACCAAATAGCCCCTATGAGGACATTAACAAAATTGTCATAGTAAACAGAATGAGTTCAAATATTATCTTCAGTAAAACAAACAGATTTGCAATAAGGTCTGCAGTTTCTAATGGAGGACAAAGAGGATGCAGGGGGATGTAGAATGTGGCTGTTAATGGGATAAGAAAAGACTATACAGAAGTTCTAGATAATAGAAAGGGTGAGAGTGTAATCAAAAGAAATTGGATGTTAGCATGCAAAAAGGGAGAAAGAGACTCTGAGGGAACAGGTAAACAAGAGGAAAAGAGAGCAAGAAAAGTAAAGAAATAAAAACTTAAATTTTTTTCAATAAGGAGAAAAAAGAAAATCAACCGTTTAACAGTCATATAGCAATGAAACCTACTAGTGTTCAGTAGCCTGATGCATGAGAGGTACCTGACAATGAGCTTCAAGCCTCCAGCAGGCGTCGCAGGATGGGATTTGCCCCACCCAAAGATCGGAGCTACAGCTTCTAGGATTATCCAAGATGGCCACTCTGGCTTCCAAATGTGTTGGCAAATGAGGAGCTGCAGCTGAGGGTTGCCCGTGGTCAGCTGGAGGTCCTGGAGGCGGGATGTGGTTGGTCAGGCAGGGGTTCTGGAGGTCGGGTGTGTTTGGTGTGGTTGTGGGATCCTGGAAGCCGGTTGCAATCAGTGTCTGGGGTCCCGGTGATAGGGCGCAGTCAGTTGGTCTGGGAGTCCTGGCGGCAGGGAGCAGTCAGTCAATGTGAGGGCCCCAGAGTCAGGGAGTGATTGGTCAGGCTGAGGGATCCTGGAGATGGGGCTCAGTCAGTCCGGCCAGGGGTCCTACATGGCTTGGCTGTTGTCTCAAAATGGCAGCAGCCACGTGTAATCAAACCTGCAGGTACTGTAACAGTGAACTTCCAGGCAACAGCAGGCAACTGGAACTCCACTGGTGGTCGGTGATCAGTTTGCTGACTGTTGTCCGATGATCAGGAGGTGAACCTCATGCATCGGGTGATGGATAGGTGTAAGGCAGGTGATGGACAGGCGAGAGGCAGGCAAATGGCCTAGGTCTACATTTTTGAGGCAGTTGTGTCAATTGTTAGGATCATGAATGTTGAGTCTGAGTCCTATGGTGCACCCATGTTTAACTCTGGAGAACTGCCACACTCTTTCTTCAGTGGTGAGCTACTCCAGCAGCAGTACATGTGAACGCCTATGTTTCACACAATTGATACTTCATCATGAAGGTTTTATCCATTGATAGGCACTTGGTGCCATCTCAGTGTCTTGTTACATTGTCCTCAGGACAGGTGGTGCTTGCATCATTTCCTATGCTGCTTTGCCATCTGCATAACTTCTCTGGTGAGATGTCCCTCCAGATCTTCACCCATTTTTAATTGGTATGTTTGCTTTTTGTTATGTTTCTTACTCTATTTCAGATACAAGTCTTTTTTAGGTATGTACTTCCAAATATTTCTCCCAGGCTGTGGCATGTCTTTTTTTCCCCTAAGTATGATTCTTTCACAGAGAACAGAGTAAACATCTTTGTAAGTTTCACATTATTAATTAATTTTCTTTCTGGATTTTTTGGACTATACTTAAAAACTCATCATGAAACATGTGGTCAGCCATGTTTTCTTCTAGAACTTTTATAACTTCACACTTTAAATATGAATCTATGGACTACATGGATGAAGTTTTGTGTAATTTGTAGTTCACCTTTGTCCATTTCCTCATATTGTTTCCAGTTGTCCCATCTGTGGAGCAGAAATTCCTGTGTCCATCAAAGACCTTTGTCCCTTTAATGAAATATGACAAATACATTTACACCTAATGTTTGCATTTTGATACATCAACTTTTCAACATTTTCCAAGTACTTTAACACTGTGAGGAAAATGTGTCTATTGAACTACATGTACACCAGTGTATTTATGCTCTCCATTAGTTTCCAGTCATTTCTGTCTATTCCTTCACAGAAAAACACTTTCTTCAGTGCTTTAGCTTTGTGACTGGTTCTAGGATTCAGATGTTGAGTCCCCAGGCTTGTCCTCTTGTGGTCAGTGTCATCTATTCTAGGCTTAGAGGGTCTTCTAGGAATTGGGTATTGCACTGAATGTGCAGATCAAGCTTGAGAGAACTCCATCTTAACTACATTGAGTCTAACAATCCTGATCAAGGAGTATCTGTGCACTTATTTATGTTTAATTTTATTTCTTTATTGTTTTTCAAGTTTTTCTGAAAGTAGGATTTTACTTTAAGATATTTAAGGACTTCAGTTTTAGGGGATGCTATTATAAATGGAAATGCTTTAAAATTCTATTATTCTAGTTTTCAAAGTTCAGTTTTTCCTATGCATTATTGCCAATATATAGGAAAGCAAAGGACCTTTGTATATTGGCATTGTACTTTCTTTTTTAAAAAATCATTTTTATTGTAAACAAATGGGATACATCTTGTTTCTCTGTTTGTACATGGAGTAGAGGCATACCATTTGTGTAATCATAAATTTACCTAGGGTAATATTTTTTCTTCATAATGTTATTTTTTTCTTCCCCCCACCTCCCACCCCTCTTATCCTTCTATACAGTCCCTCCTTTCTCCATTCTTACCCCACTCCCAGGCATCATACTTTCCTTCTTGCTATCTCCATCCATTCTGATCAAGGTGTGGATGGTGAGCTCTATTTCTGCTCTATTTCATGCTTACACAGGTCTAAAATCATGACCTGTAATAATCAGAACAGTGACTTCCAGAGCTTCACTGGGATGACCACAAAGGGGCACAGGGTCACCACTGAACAGTGAGTGACAAGTATCCTACACTACCCACAGTGGTCAGCAGGCAGCAACTGGAGCCACTTTTCCTGACCTCCTTGAAGCTCCCTCTTGCCAGGATTGTGGATGATGCAGTCCCAGGATTAGGATTGTGGGTAACGTCCCACGGTTTGCCTGCTCAATGTAGGTGACCCAGGAACTTCCACTCCCTTAGGATTTGCCCACACACATTTGCCTGGAATCACATGGAAGCAGCTTGTCCCAGTACCCTGAGGATTCTGAGTAGTGCTAGTGACAGGGCTAGTGCAAAGACTAGGGTTAAGGTTAGCAGTTTGCTTGCTATCATCTCTGGATCCTGATGACTTCTGTCACATAGAATTGTGGGAAATATAGTTCTATGTTTTGCCTGCTCACCAAGTGGGGACACTGGGGACTTCCACTCCTTGGAATTGTGGGTAACAGTTCTGAGTTTTGCCTGCTCACTTTTTCTGAGAGTCCCATGGAAGCCGAAGGTCAGATTACCCTGGTAATGTGAGGATTCTCAGCAGTGTTAGGGTTAGGGTTAGTATTAGGACAAAGACTAGGATAAGGTTAACATTTTGCCAGGTCTCTGTTGGGGATCCTGGCAGCTTCTGCCAGTTAGGTTTCTGGGTAATGTGATTCTGAGTTTTACCCACTGACCTCTGCCAGGAGTCCTGTGGAAGCTGAAGGCCACATGCTTACCCTGATATCCAGAGAATTTTGAGTAGTGTTAGGGTTAGTTCAAAGACTAAAGTGGGATTAGCATTTGGCAGGTTGCCTTCTGGGATCTTGGCTGCTTCCACCACTGAGGATTGTGGGTAATGTAATCCTGTCATTAGCCAACTCACTGTGGGTGATCCCAGGAGATTCTTCACCATTGGGAATGTGGGTAATGTCCTGTGTTTTATGTTTACTGCTCTAGGAGGGGGAAACTCTGGTGATTTCTATCAGTTGGCATCTTGGGTAATGTAGTTCTGAGTTTTGCCCCCTTACCTGTGCCAGGATTCCTATTGAAACCAGGGCACACACCCTGGTGCCCTGAGGATTATGTCTATGGTAGATTTGATGTTATTTTTTTGTTTTTTGTTTTGATACTGGGGATTGAATCCAAGGGCACTTAACCACTGAGACAGCATCTTGTTAAGTTGCTTAGGGCATCACTTAGTTGCTGAGGCCAGATTTGAACTTGTGATCCTCCAGCCTTAGCCTCCCAAGCTGCTGGGATTACAGGTGGGCAACAAGGTTTAGTGTTTTGTTGATTGTCTGCTGGGGATCCAGGTGGCTTCTGCCACTTAGAATTGTGAGCAATGTACTCCTATGATAGGTCCACTCTCTGTAGGTAATCCTAGGAAATTCTTCACCTTTGGGAAGGTGAATAATGTAGTCCTGCATTTTGCCCACTCACTATGAGGGGAGGACCCAGGTAACTTCTATCCCTTGGCTTTGTGGTTAACTTAGTTCTGAGTTTTATCCACACATCTCTGCTGTTAGTTACATGAAGCTGAAAGTCACACGCTTGCCCTGGCACACTGAGAATTCTGAACAGTGTTAGGATTAGGGTTAGGATTAGTGCAAGGGTTAGGGTTTGGGTTAATATTTGCCCTTTGCTGACTGTCTACATGGAATCCTAGCAGCTTCTGCCACTTCAGATTGTGGGTAATGTAGTCCATGTTGTGCCTGCTTATTGTGGGGGATCCTAGGAGATTTGGGTGCTCCCTAGTATTGGAGTGCAAGGACAGTGAAGGGTGAAGAGGGACTGAGGAAGCTGGGCAGGTGCCCACTGTGCTGCTAGGAGAAATTGAGGGTGACACTGAGGTGCAAGAAGAGTGAAGGGCTGATAATCATGGTCAGTTTGGACAAAAGTATGTGTTGCTTTAGGGCAAGCTAAGTTCAATGGTTGAGAGGACAGAGGAGCTGAGCTATGGTTATAGAAGGAAAGGCATTAAACTGAGGGAGGCTCTTGCCGTGTAGTGAGTGAGGGGCGATGGGGCCATCTTCACTTCAGCTAAGCTCTGCCCAGGGAACTATTGGCCAAGGACCCCCTTTCACACTAAAGGGGATTTGGGTGAATGAGATGAAGCCTCTTCTCTGCAGGATCAGAACAAGGATGTCTTCTGTTACCCTCAGGTTTGATCATTGTCCCAAACCCACCCATTACTGATCCATTAGTCACACTCAGTCACAATCATTAATGCCAGATGACCCCCAAATCATACTCAACAGAGGCACAATCCCTAGACCTATAGCATTTACAACATAGATCTCCTGCAGAAGACACAAGCTCACGGCCATTGACTGCCAGGTGCTGTCATCCCCTCAGGCAGTGGGGCCATCTCTCCTGCTCATTTCCCCTCCTTCCTTATTTGGAGACCAAGGTGTAGAGAGGGAGACTGGGTTACAGGGGGGATGAACTTGGCTCAGGTGATCTGGGCTGGCTGGTAGGATGCTGTGCTTTCCTCCCTATTTAAGACTGTGTTGTGCCGCATGTGGACTGTTCTTTCTCCTCCCTCCAGTGGGTTTTGGAGTGTCTTTGCTTGCAGGACTTACCAACCCATGCAGCAGCAATCACCAGAGTGTACCTGGAGGAGGGTCAAGGCCCAAGTGGTGAACTGGAAGGTGTGGGCAACTTCATGACAACAGAGACTTGCTAAGGATCTTGCTAAGTTGCCTCAGGCTCCCCAGTAGCTAGAAGAGATCTTTCCACTGTGTTACTATGAGTTTTGTAGACAATACTGGGGATTTCTGGATAAGTCTACACACTGTGGGTGTGCTGACAGTTCCCAGAAGCCACTGTGTTGATAACTGTGCCAGACTGCACTGCCCAGAATCCCTGGAGAGCCTGGGAAAGCATACTGCTACAGCTCTCACAGTCCTGTGGAGAGGGCTGGGAAGGCAGAATCCTTGGGATACCAGGGCAAGCACGTGGCCCAAAATATCCAAAGGCCTCCATGGTGAGGGTTGAGCAGCAGATGACCAGACTGAACTGGAACAATCTTCTGGGTTCTTTGGGTATCCATGTGGCATGCAGCTGCCAGCCTCTGGGGTGAGGGATGTATGGACAAAACAATAGATTACACTAACCATGAACCTTGGGTGCCTGCAGCTCCAAAAGGTCTCTGCAATGAGGACTGGACTTCACTACCTAGAGTGCCTGAGCTTAGCCATGAAAATGTGTAGCCTGGAATGCCCATGACCCTCCATGGTGAGGGCTGACAGGCAGAATACTGCACTATGCCATTAAGAATATCTGGGGATGCCTGGGGAGGGGGAAATGTGCATATTGCATCTCCAATAGTCCTCTTTGATGACAGCTGCATGGGTAGGACACTGGACTAAGAACCTGGGCAAGTATGCAGCCTGCAGCTTATATGGACATCTGGCAGAGGTGTATGTGGGCAAAACACTGGACTACATTACCCACAATACTTATGGGTAGCAGATGTTCACATGAGTGCTCCACACTGTGAGCTGGCAAAATGTGAAACTACATCACCCACAATCCTAAGGAAGAAGAGGCTCCCAGGGTCTCCCACAGAGAACCAGCAAAACATTGGACTGCATTACCCACAATCCTCAGGGGGTGGGGGGATGGGGATGGAAAGCTCATAGGAATGCCCCCAACCATGAGCTGTAATAACATGGGACGACATTACTCACAATTCTTGGGGGGTAGAAATCACAGGATTTTACCACCACCCTGCCCACCTGTGAGCTGCTAAAACATAGGACTAAATTATTCATAATCCTGAGGTGGCAGAAGCTCCCAGATCCCCCCACAGAGAGCCAGCAAAATATTGAACTACTTTCAGTCCTTGGGGCAGAAGCTCTCAGGAACCCCCCTTCCTCTGCCACTTCCACCCATCCAAAATCCTGGGAGGAGAAGGTAGAAGTGCACAGAATCAACCCCTCTGAGCCATAAACTACATGGGACTTAATTACCCACAATCCTAATGGGGCAGAAATTCCCTGGGTTCTGCACAGAGAACCAGCAAAATATTGGACTACATTACCCACAATCCACAGGGGTTGAAATGGGGGGGGGGAGCAGCTCACAGGAGCCCTCCTTCACCATAACCTGGCAAAACGCTGGACTATATTATCCACCATACTCAGGAACAGAAGCTTGCAGGAAAATTCCTTCCACCACGTCCCATGAGTGGGCAAATTTCTGGACTAAATGACCTACAATCCTAAGGGAGTTGAAGCTCCCAGGATCCCCCATGAAGAGTCATCAAATTCTGAACTACATTACAACTGTCAGGATTACAGCTAGGGTTTGGGTTTGACTGGCTCTCCATGGGGGATTCTGGGAACTTCCTCACCCTAAGGATTATAGGTGATGTAGTCCTGGAATATACCCACACACCTCTGCCAGGAGACACACACAAGCTGATTGCTACATGTTTGACCTCATACCCTGAGGAATCAGTAATTTTAGGGGTAGGGATAGGGTTAGGGTTAGGCAAAGATTAGTTGCAGGGCTAGGGTTAGTGAGATTGACAAAACCTAGGGGTATCCTTGAATTTCTGCCACTAACGACAGATGGGTAGTATCATCTCAGGTTTACCGCTGATCCCTGAGAACTTGGGAACTTCCTCCCCTTAGGATTATGGGTAATGTAGTCCCAACATTTCCCGCTCACCATTGGTAGTCTGTGAGCCCCTGCCCTAGGTATTGTTAGTGAAGTAGTACCTGGCTTACCGCTCATTTTGGGAAATTCTGGGAACTTCCCCCCATGGAACAGTGGGTAATGTAGTTTCACATTTTTACTTCCTTTCCCCCCCCCAATCCCATGGAATTGTGGGTAATGTCGTCCCTTGTTTGTCCTTATCATGCAAAGGATTCTGGAAACTTCCTCCCCCATAGATTGTGTATCATGTAGTTCCATGATTTATCTTCTCTGTGCAAAAGATCCTGATAAGTTCATCTTCTTATAGTTATGAATACTATAGCCCCAACATTTGCCTGTTCATTACTGGATATTCTTTGAGCCTTCTTCCCTAAGGATGGTGGGTGAAGTAGTCTTGCACATACCCGCTCCTTTTGGGGGCTTCTGGGAACTATTCCCCATAGAATTGTAGGTAGTGTAGTTCCACACTTTACGCTAACTGGGAAATTTGGGGAGCTTCCTCGCTGGTAGAATTGTAGGTAATGTAGTCTCATGATTCGTAGTCTCATGATTCATCGTCTCCTGTCAAAGGACTCTGGGAACTTCTGCTCCTTAGGATTATGGGTAACGTAGTCCCAACATTTTCTTGCTCACCACTTGATATTCTTGGAACTTCCTTACCGCTTAGCATTGTGGGCTATCTATTCCCAGGTCTTGCCAGCTTACTGCAAGAGACCCTGGGAAGTGACTGATCTTAGAATTGTGGGAAATAAAGTTCCATGATTTGCTTGCTCACCACTGGCTGTCTTGGGAGACCTTCCCCCAAGGATTCTGGGTAATGTAATTAAGGTTTACAACTCACTTTATGGAATTCAGCTTATCTAATTGTGGGTAATGTAGTTCTAGATATAACCACTTCTGGTTAGGGATACTGGGAACTTCCTCCATTTTACAATCATGGGCAATTGTCCCAGGTTTTCCCTGATAGCTTCAGGGACTCATGGGAGTTACTCTCCTCAGGATTGTGGATAATGTAGTCTTGGGTTTGTCACTCATTGGGGAATTATGGGAGATTCCTCCCCAATAGAGTTTTGAGAAATGTAGTCTCAGTTTTACCACAGACCCAGGGCTTCCTGGGTTATCCATAACATACTCCCCCCGTTTGCTTGATCACCATTGACTGCACTGGGAGGTGCCATCACTCTTGGGATTGTGGGTAATGTAATCCCAGGTTTTGCCTGCTCACTGCAAGGGATTAGGAGTTCCTACCCCTTAGTCTGTAGGTGATGTATTCCTAGGCTCATAGCAGAGGATCCTGAGTACTTCCTCCCATTAGAACTGTGAATAATGTAGTTCCACAGTTTCTGCTTGGCACTAAGTACCTTGGGATCTTGCTCCCTTTAAGATTGTGGGTAATGTAGTCCCAAGTTTCACTTGGTCATTTCAGGGAATCTTGGGAGTTCCTGCACATATTAGGATTGTGAGTAAATTAGTCTGACAGTAAGGGATTTTTGGGAGCTTTTTTCCTTTAGAATTATGGGTAATTTAGTCCTGGGTTTAACAACTTATTGTGGGGAATTCTGTGACTTTTCTACCTCCCTAGAATTGGGGGTAATGTAGTTCCAAAATTTACTTGCTGACTTCAGGGATTCCTGGGAAATTTGTTCAAAAATGTTGGCAGCGTAGTTCAATTTGACTGCTCATTGAACAAGCTTTATGTTTACTACCCCTTAGGATTGTGGACAATGTAGTCCTTGGAATCACCCTCTGGCTATAGAGTATCCTGGGAACTTCCTCCCTAAGAGTTGTTGTTAATGTAATCCCAAAATTTGTCCATGTAGGAATGTGGGTAATGAATATTTGCAATTCGTCCATGCATTGCAGAAAAACTTGGGAGCTTCCAGTACCATAGCATTGTGGTCAATGCAGTCCTTGAAATTGCCCTTTTACTATGGATGATCCTGGGAACTACCTCACTAAGTATTGTGGTGAATGTTTTCTCACAATTTGCCAGCTAACTGTAGGAATTACTGGGAAACTTATTCACAAATGATTATTGGAACTATAATCAAATTCAACTACTCACTTATACCCACTTGAAGGATCTTAACCCTCAGAATTGTGGGCAATATAGTCTTTGGATTTACCTTCTGAATGTAGAGGATACTGGGAAATTCCTACCTAAAGATTGTGGGTAAATGTAGTGCCTGAACACTACAGGAATTCTGGGAAACATGTCCATGTAGGATTGTGAGTAATGTAGTCTTGAACACCTGAAAACTTTTAAGGACCACAGAATTGTGGACAATGCAATATTCTGTCACTTAGCCACAGAGAATCCAAGGAACTACCCCCTAAATATTATAGGTAGCATAACTCAACAATTATAATGCTAACTGCAGGGTTAGGGTTAGGGTTAGGGGTTGGGAGTTAGGGTTGGTGCTAGGGGTTGGGGTTAGGGTTAGAATCAGTTAACTGGGTTCTCTGATACCAGGACTCACAACATTATTCAAATCTGCATGAAGATCTGGGGAATTCAGGCTCTGTTGATTTTAGCACTCCCAGAGTTGTATCTGTATAACCCAGAAGAGGGTATCCTTTACAGGCAGTTGCACCAGCTCTTAAACTCTGAACAACCACATAATTGGTGTTTTTAAAAAAACATTTTTTAGTTGTTGATGGACTTTTATTTTATTTATTTTTATGAGGTGCTGAGGGTCCACCATTCAGTGCTTCACACATTCTAGGCAAGTACCATACCACTGAGCCACAACCCCAACCCTATAATTGGTGTTATATGATGGTAGGACACAGAATACTGTTAAGCAAAATGTGGAGATCAGGAATCTCATTTCTATTGTCGTGGAAACCCTAGAACTGTTCTTGGGATGTATAATGACAAACCTCCCATATCTTCTTGTCTAGACTGCTTCCCATGATGGCAGGATTCATAGACTAGCTGACGTCCATGTGTAGAAAAGGGACCTATTTTCTCTTATGGGAGGAAACCAATTCTTCTGGGATGTCCAAGGAGAGCCAGAAAACTTGGGCTCTATGATGGAAGTATTCCCAGGTCTTTTGGGCTCTAGTTGGAGATCCAGATAGTGTTTCATGATGGCAGGTTTCAAAGATCTGCTGGTTTCCATGCAGAAAACAAGTGAAATTTGGTTCTATTTTGGCAGAAATCAAATGACTAATTTACTCTATGTTCAAAATCATGATGTCAGCTCAGCTCAGCTCTATGAGTAGAGACAGAGAATTGTGTTTCTATGATGGTAGGAATCCCAGGACTTCTAAACTCTATGTGGCCTGCCAGGGATCTGAGTTTCTTTTGTTGGCAAGGTCATTATTGTTGCTGGCTGTACATATAGAGCCAGGTAACTGGCATCGTAGGATGACAGGACATGCAAGACTGCCAGATTGTACTTTGAAAGTCAAGGAAATAGGGTTTTATGATGATAGGTATTTGAAGGCTGCTGGGTTGTATGTTGAAATCCAGGTAACAGCCTTTAAATTAAGTCCCAGAACTGCATGGTTTTTCATGGAGCCTGGTAAATTGTATTTTATGACGTTAAGATACCCCAAACTGCCTGACTTTATGTGGAGAGCTGTAGAACTGGGGTTCTTTGTTGACCTGAGACCAAAATGTACTTGGCTGTTTGTGGAGAGTCAGCAGATGGGGTTTCTATAATGACAAAACTGATAGGAATGTTGGGCTTTTCATGGATATCCAGAGAACAGGGGATCTGAAATAGCAGGCCTTCCAAGACTTCATGGTCATTTCTGGAGAGCCAAGGAACTGGAGTAATGATTGCAGGACTCTCCGTGCTGCAGGACTAATTGTGGGATGCTAGGGAATTTAGATTCTGTGATGACAGGACTCTCAGGTCTCTATTTGTATTGCAAGATATTTGACACTATATAATGGCAAAACTCACAAAGTTGCTGGGATGTATGTGTCCTAGGGAAAGGGGGTTCTATTATGATAGGATTCACATGTTTACTGGCCTCTTAGTGAAGATTGAGAGATCTTGATTTTATGGTGACAGAACTCACAGTGTTTTCATGGTCCATGTGGAGAACAAAGAAATGGAATTCTATCGATGGTAGAATTTCCAGTATGTTTGAGCTGTACATGGAGAACCAACCAAATAAACAAAAATCAGGTTTTATGTTTATGACAGGACTCTACCTTAAGGGCTACAAAACTGGTGTTCTATGACAGCAGGGATCTTGGGACAACTGAATTCTATGTAGAGAACAAGAAAATCTTTTCTATGATGGCATAAACCCCAGAGTTGCTGTGATACATGTAGAGAGCCAGGGAACACAGGTTGGATAAAAATTGGCCTCTCATATCTTCTTGGCTTTACTTGGAGACCCAGAGAAATGGGCTTCTATTATGTCAGGACTCACAGTTCTGCAGGTCTGTATATGAAGAGCAAGGGAACTTGGTTTCTATGATTGCATTACTCTCAGGTCTTTTGTTTTCCATGGGTGTAGTACGTGAACTTTTAAAATGTCTCCAATACTGTCAAGTCTCTGCAGGAATTTACATGGAAGTCCTAGGGGACAGGGACCATATGATGGCAGGACTCTCTTGACTTTTGGGTTATTGGTAAAGAAGAAGGAAATGGGTTGTATATGGGCTCTATGTGCAGACACAGGGAACTAGGTTTTCTATGGTTACAGTAAACTTGGAGCTTCTGGGCTCTGTGTAGAATAAGAGTAAAGTGGGGTTCCATTGCTGGAAGGATTTGTAATATTACTGGGTTCTATGTGGACAGAAGGGAACTTGATTCTATGATGGCAGGAACATCAAGGCTGCTGGGATGTATGACTTTTTTTTTGTAGAGCCAGGGAATTGTGTTTCTATGATGGCAGAATATTCAGGGCTGCTGTGTTCATGTGGCAAGTCAGGGAATTGTGTATCAAAAAAAGCAAGATACCAGTCTTTCTGGGCTATATGTCAACAGCCAGCAAACTTGGTTTATATTGATACCAACACATGAAGGAATGCTATGAGAACCAAGGAACTGTAGTTGTATAAATGGAAGTCTTTGCAGGGCTGCTGACTGTGGGAGGCCTCTCTGCCATGTCCTACATGGATGAGAAAAGGGTTAACTGCTGGAGGATGATGTTGGATGTTTTTCTGTCTGTTACCCCAAAACTTATCTACTCAATAAACACACAAGAGCAAATATTCTTTTTAAATGAGAGGGGGCATGATGGGTCTGGCCATACCAGCTCTGACCTCTTACAACAACAATCTGCCCAACTCTCTTTTATTTATAATATACAGGTAAAGGGGGCAAGGACTGGGAGGGAGGAGCTTCTTCTGTGATGGACAAGATAGGGTGGAGTTAGGGGAGCCATTCTCTTAAGGGGGAATATTCCTGGAGACAGGGAACCACTCCCATGCAGCACCACATGCTTCCCAGCAGTTCCTAGAAGCCAGGCCTCAGGCGTCGCATGGCTTAACCTAGTCTGGTTCTGGTAAATAAGGATGGCTTCCCACAGCTGAACTCTAATGGAGTGAGGAAACTGGGATTCTCTTGATGGCAGGATCCATAATACTGCTGGCCTCTATGTGAAGAACCAATTACTTATATTTGATGATGGAAGAACACAGTGTGCTGCTGAGCGCTACGTAGAGTGGAAGTGAAATTGATTCTGTGATGGCATAACTAACATCATTGCTGAGAACTATGTGTAGAACAGGGGAATTGATGCTATAATGGCAAAACATCCAGCACTGCTGTGATCTATGTCGAGAATCAGAAAACTGGGATTCTCTGATGGCAGGACTCCATGGGTTGTTGGATTCTATTAGAGACAGGTTACATGGGTTATATAAAGGAAGAACTCAGAGGGTTTCCTAGAGACTTTTTTTTTTCTGTGTGTGTGTGTACTGAGGATTGAACCCAGGGGTGCTTAACCACTGAACCACATCCCAGCCCTTTTTTAAAAAAAGCATTTTGAGATAGGTCTCACTGAGTTACTTAGGACTTTGCTAAATTGCTGAAGCTGGCTTTGAACTGGGGATCCTCCTACCTCAGCCTCCCAAACCACTGGGATCACAGGCATGTGCCATCACACTTAGCAAGACTGGTGTTTTTGATTTCAAGACTTCATGGCTTCTAGAGTCGATGGAGAGCCAGGTAGGGTTCTATTGATGGCAGGACTTGAAGGGTTATTGAGTTCTATATGAAATGTCAGGGAACTCAGATTTTATTCATTGCAATACTTGTGTGCCGGGGTCCAGCCCTAGCAGTAATCAGGGGTCCAAGGTGGATGGGAGGCATCGGTGTGGTGAGAAACAGCACACAGAGACACCAAGTGTTCTGAGGCTGAGTCTGCTGTAGTCTACATTCTCAGGGAACCAGGAGCAGAAAAGAATGAGGCCTATAACAGAACATTAAATGATACACTTGTGGACCTCTGAAAACTCACCTGGAGAACCAGGAATTCCATGGAATTCCATACTGTTAATATTTGTAGTGATGTTTGTCTCTATAAGTAGAGTTTAATAGCTGAGTTTCTATCATGGCAAGACTCCCCCAGCTAAAGCACAGTACTTCCAGAGGTAGGGACTTTGGGTTATATGATGACAGGGCCCTCAGGCCTGCTGAGGTCTATGTAGAGAGTCAGGGAAATTGTTTTCTGTGATGGCAGGACTTAGAGATGCTGGGTTCCATGCAGAGAGAAAAAAATGGGTTTTATAATGACAGGATATAGAGTACTTCTGGGGTTTTCCTCAAAATCCAGGGAACTGCAATTCTAGGATGGTGGGACTATCTGTCCTGCTAATCTTTATGTGGAAAGCATTGGACTTGAGTTTGTATTTATAGAAGGGATCCCATGTCTCCCAGATCCCATGACTCTCTACAAGAGAGACAGGTAACTGAGTTTCTCTGATAGGAGGGCACTCAGTGCCTCTGAACTCTATGTTCAGAAAAATGGAACTGAGGTTCTGTTGATGGGAGGACACACAGTGATGCTGGGCTCCACATGGTGAGCTAGGAAACTAGAGTCTATAACAGCAGTACTCACTGGGGATCTCAATTCTTTGTGGAGAGTCCAGAACCTGGGATTTTATCATGGCAGTGTAGCTGGGCTCTATGTGGAGAGCCAGGAACCTGGAATTGTGGAGAGCAGGAGTCACAGAGATGGTTAGCTCCACTTGGAGTGTCAGAAACAGGACTTAGGGAGGCTTCTGTTCAGAGTGATCTGGAATGAGGAGGTACACTGTACGATGGACCTTAAACAATGGGGAGGATTTTAACTAAGGCAAGAACATTTTAGGCAATGAGAACAGAAAGAACCAAGATGAAGAGAGAGGTGCCAGTCAGGACACAGGAGTGGTTCTTAAAATTTTGGTCTCATAACACTTTTGTACTCTTAAAAATTATTGAGGAGCCAGCTATGGTAGTCCGTATTTTTAGTTTTGGTTGTTTGAGAGGCTGAGGCAGGAGTATCACTGAGGTCTTGACTTTGAGACCAGGTTGGGCAACAGATCATAATCAAATTTCAAAAACACCTGTTCATCACAAAGAACTTTTAATTATGAGGATTATATCATTTGGTATTTATTGTATGCTGGGGTCCAGCCCCATCAGGGGTTGTAGTGGTCACAGGTGATGGAGTAGGCGTCGGTGAGGTGGAGAACAAAGCAACAGAAACTCAAGGAATGGATGCTAAGTTCTAAATTTTATTTTTCCCAGCCAGCTTTTTATACATTAAAGGTTGACAGTTACACATGTTTTTCCAGAACAGAAAACGATCACAAGGAAAAATAACAAAAATATCTTGTATAATCATTACTAGAGCAGGCAATGAAGTATTCTAATTATTTTTAGTAATTACTTACTCGTGATAACCTATAACTAAATAATAAGATATTAATATTGCTTAACTAATCATAAAGGTTAAAGCAAGTTCAGCAGGGTTGAGTAAATGTCAGTTGTGTGGCTATTGCTGTGGTTAATAAGTGCTAGACAGTTTAACAATAATATGACATCATCTTCTGTGTGAGCTTAACATTGAGGAACTTTTTCTCCGGGGGATAGGTGGCGAACAATATTTACAGCATTTAGTAAATCCTAATCTTTAAGAAATGGAATATCTTGCACTCTTGTGTGTATACTTTCAAGCCAGATTATAACGTGTCCTGATTTTACATCTAAATATCCCGTGGGAGATAAAGGAGGGTCTAAATCCAGGGGCTTAAGAGGCATCCCTCTGTAAGGATGTTGTGGCTTTACATTAATTAAATAAGCATTGTGATAAGGTGTTTTAACTGTAGAAACTATTTTCTTTATTTCTTCTGTTCCTGTTAATCATTCCTGATGGGGTTGGAGTTATTTGCCTACATACTTCAGGTCATCTGAGAGTAGTCAACAGTGGATCAGCAGCTAGAATCTATTTTTGTAATTTTCTCATAACATTCTTGGTTTCTCAAAGTTTTATTACAAATGACTAAATCTGAAATCACTGTTCCATTAGAAGTCTGGTTTTTATGTTTTAACCCTGGTTCTGTTAAGACCCTTATTTTCAGGGAAAACATATAAAATACTAATAGTAAACCTACACATATTAAGCAAGCAAGGAAGGAAAGTCCGCAACCGAATTCCCAATACGATGAGACTTTGCAAACACCTTTATTACTCAGCGGAATCCTTGTCAAGCACTGAGGGGAATTGCAGGTGGCGTAACAATTGTATTATGTCAATTTCCTATGACTGCTTAAACAAGTTGCCACAGTGGCTTAAATTACAAAAATGTATTATCTTAGAGTTCTGTAGTAACAAGTCCAAAATGAGTTTCACAGGGCTAATATGAAGGTATGACAGACAACAATCTCTTGATGTCTAGCTCCCAAGATATGCTTTTTGTTTGGTACTGGGGATTGAAATTAGAGACAATTTGCCACTAAGGTACATTCTTGGCTTTTTATTGTTTATTTTGAGACAGAGTCTCGCTAAGTTGCTGAGACTGGCCCCAAATTTGTGATTCTCCTGTCTCAGCCTCCTGAGTCCCTGGGATAATGGGTGTGCACCACGAAGCCCAGAAAGAGATTCTTAATCATCTACAAAATCAATTTTTTGAAACATTGAAAAGTTTCAGAGATGGAAAATGTATATATCTTGAAGGGATCATTATTCTGCTTATCATGCTTAGTAATTTATTTAAAACTGATAAGCCAGGGACATTGGCAAACACTTATAAAAAGGCAGGAGGATTGCAAGTTTGAGGCCAGTCTGGGGAACTTGACCAGACTCTGTTTCAGAATAAAAGAAAGGCTTGGGGATGTAGCTCAGTGACACACATCCCTGGGTTCAGTCTCCAGTACCACAACATACACCCACACACCCTCTCTCTCTCTCTCTCTCTCTCTCACACACACACACACACACACAATTATAACCCATTATAAATCAACATTTTTTAAAATAATATTTTTTAAAAGTGAGAAGAGTGCTATTGTTCTACCCTTTTGAAAATATGTTAAAGTCTAGAATAATAAAATACCAGATTCTTGATATTTGTTTCTGCATTCAGTTTCTTGTGATAATGTAAGTCTGGTGGTCTCAGGGAAAATTCTGCTGTACAAATTGAGATGACGAGAATGAAAAGACAAATAATGTCTTCTACTATGAAAAGTTTTCATTTTATGGATGCTGTGAAAGCACCTCAGGTTCCCTAGGTTCTCCTGGATTCTACTTTAGATGGTTATACTTGACTTTATTTGAGAAACAGGATGTATAGGTGGATAATGGAACTATTGTTACCATATTGGTCTCCTACCTATGATGTCTATTGAGTCCCAAAACATCTGTACATGATAAAAATTATTAAGACATCCATGAAGGATTTATGAATTAGAAAAGGTATCAAAGTGTTCTTTTTATTTTATTATTTCTGCAGTACTGGGAATTGAACCTAGGGGCTGTTGAATGTTGGGGAAGTGCTCTGCCACTATGCAAGATCACTATCTCTCCCTGACCTTTCTTTTGTTGTTATTTTGAGACACAGGGTCTAGCTAGGTTGTCCTGATTGAACTCAAACCTTCCAGGATATCTCCTGCCTCAGCTTCCCAAGTAGATTGGAATACAAGTATGCTCTACAGCTCTGGTTCAATACATGTTTTTAAATAGAGAATGATATGATTTAGATTTCCAAGACACTTTTGTAGAATCCTGGTATTTTATGGCAAAAAATGTCTTAATCTGAAAATGGTGAGTGAGGCCTAAGAATTTAAAATAATGAGGAATAAGGAAATTAAGTTTTAGGATTAGGGTTAGGGTTGGGGTTAGGGTTGGGGTTAGGGGTTAGGGTTAGGGGGTTAGGGTTAGGGTTAGGGTTAGGGTTAGGGTTAGGGGTTAGGGGTTAGGGGTTAGGGTTAGGTTAGGGTTTAGGGTTTAGGTTT